>NC_053046.1:43232907-43847331 GCF_003473485.1 Medicago truncatula
CTTGTAAGTTATAAAGAAATTTAATAAAAAATTTGAAGAGAGAAAATTTAATAAATTATTGTGCATGTTTCATTTATTAACTAATCGGTCAAACATGTCCCTGATTTGAATGACAATGAACTCAAACAACTTAATCAAAGGTTTGAACGTTTGATTTTGAATCTTAGCGTAAGAAGATTTTTTTTTTTGTCAGATGCTACTAGTGCAGCATACTGGAAACTCATCCAAGTACATGATCTATCTGTCATGCTTTTATGATTTCAATAGTTTTTGTAGCATTGTGATGTATTTAGTAGTATCATATTACGGGAAAATGTCTTGACATACTTGTTAAAAAAACAAAAATAAAATTATTTTCTTGAAAAAATGGTGAGAAATATTGTATATTCAACCTTTCTAATATTTTACATTGTTGTCTAAAATACAAAATCTCTATTTTTTTGCTTCATTTACAAGTTTCCTTGATTACCCTTATATTGGTCATGAGGTGGATGACCAATAGTATGCTCAATGGTGAAATGTTGCTTAATGGTAAAGTGTATGTTTGATTCTACTTCTAAATGTCTAGAATTGAAATTGAATATAGATGTGTATAATTGATTGTACAAAGTTTGGGTGTTGTAGAGTACAATTGATTTTGTCAAGGTTCATGACAATCATTAAATTGGATTTTTTTTTTCCAGAACCGAAGTAGGTTTGAAATAGTTTTAGCTTGTACTATGTGATTAATGTTATTTTTGAATTTTGAAATTGTTGAATTCTTTTGTCAAAAAAAAAAAACAAGAAGAAATTGTTGAATTCTAATAATTAGTGTGATAATTTTTTAAAATCTGATTTCAAAATATTGTTTTAGTTAATCCTCTATACCTTTTATTTTATATATTAAATAAAAAAGAATCTTAATCTCTACACTTTCACATAATGTAAGGAGTAAGGATCTCACCAAAGATTTGTTTTTTATAGAGAGATCCCCAAGCATACTCAACCTATGTAATTGGTATTATGGTTGGTATTTTAGTATCACGACGTAATTTTGTAAAAGTTATACTTTATTGCTTCTATAAAATTACGGTGGATCATAGTGATTCTGATATAGCCATCATAATACTAAATAGCGACTCATTCATTAACTCACCCTTCACTAGGCCGACCTCAATATATTTCCAGAGATATACATACAAATGAAATTGCGTCCGGTGTATGCAGTATCCTCTCTTGGTTATCTTTGAAGTCAATATTGGCAGCCTATACACTAATACACACAAAACAATATTAAATCAATTTTGCGGTTCTGTTTTGTGCCAAAAAGAAAACGAGGAGGTATTAATGCGTGACATGTGATAGGTCTTTGAAAAGTGGGGGTCGTTTTCCAAATGGGAGATAGGAACGTGTTTGTATGGGTACGTATGAACAAGAAGAAGGAGAACCAAACTTATAAATTCAATCAGACAAGACATGCATTGATGATAATGATAATGATAATGTATCATTATCATGCTAGCTCTATCATTTGGATATTGGGATGGAGATTTGGTACGAAGTGCAGAGAGATGGATTCATAAATGATCTAAGTATTTGCTAGGTTCTCAGATTCTTGAGTGTATAAATATACTTGAATATCCTTCCTCATTCATTGAGCTAGTTTTTGGGATGAGATCCAAACTTATTTAACATGGTATCAGAGTCGGGTTAAGGATTGCGATGTGGGAATTGGGCACAAGCCTACGCTAAGCGCGAGGGTGGGTGTCGAAGTTGTTTATAGTTTGTTGTTAGTCACACATTGCAAAGGTTCCCAGACTGTTGAGTGTATAAATATGTTTGAGTATCTTCATCATTTAAGCCCACTTTTAGGATGAGATATGTTTGAATACCCTCATCCTTTGAATCAATTTTTGAGATGAGATCCAAACTTATTTAACACATGAAATGAATTGAGTTTATTTCTATTTAGAAATATATGTTGGAACAAAATGTGTTTCACAATGAACCTTATTGAGTTTTGATGATAACAAGGTATTAAAAATTGTCAATTGGTTATTACTAATAATTGTTCAAGTGTACAGGATCAAAGGCTACTCAAGTCATTTCAATAGGTCTTGGAAGAACAATGGAAAGAAAAAGAAATTCTGAGCATCTGAAGAAAACTGCTCCTGAAGCTAAACTGCTCCTGAAGAGATGACGTCATCAGAAGCAGAAAGTCATCAGAAGCAAAAGTTTTCATCAGAAGCAATATCTTCACCAGAAGCTACATTTGATCCTTTAATCAAACTGAAGATTCAAAGTAGCTGATTCTCAATTCAGTCTTATCAAAGAAGAACGAAGAATTGAAAGGGAGGTATCAACGGATATATGGATAGCACTAAGCTCTTGTCTCTCGTTAATAGAGTTGACAAAGTACAAGTGTACAACCACTACCTCCACTACTCTGTTTTCTGTCTACGCTACAAGACAAAACAACAGCCATGCCTGCAGAATTGTACACTCAAGATGGGAAGGAATTTGAAGTTTATTCTTCAAAGGACTACACCCAAATCAGGCAAAGGATCACTGGTGGATAATCAAAGGATTTCAAACGACTCTTTAGACGTGCTGATTATCTCAACGTCTCTTTCACGCCTCTATAAAAAGGAGTGAAGACTTGAAGATAAAAGAGAAAAATACATAAGTTAAAAAGCGCCAAAACTCTGTCAATTTGATTCTACAAAGCACACTGAATTTCTGCACTGATTTGATACATCTTAGAAATTCAAAGTCTAGAGTCTTTTCTGTATTGTATTGTGAACACCACTGATTGTATATCAAGTGTTCGATTCAAACTCAATTCTCTGTATTTTTGTTTGATTAGAAGTCTCTCGCCTGCGTGCTTGAGCATTAGAAGTCTCTTGCTTAGTGCTTGAGCATTGGAAGACTCTTGCGTGTGTGCTTGAGCATAGTTTTGTGAAGTCTCATACTTAGAAAGTATTGAGCAGTTGTAATCTTTGTGATTATAGTGAAATCTCCTTGGAAGTGCAAGGGGGACTGGACTACTTCCGTGTTGTGGAAGGAACCAGGATAACTGCTTGTGTCTTTGTCTTTCTTTTCTCTGCTCTGTTCTTTTCCGCTGCAATCTGACTCTGATCATTTCATCAGAAGCAATCAAACTGCTTCTGAAGTTTTATCAGAAGAAGTATTTTTTAAGAGAAAAAGAAAACACAATTCAACCCCCCCTTCTTGTGTTTTTCACCTTCAATTGGTATCAGAGCTTGCTCTGTTATCACAGCACTTAACCGTGTTACAGTTCAAGATCTATTAGAAAAACATGTCTGGAGATGAGGAATCAGTTACTCCAAAATACACAAGCGTCAAGCATGACTATGATACTGCTGACAAGAAAACAGACTCTGGAAAAGCTCCAAGGTTTAATGGAGATCCAGAAGAGTTTTCTTGGTGGAAAACTAATATGTACAGCTTTATCATGGGATTAGATGAAGAGTTATGGGACATACTGGAAGATGGAGTTGATGACCTGGATTTAGATGAAGAAGGAGCTGCTATAGATAGAAAAATACATACTCCTGCTCAGAAGAAGCTTTACAAGAAGCACCACAAAATCATAGGGATTATTGTGGCTTCTATACCTCGCACCGAATACATGAAAATGAGTGACAAATCTACTGCGAAGGCTATGTTTGCTTCTCTATGTGCAAACTTTGAAGGCAGCAAGAAAGTAAAAGAGGCTAAAGCTTTGATGCTAGTTCATCAGTATGAACTTTTCAGAATGAAGGATGATGAGAGTATAGAAGAAATGTACTCAAGATTTCAAACTTTAGTTTCTGGATTGCAAATACTGAAGAAAAGCTATGTTGCTTCTGATCATATTAGTAAGATTTTGAGAAGCTTACCTTCAAGATGGAGACCCAAAGTAACTGCTATTGAGGAAGCTAAGGATCTAAATACTTTAAGTGTTGAAGATCTTGTTAGCTCACTCAAAGTGCATGAAATGAGTTTAAATGAGCATGAAACCTCTAAGAAGAGTAAATCCATTGCTTTACCATCTAAAGGAAAGATCTCAAAATCTTCCAAAGCCTACAAAGCCAGTGAATCTGAAGAAGAATCACCTGATGGAGATTCTGATGAAGATCAATCTGTAAAAATGGCTATGCTGTCCAACAAGCTTGAGTATCTGGCAAGGAAGCAGAAGAAATTTTTGAGCAAGAGAGGTAGCTACAAGAACTCCAAGAAAGAAGATCAGAAGGGATGCTTCAATTGTAAGAAGCCTGGTCATTTCATTGCTGATTGCCCTGATCTTCAGAAGGAGAAGTTTAAAGGCAAATCCAAGAAATCAAGCTTCAATTCCAGTAAATTCAGAAAGCAAATCAAAAAGAGCTTGATGGCGACCTGGGAAGATTTGGATAGTGAATCTGGTTCTGATAAAGAAGAAGCTGATGATGATGCTAAGGCAGCCGTTGGGTTAGTGGCAACAGTATCATCAGAAGCAGTATCAGAAGCTGAATCAGATTCAGAAGATGAAAATGAGGTATATTCCAAAATCCCTAGACAAGAACTTGTTGATTCTCTAAAAGAACTTTTATCACTGTTTGAACACAGAACCAATGAGTTGACAGATTTAAAAGAAAAATATGTTGATTTGATGAAACAACAAAAGTCAACTCTATTGGAACTGAAAGCTTCTGAAGAAGAACTCAAAGGGTTTAACCTCATATCAACAACATATGAAGATAGACTCAAGAGTCTTTGTCAGAAGCTACAAGAAAAATGTGATAAAGGTTCAGGCAATAAACATGAGATTGCCTTGGATGATTTTATTATGGCTGGAATAGACAGAAGCAAAGTTGCTTCTATGATCTACAGCACATACAAGAACAAAGGCAAAGGGATTGGATATTCTGAGGAGAAATCCAAAGAATACAGTCTCAAGAGCTACTGTGATTGTATCAAGGATGGATTGAAATCCACCTTTGTGCCTGAAGGTACAAATGCTATAACTGCTGTTCAGTCAAAACCTGAAGCTTCAGGTTCACAGGCTAAGATCACATCAAAGCCAGAGAATCTTAAGATCAAGGTAATGACAAAATCTGATTCTAAGAGTCAAAAGATTAAAATTCTGAAAAGATCAGAACCTGTTCATCAGAATCTGATTAAACCAGAATCTAAAATTCCAAAACAAAAGGATCAGAAGAACAAAGCAGCTACTGCTTCTGAGAAAACAATACCAAAAGGTGTCAAACCTAAAGTATTGAATGATCAGAAGCCACTCAGCATTCACCCTAAGGTACAAGGGAGGAAAAGTAAAACCTCCAAAGCTAACCCAAAAGGACCCATGAAGATATGGGTACCTAAATCTGAATTGGCCAAAAATGCAGGTGTGCTTAAGGGCAAGAGAGAAACAAAGGTCATGGTACCTAGACAGCGGATGTTCAAGGCACATGACTGGAGAGAAAGCTTTGTTCCTTACCCTTACAATGAAAGATGGAGGAGAAGTGAAGTTTGGTGGCAACCAAACTGGAAAGATCATTGGTACAGGTACTATTGGTAATTCCTCCATCTCAATTAATAATGTGTGGCTAGTAGATGGTCTGAAGCATAACCTATTGAGCATAAGTCAATTTTGTGACAATGGGTATGATGTAACGTTCAGTAAGACCAACTGCACACTAGTTAACAAGGATGACAAATCCATTACATTCAAGGGAAAGAGAGTTGAGAATGTCTATAAAATAAATTTCTCTGATCTGGCTGATCAGAAGGTAGTTTGCCTTCTGTCAATGAATGATAAAAATGGGTATGGCATAAAAGGTTGGGACATGCTAATTGGAGATTAATTTCTAAAATTAGCAAGTTACAACTGGTCAAAGGATTGCCTAACATTGATTATCATTCAGATGCACTTTGTGGTGCATGTCAGAAAGGGAAAATTGTGAAAAGTTCGTTCAAATCTAAAGACATTGTATCAACCTCCAGACCCTTAGAATTACTCCATATTGATCTTTTTGGTCCAGTTAACACTGCATCCTTATATGGAAGTAAATATGGATTAGTCATTGTTGATGATTACAGCAGATGGACTTGGGTAAAATTCATTAAAAGTAAAGACTATGCATGTGAAGTGTTTAGCAGCTTCTGCACTCAAATACAATCTGAAAAAGAATTGAAAATTTTGAAAGTCAGAAGTGATCATGGTGGAGAATTTGAAAATGAGCCATTTGAACTTTTTTGTGAAAAACATGGGATTCTCCATGAGTTTTCCTCTCCTAGAACTCCACAACAAAATGGAGTTGTAGAGAGAAAGAACAGAACTTTACAAGAAATGGCCAGAACCATGATCCATGAAAACAACTTAGCTAAACATTTTTGGGCAGAAGCAGTCAATACTTCATGTTATATTCAAAATAGGATCTATATCAGACCTATGTTGGAGAAAACAGCATATGAACTCTTTAAAGGAAGAAGACCCAATATCTCTTACTTTCATCAGTTTGGATGTACCTGTTACATCTTAAACACTAAAGACTATCTGAAGAAATTTGATGCCAAGGCTCAAAGAGGAATCTTTTTAGGTTACTCTGAAAGGTCAAAGGCATACAGAGTGTATAATTCAGAAACACAATGTGTTGAAGAATCTATGCATGTAAAATTTGATGATAGAGAGCCTGGAAGTAAAACTTCAGAGCAAAGTGAAAGTAATGCAGGTACAACTGATTCTGAAGATGCATCAGAATCTGATCAACCTTCTGATTCTGAAAAGTATACAGAAGTTGAATCTAGTCCAGAAGCTGAAATCACTCCAGAAGCTGAGTCTAATTCAGAAGCAGAACCTAGCCCAAAAGTACAGAATGAAAGTGCTTCTGAGGACTTTCAAGATAACACTCAGCAGGTTATTCAACCTAAATTCAAGCACAAATCTTCACATCCTGAGGAGCTAATCATTGGAAGCAAAGATAGTCCTAGAAGAACAAGATCACATTTTAGACAAGAAGAGTCATTAATAGGACTGCTTTCAATAATTGAGCCTAAAACTGTTGAAGAAGCTCTCTCAGATGATGGATGGATATTAGCTATGCAAGAAGAGCTAAATCAATTCCAAAGGAATGATGTGTGGGATCTGGTACCCAAACCTTCTCAGAAGAACATTATTGGAACAAAATGGGTATTCAGAAACAAGCTGAATGAACAAGGAGAAGTAACCAGAAACAAAGCCAGACTTGTTGCTCAAGGCTACAGTCAACAAGAAGGCATTGATTACACTGAAACATTTGCTCCAGTTGCAAGATTGGAAGCAATCAGGTTACTTCTATCCTACGCAATTAATCATGGCATAATATTATATCAAATGGATGTCAAAAGTGCCTTTCTTAATGGTGTCATTGAAGAAGAAGTGTATGTTAAACAACCTCCTGGGTTTGAGGATCTTAAGCATCCTGACCATGTTTATAAACTTAAGAAATCACTATATGGCTTGAAACAAGCTCCCAGAGCTTGGTATGATAGACTAAGTAATTTCTTAATTAAAAATGATTTTGAAAGAGGACAAGGTGACACAACACTCTTCAGAAGGACTCTTAAGAAAGATATTTTGATTGTGCAAATATATGTTGATGATATAATATTTGGTTCTACTAATGCATCTCTTTGCAAAGAATTTTCTAAGTTAATGCAGGATGAATTTGAAATGAGTATGATGGGAGAATTGAAATTCTTTCTGGGAATTCAAATCAACCAAAGTAAAGAAGGAGTATATGTTCATCAAACAAAATATACAAAGGAGCTTCTGAAGAAGTTCAAGCTAGAAGATTGTAAAGTGATGAACACTCCAATGCATCCAACCTGCACCTTAAGCAAAGATGATACTGGAACAGTAGTAGACCAGAAGCTATACAGAGGTATGATTGGTTCTCTGTTATACCTCACTGCATCTAGACCTGATATTTTATTCAGTGTATGCTTGTGTGCAAGATTTCAATCAGATCCTAGAGAATCTCATTTAACTGCAGTTAAGAGAATCTTCAGGTATCTGAAAGGAACAACTAATCTTGGACTCCTGTATAGGAAATCCCTAGATTATAAGTTGATTGGATTCTGTGATGCTGATTATGCTGGTGATAGGATTGAAAGAAAATCAACCAGTGGAAATTGTCAATTCCTGGGAGAGAATCTGATATCCTGGGCAAGCAAAAGACAAGCAACTATTGCTATGTCTACAGCAGAAGCAGAGTACATTTCAGCTGCAAGTTGTTGCACACAACTACTTTGGATGAAACATCAGTTGGAAGACTATCAGATTAATGCTAACAGTATTCCCATTTACTGTGATAATACTGCTGCTATTTGTTTGTCAAAGAATCCAATTCTACATTCAAGAGTCAAGCATATTGAAATCAAACACCATTTTATCAGAGACTATGTTCAAAAAGGGATTTTAGATATACAATTCATTGATACTGAACATCAATGGGCTGATATATTTACAAAACCTTTGTCTGTTGAAAGATTTGATTTTATTAAGAAAAATTTGAACATGCATTTTGTGTCTGATTGAAAAATTGCTTGCCTCTGAATAAGAAGTTTGGTTCTGAAGTTTATTCAGAAGCATTTTGGTTCATCAGAAGCTCTTAACTGAGGTTCTGAGGAAAATGTGCTTCTGAAGATGACGTCAGCACTAAAACTTCAGAAGTGTTATTCTTTGCTTCTGAATAGCTTGGCTAGTGGGAACGTTGGCAGTTACTTTATGTAACAGCTGTCCCATTACCCAAAAGGTAGTTTTCTGAAGAGTCTCTGACGTGGTCTATTTGTATTGGAGTATAACAAAAAGGGCAATGATGTTTTTATTCGCTTTTTAACATACTTACACGCGCCCCCAATTTGTCATTAATGCTGTGTTTGTTTGTCCCCTCTGAATTACAAACGTTTTAATAAAAACACTAAGTCATTTCACACACTTCTCACTTCACAACAAACACTTTCTAATTTCTTCTCAACCCTCTGTGTAAGTAAGCACATTCTCTCAACCTCTCAAAACACCTTAGAACCCTAATTCTACTTCAAATCAATGGCATCTTCAAGTTCTGCCGGTGGTTCTTCATCGAATATGGATATAGATACTCCTGCTTATGAAATCAAAGGAAGAACTATGTCTATTGAGGAATGGGAGCTAATCATTCAAGCGGAAAATCCTGTGGATTTCACTTCTCTAACTCATCATGGATGCGACTTGGTAAGATTCTACAAGAAGCAGAAGCTAATGAGTTACTTCAGTCTTCTCAACGGTCCTACTTATGAAGTGCTTGTCAGACAATTCTGGGTAAGAGCTTCAGTGTTTGACAAAGTTGCTGCTAAACAGGAAGAAGCTCAGATGATTCTGGTTGATCCTACTTTGGAGGGAAAAACCAGAGAAGAAATGGGTCTACTCGCCTTCACTGGGACTGAGATTAGATCAAACGTCATGGGGATTCCTGTAACAATCAATGAGCAAGTGATTGCTCAAGCTATGAGGAGAGATGCTTCTGGGACATACGATGGAGAAGAGATTCCTAACCCCAGAACAAGCCCTTGGAAGGAAATAGTAAACAACACTATCTACGGATCAAAGGATGCTAAGCCTTACAGCACCTTAAGCATGGAAAAGAAAATGCTGCTGAAGATCCAGAATGAAAACATTTTTCCCAAAGGTGGAGGAAATGATCAACCTTCACTTGGTCACAAAGTCTTTCTGCATCACACCATCTCTCAGGAAACAACAATGAACGTTCCCAAGTATATGTTTAAATACATGATCAAGGAACTCAAGAAGAGCCAGATGGAGAACAGGAAGTTTGTTCCCTATGGAAGGCTGCTCTCCATAATCTTTCAAGAAGGAGGACTCCTAAGTGCCCTGAAAGACGTGGGTATTTATGATAATCAGAAGCTGGGAGCAGTCACAGGAAAAATAATCAATGGGGCAACTCTAGTCAAGATGAGGCTGATTTCAACATGCAGGAAACTAGATACAGATATGCATGAATCTGATGTCATATCTGATCTAGTCACTCATCACATCCCTATCTGCAAGAAAGATCCCCTGGATGTGCAGAGGGCCTACATCTTAGACTACTACAAGAGCTACAACAAGAAAATCAGCCTGAAAGATATCCCAGAAGAAATGTATGGTGGTGATCTGCCTGTGGCCAAAGGCAGAAAATCTAAAAAGAAGCAGATCACCAAGGAAGAATACCTTGCTGAAGATGCTACTAAGGTGGGTGCTCAGAAGCATAAGAAAGCTAAGAAGGAAAAATCTGCTATGTCCACCATTCTTGAGGAAGTGGAGGATTTGGATGATGTCCCTTTTATCAGAAAAAGGACAAGGAGTACTCAAGAAACTGCAGAACAGCCTGCTTCTGAACAAGCTGGTTCTGAACAAGCTGCTTCTGATCAAGCTGCTTCTGAAAAGCCTTCAAGTCCCAAAAATAAAAGAGAAGCTGCTCTTCAGACCATCAAAAGGAAGAGGTCTAATTTAACAAGAAATCTGAAGACAGCTGAAGGAAGAAGGGAAGAAATGTTGAAAGAACTGGAAGAGAACTGGGATGAAGACTCAAGCCCCAAGAAGGCAAAAAGGACTGCAACTTCTGAGCCCATAGTCATGCCCAGTTTTGAAATGACTGAAGAAATGAGGCAGTATACTAGGGAGGTTTCTGCATCCAAGATAGCAGAAAAGAAAAGGATGAAGATTTTGTATGAAAAAGAAAGGGATGAGCGTCTCAAGGCTGCAGGGTATGTGCCTACTCCTGACATTGCTGCTTTAGCTTCTGAGTTAGAGCAAGAAACAGTTCAGTATGGAGCAACTCTGCTTTCTCAAGCCTTGAAGAATAAGCAAGCTTCAGGAACAACTTCATCAGAACCAGTTTCAAAGGCTCCAGAAGCAATTCATCCAGAAGCTCAGTCCTCAGGTAATCCATCTAAAGCTCCAACTAATACTCAGTCTCTATCTCTACCCTCTTCACCCTCTTCATCATCCACAGAATCAGATGACCAACCCCTTAGCCAACATATAGACAAGCTTCTAAAAACCAAACCTACCAAACTAACAGAATTTGGAACACTTGACTATGAGAGTACTCAAATAGAATTTTCAAAAAATAGGATAAAACTTTGTGAGAAATTCAATTTGCCTACTACTCATCCACTATATCCAGATATTCCAGAGCCTGTTAGTATACAACAACCTGAACCCAACCAAGAACCTAACCAAACTCCACAAAGGGCCTCTGAAGTAGTTTCAGATGCAACTACTTCAGAAACCCCCCAACACCAAGAATCCTCAACCCTTCACAACTTAGAAAAACATCTAGGTGGTGAAATGCAACCAACACCCACTAAGGCCTCTAAGACAGTTTCTGAGAAGACTGTCTTGGAAACCCAAACAGAAACCCAAACGGAAACCCAAACAGAAACCCAAACAGAAACCCAAACCATCCCTGAGCAAACTGTTCAGGAGCAAACTGCTTCTGAACAAGTTGCTCCTGACCAAACAACTTCTGACCAAACAACAGAACAACAACAACAACCAGATTCACCCACTATAATAGACTTAACCTCTGACCAACCTTCCACATCAAATACAACTCAAACTGAACCTTCACCCATCCCTGACCATATCCTGGAGTCTGAGTATATAGAGGAACAACTGATCAGACTTAGTGATGAGATTCAGGCACTGATTCTTCGCAGAACAGTTCCTGCACCTCCTATTCACTATTATGATCAGTGGATGGATCTACAGAAGAGCTTTGATGAGCTGCTGGATCAGCTTAGAACTAAATGTGTGTCATCTCACTCTGCTATGCTGAAGAAGCTTTTGGAAGATATGCATGAAGCAGCTAAGGAGAAAGAGCTGAATTTTGTGCCTCTGCTGGACATCACTCCTTTCTATCCAGAAGAAGAGTACATCACTAGGGCTGCTAGAATTCAGGCTGGATATAAAAGAAGAATGAGGGAAAAGGATGAGCTACTTCAGAAGAAGGATGATCAGATCAAGTATCTCTTAGAACAGTTGTATAAGCAAGCCCAACCTTAGTTGCACACCCAACTCTAGCTTGTTTTTTACTTTTGTTCTTAGTAGCTGTGTCTTTGTATCTTAATCTTTCTTTATATATATTATCATTGTTTCTGGATCTTGTGCTTTTTCACCTTCAATATGTTTTACAAGCTTTAACTCTGATGATATTTACTGTTTTTAATGCTGTTTGCTCTGATACTCTTTCTTTTGTTTCTATTCTTTTTGTTGATGACAAAAGGGGGAGTAAATGTATAGTATTTTTTAAGGCACTGAGCCCTACTCTAAATTTCTTTTAAATACTTCTGATTTGATTTTATAAGTATTTTATTGAAATTTAATTAATAAGAATAGAACTTAGGGGGAGCTTACAAACCTCACCTTAAAGATCTATTAGACTCAGGGGGAGCTTACAAACCTCTGTCCCAGTAGTCAACTTATTAATTAGATCAACAACAATTGAACATTTTAAATACTATTGTTTGTCATCATCAAAAAGGGGGAGATTGTTGGAACAAAATGTGTTTCACAATGAACCTTATTGAGTTTTGATGATAACAAGGTATTAAAAATTGTCAATTGGTTATTACTAATAATTGTTCAAGTGTACAGGACCAAAGGCTACTCAAGTTATTTCAATAGGTCTTGGAAGAACAATGGAAAGAAAAAGAAATTCTGAGCATCTGAAGAAAACTGCTCCTGAAGCTAAACTGCTCCTGAAGAGATGACGTCATCAGAAGCAGAAAGTCATCAGAAGCAAAAGTTTTCATCAGAAGCAATATCTTCACCAGAAGCTACATTTGATCCTTTAATCAAACTGAAGATTCAAAGTAGCTGATTCTCAATTCAGTCTTATCAAAGAAGAACGAAGAATTGAAAGGGAGGTATCAACGGATATATGGATAGCACTAAGCTCTTGTCTCTCGTTAATAGAGTTGACAAAGTACAAGTGTACAACCACTACCTCCACTACTCTGTTTTCTGTCTACGCTACAAGACAAAACAACAGCCATGCCTGCAGAATTGTACACTCAAGATGGGAAGGAATTTGAAGTTTATTCTTCAAAGGACTACACCCAAATCAGGCAAAGGATCACTGGTGGATAATCAAAGGATTTCAAACGACTCTTTAGACGTGCTGATTATCTCAACGTCTCTTTCACGCCTCTATAAAAAGGAGTGAAGACTTGAAGATAAAAGAGAAAAATACATAAGTTAAAAAGCGCCAAAACTCTGTCAATTTGATTCTACAAAGCACACTGAATTTCTGCACTGATTTGATACATCTTAGAAATTCAAAGTCTAGAGTCTTTTCTGTATTGTATTGTGAACACCACTGATTGTATATCAAGTGTTCAATTCAAACTCAATTCTCTGTATTTTTGTTTGATTAGAAGTCTCTCGCCTGCGTGCTTGAGCATTAGAAGTCTCTTGCTTAGTGCTTGAGCATTGGAAGACTCTTGCGTGTGTGCTTGAGCATAGTTTTGTGAAGTCTCATACTTAGAAAGTATTGAGCAGTTGTAATCTTTGTGATTATAGTGAAATCTCCTTGGAAGTGCAAGGGGGACTGGACTACTTCCGTGTTGTGGAAGGAACCAGGATAACTGCTTGTGTCTTTGTCTTTCTTTTCTCTGCTCTGTTCTTTTCCGCTGCAATCTGACTCTGATCATTTCATCAGAAGCAATCAAACTGCTTCTGAAGTTTTATCAGAAGAAGTATTTTTTAAGAGAAAAAGAAAACACAATTCAACCCCCCCTTCTTGTGTTTTTCACCTTCAATATATACTCCCTCCCATGAGTGGAACTAGTCACATTAATGAATATGCGTCCACTATTTACCAATTGGACCAACTTACAATGACCTTTTATTAATTATTGATTTTTATACTTTTTTTACCTTTTTTAAAAAGAATCTTACTCCACTACACCCCTCATAATGGGGATACAATGAGTATTTAATTTTCCATAAGAGTGAATGTGAAGTGGTGCTTTGCCTATGGTGGTGATAATGTTGGCATAAATTAATTTTTGCATAAATTTCTCATGTATGTACTTAAAAGTTCCACAAAGAGTCAGTAACTAACTACCTCTTCACCGCAAAGAATCTTAAAATTCATAGTCAATCCAAGTCATGTAAATAAAAGTTTTCTATAATAAACACCTTCAAAATCACCATACTTTTCTCTTCTCACGTTGCAAGATTTTGTGTCACATTCAATCTTACTTTCAAAAAAAAAAATGAATAAACACCACAAAACAAGTTAAATACTTATTTTTTTGAAAAGAAACAAGTTAAATACTTTTTACCATATAGATAACAATTGTGACAGTTTATGACTTTATTCAATAAAAAAATGTGACAGTTAATTGGTATTTGTGTATCACATCATCCTTTTAAAAAGGTTCTAACAATGAGACATTCTTGCGAGAGAACATATAGAGAGGAGGGAAGAAATATCCAACACACACATTTGGTTTCAGTTTCTTCGAGGACATTCCTGTCTCTCCAATGGCAGGGGTCGTCCAAGATACATTACCTGCCCATGACCATGATGAATCCAAACTTGCCATTGCAGGTTACCATTTTCTTGTAAACTTTAGTTTTGTTCTTATAATTATTGTCTTTCTATATGGAATAAGATTCATAAATATAATATATGTTCAAATGCTCATACATTGTCTTAATATTTTTTTTGTACATAACTTTCACATGGTTTTTGAATGATTAAAAGCAAATTTATATTAATATAATATGTTATATGTTATGTGAAGCAACTTTGATTTCATTACTTTCTTTATCATGGTGTGAAATTTTAGATGCTTAGATGTTTGGATGAGCGGTGAGATTCATAAATTCATGGTTCCCAAATGTAGTGTTTGTTAAAATCGTGAATCCAAATATAAGTACGTGTTTAGATGTTTGATATCGGAACGGTGTATATATGTAAGAACATTTGTTGAAAAATGTTAACCCCTCAAATAGATGTTAGTATCTCGAGAGAGATTAGTCTTTGCATACCGGCATAGATATCTGAATTCACCTAACAATAAACACTTCAGATTAAGGGCATGTCTAGTATCCAAATGCCACATACTGGTTTTGAGCCGTGTTTGTGCTAGTGTCAATGCTTCATAGTTGTTCTTATTGTTATATGTGTGTGAATCTAATGTTAGAGTTTGTGCTGATGCAGATGATGACACAGAAGTGGATGATTCTCCAATAGAGCAGGTCAGACTAACAGTGTCAACAACAGACGACCCAACACAACCAGCACTGACATTTAGGACATGGATTATTGGTTTGGCATGTTGCATTGTCCTTGCCTTTGTGAACCAATTCTTTGGGTACAGAACCAACCCTCTGACTATCACTGCTGTCTCAGCACAGATTGTTTCTCTCCCAATTGGAAAACTAATGGCTGCAACACTTCCAACAACAATATATAAAGTTCCCTTCACTAAATGGTCTTTCACATTGAATCCTGGACCATTCAATTTGAAGGAACATGCCCTCATTACCATCTTTGCTAGTGCTGGAGCTGGCGGTGTTTATGCCATTAACATTATCACTATTGTTAAGGCTTTCTACCACAGGAATATCAATCCAATTGCTGCTTTTTTGCTAGCAATAACAACCCAGGTGAACAATTTTGTTTTGTTAAATGTTCAACATCTGCATTTTTTTTTTTTTCAATTTATTATAACCAACCAAAACAAAGTGATAGTAAAAAATATGAATTTTCTTTTGTCCTTGAATTTTTTAGATGCTTGGTTATGGATGGGCTGGTATGTTCAGAAGGTTCCTTGTGGACTCTCCCTACATGTGGTGGCCTTCAAATCTTGTCCAAGTGTCTCTATTCAGGTATTTCTTTATGAAAATTGCTTTTTTGACATTGAATATTTTCTATTGATACAAGTAACTGACTAAATTACCCTCAGCGGTAGCTAACTGTCTTTGGCATATGCGCCGGCAGTTAACTGCCGCTGGCTCCTCCAGAGGTAGTTAACTGCCGCCGGCTTTGCTGCTTTTTATTATGATTTTACGCGTTTCAGTAGAAAAATCAAAATAAATCGAAAGTTACTTAGAATTCTACGAAACTTTACAGACACCTCTATAAAAATACATATAGATGATGTAAAAAGTTTCGTAACATTCCGAATAAGTCTCGATTTTTTTATTTTTTTCGACCGAAACGCGCAAAATCGCAATTGAAAAAATAAAAAAAAATCGACACTTATTCGGAATGTTACGAAACTTTGCACATCATCTATATGTATTTATATAGAGGTGTCTATAAAGTTTCGTAGCATTTCGACTAAGTCTCAATTTATTTTGATTTTTCGACCGAACCATGCAAAATCGTAATTTTTTTCAAGTGCGAGTCCGAAAAAATATCTCCCACAAAAAATTTGAATTTTTCAACAAGGGAGGGATTAAATATAAATTTTTAACGCGCCTAAAATTAAAGACACGAAAACATCAACCTAAAAATTAAATTTTGAGCTGTTTTTTTGCAGACACCTCTATAAAAATACATATAGAGGATCTCTAAATTTTCTTAGTATTTCGAGTAATTCTCAATTTATTTTGATTTTTTTTACTGAAACGCATTAAATTGCAATATTTTTTTAACTACGTGTCCGGAAAAGTTATATAGAGGTTGAATTTTTTTCATTATTTTGGTACACATATTAAGAACATAAAAAAAAACATTTCCCGCAAAAAATTAGAATTTGTCGACAACGGATGGATTAAATATGAATTTTTAATGCGTCAATAACTCAAGAAACCAAAACATCGACCTAGAAATTGTATTTTGATCTGGTTTTTTGCACACAGCTCTAAAAAATTATATATAGAGGGTCAGTAAAGTTTCGTAGAATTCTGAATAAGTTTCGATTTATTTTAATTTTTCAACCGAAACGCGTAAAATCACAATAAAAAACAGCAAAGCCACTCTGGAGGAGCAAGCGGCAGTTAACTGTCGGCTCATATGCCAGAGGCAGTTAACTATCGATGGAAGTAATTTGATCATTTACTTGTTTCAATAAGAAGTATTCAATGTCAAAAAAAACAATTCTTTCTTTATTTACTTTTCCATCATGATTGTGTTTGCAAATTCTTGCTTTTCTTTCATGTCAGTGGAAAATATTTAAAGCTAATTAACTAATTCTTTGTCTCTTAATATTGGACCCTCGTGAGTTTTTCTGTCCTTTTTTATATGATCCATTTCAAATTTCCATGTACATTAATTAATTATTTAATTTTGCAATGTTCCCCTAATTATTTTACTTTTTATTTTAAATTTGTAATAAATATTATTATTGATTGGGCCTTGCCCTCTTTAGTGAAAAAAATACTATTGTATTCAAACATTAATTAAACTTTAAATAATTTTCTCTCCTAAAGTAAACATTTTTTGGTTACTCTCGTAAAGTAAACTTGTAGTAAAACGAGTATATTTTCTCCGGTCATATTTATAAGCAAAAAGTTAATATATCTTTCACTTTATATTTATGGTAATGATAAATGCACTAATACTTAACAATGCTACTTAAAAGTTAAAACAATTTTTCCTCTCTTTTTTACTTATATATTTTTTTAATATATATATACTTTTACTGTTATGTAGAATGAATTTTGTGTATGTAGAACCTTCTATTATGATTGCAAGTGCCAACACATGTTATTGTCGGACACCGACACATTTGGTTAGATTAAATCAATTTTCTCAATTTATTATCGGTATGCATGTGCTACATATATTTACTATTTAGGATTATGATGTTAATTTGTATTTTCTCATTGGTAAATGAATATCTTGAATGACACAGGGCATTTCATGAAAAAGAAAAGAGGCTTAAAGGAGGAACCACTAGGCTACAATTCTTTTTCCTAATCTTTGTGGCTAGCTTTGGTTATTACATTATTCCAGGCTACTTTTTCCAAAGAATATCAACCATATCTGTTGTTTGCTTGATATGGAAAAACTCAGTCACTGCTCAGCAGATTGGTTCAGGAATGAAGGGTCTTGGCATTGGTGCATTTTCCCTTGATTGGAACACTGTTGTTAGTTTCACAGGAAGTCCTTTGGCTGTTCCTGGTTTTGCCATCATTAACGTCTTGGTTGGATTTGTGTTGTTTCTCTATGTTATCATTCCCATTTCCTATTGGAACAACTTTTATGAGGCCAAAAAGTTTCCTTTCATCAGTTCTCACACATTTGATTCCACTGGTGCAACATATAATGTTTCTAGGATTCTTAATGAAGCAACCTTTGAAATTGATATGGATGCTTATAACAAATACAGCAAGCTCTATCTTAGTATCATATTTGCATTTGATTATGGATTGAGTTTTGCAACTCTCACCGCCACCGTATCGCATGTTTGCCTCTTCCATGGAAAGTATGTTTCCTTAGATTCTGCAATCTTTGATTATGTATTATTGATGCAACTTTTATGATAAACCATCTAACTATATATTTGGTGACTGAATTTGAAAGAACAATTATTCAGATGTGGAGGAAGACAACAAATGCGCTAAAAGAAAACGCTGGAGACGTACATACAAGACTCATGAAGAGAAACTATGAACAAGTCCCTGAGTGGTGGTTCATGATCATTTTGGTTCTTATGGTTATTTTGGCCTTGGCGTGTTGTGAAGGCTTTGGCAAGCAGCTCCAACTTCCTTGGTGGGGAGTCTTGCTTTCTCTATTAATTGCATTGGTTTTCACTTTGCCAATTGGTGTCATCCAAGCAACAACAAACCAGGTGATTTTTTCTTTCTTAACCCTCTGGTAACCAAGTAATTTTTTTGTCTTAACACTCTGGTTTTCAGGCGAAGGGATCGTGGTAAATAGATAATTTTGATTTTCAAACAAAAGTAGAAAGAAAAATAAAAACTAAAACATGTTGTGCCTTGTGAGGTTGTATTTCTTAAACAGAAAGTTACTACTTGTTGTGCAGCAAGCTGGACTCAATGTGATCACAGAGTTGATCATTGGGTTCCTTTACCCCGGAAAGCCTCTTGCTAATGTAGCCTTCAAGACTTATGGATACATCAGCATGGCACAGGCACTTAGTTTCCTTGAAGACTTCAAATTAGGACACTACATGAAAATTCCTCCAAAAGCTATGTTCATAGTACAATTGGTAGGAACTTTGGTTGCTTCAAGTGTATACTTCAGCACAGCATGGTGGCTTCTAACAACTATTCCAAACATATGTGATGCATCAATGTTGCCTGAGGGTAGTCCATGGACTTGTCCTGGTGATGATGTGTTTTACAATGCTTCAATCATATGGGGAGTAGTAGGACCACAAAGGATGTTTACCAAGGATGGAATTTACCCTGGAATGAATTGGTTTTTCCTCATCGGTCTACTTGCGCCTGTTCCAGTGTGGCTTCTAGCTCGCAAATACCCGAACCACAAGTGGATTGAACTCATCAACATGCCACTTATCATTGGAGGTGCCAGTGGTATACCACCAGCTAGATCAATCAATTATATTTCATGGGGAGTAGTTGGAATCTTCTTCAATTTCTATGTTTACAAAAATTTCAAGGCATGGTGGGCTAGACACACTTACATTCTCTCAGCTGCTTTGGATGCTGGTATTGCTTTCATGGCTGTGTTGCTCTATTTTTCACTTCAATCTTATGATGTCTTTGGTCCAACTTGGTGGGGTCTTGAGGCAGATGATCATTGTCCCTTGGCTAAATGCCCTACAGCTCCTGGTATTGTTACCAAGGGATGTCCCGTCTTTTGAGCGCCATATTTGCGATCTCTTATATCCTCATTAATTAGTCATGAAAATATACATCAAGTTTGAAGAATAATTAACCAGTGTCGTCAGCTGCAGAAAATCTTTGGTTGGTTGTTCAAAATCCGGCTATAGCGCTTCTATAGCAGTTACTTGACAGCAATTTATACTAAATAGTGTGTTGTGGATAATAGTAATTTGTTGAAATTCCACTGCATTATAGTCTTATATCTGCTAATTGAGAGCATTGTAATTAACATAGTTTCTACTTTTTAATTTCTATCTGTGCCAATTGTATAGATACGGTAGAAAGTTGAACAGGATGTACAAATTGCAAAATAGTTTGAATAAACCACTGTTAGATTCTTTGTATCCAATGAAATTTGAAACCATTTGTTCTCCTACAGTAAGCAATTTATTTGAAACGATTCACAATAGCCACAAGCATAATGGTTGGAAGTTGAACATTTTCAATAGAACAGTGCTATATGGTGCGAATATATTTTTGCACAAAACGCACGAACTGTAGTTTTCTCTGCTATCAGCAACGTGTTTTCACTGCTGCAACACAGTGCCAAACTTTACGTCTAACGTAGTTTTCTCAAGATGAAGTTACTTTAACCCCAACACCTTGTCAGCCAGTAACATTTCAAGTAATCATTTAAGTGAGATTGATGATAGACTCCAAAGAAAATATATAGGGAAACTTTTTGCTAATTCTCATGAGCATTGTTCAAGTTTGAAACAAAATTAGTCTTTAATCTTTATAATTTTTTATTGATTTTACAGAATTTATAATTGAGAACAAGGGGATAAGATAGGAGGAGAAGGGACGTGTTTTGACTCTTGTGTGCAAGTTTAAAAAGTTCTACACTGTCATAGAGATTAAGGATTTTCAAGTGCACAAACACTTGATTCCTAAAAAAAAAAAAAAAAAAAAAAAAAGGATAATAATGTTTGGCACGAAAATAATTTCGCGTGAATCACATGAGGCAGTATGTACTCATTCGCAGATAGTGCGAAAATAAATTCGCACACTTAAGCATTTTCCAAAATAAAATCTCATTAACTATATGATATATAAGTATGACCTTTTTTTTTTTTTTGTCATATAAGTATGACCTTTACCATATGATGTATATGGAAAAGGCTTAAGTATGTGTTTCATCCCTGCAATTAGGGGTCATTGATGACAGTCAGTCATTCACTGTTTTTAGTGTCATTTTCATGATATTTTGAGTTCACAAGCAAGCTTAAACAGCAAAGAAAACAAGAAAAATAGAAGATTTTGAAGAAAGCAAAATCGTGTCACGATTGTTGAAAACGTGTCACGATTTGAAGCACATGATGAGGTTCATTCGACATTGGTTAAATCGTGTCACGATAGCTATTTCGTGACATGATTTTAGGGACATGTGGCACAAGGAAAGAAATGAAAGCAAGAGAAAATATGATAAAAAGAGCAAAACAGGAGGTTTCAAGAAGCAATGGATTTAAGAAGTCATATGGGCTTATGTTTGATCCAAAAGAAAGAAAAGGTAACATGCAATGACTTGCTAACTAGGTTACATAATGATATAAAAAGGCAGCTACACTACATGAAGAATTCACGTTTTGGCAGAGGAGAATAGCTAGGGTTGGGAATAGGCCAGGCCGGCCTACAGGGGCCTATGGCCTGGCCTGTTTATTAAAAAGGTTAGGCTTAGACTTTTTAAAAAGCCTATTTAAGTAAATAGGTCAGGCTTAGGCTATCAAAAAAGCCTATGAAGCCTAATAGGCCGGCTTGTTTATGCATGTTAGGCTTCATAGTGGACTTTTTAAATAGGCTTTAAAGCATTATGGTGAAATAGGCTTTTAAGGCCTTATAGTGATAGACAAGTCTTACACTCAAATAGGCTTTGAGGCCTATTAAGCCTATTTAAAAGTAGATAAAATGGAATGTTTAGCGACTTTAATAGTAAGTAGGCCTGTAAATAGGCTTTCAGGCCAGGCCAGGCTTTTAAATAGGTCAGGCCAGGCCAAAAAAATAGGCTTATGAAAGGCCATAGGCCAGGCTCAGGCCTGCAAAAAATTTCGTAGGCCAGGCTCAGGCCTATCAAAGCCTGGCCTGGCCTGGCCTATTCCCAACCCTAAGAATAGCCATCACGCCGAGAGATCTTTAGATCACGTTTTGGGAAGAAGAAGAAAAGGAGCAGGCACGGATTACGAGAAGGAGATTTTGGAAAAGAAAGCTCACGAACCACTGTTAAAGAATTGAGGAACAACATGGTCATGGTTAATTTTATTTTCACGCTCTTTATTTGTATCTCTATGTCTAGCTAATTTCTCTTGATTAGGTGTGAGATGATTTTGTGTAACCTTAATTGAACCAAGTTGCAGTGAAACTCTATTTATTGTGAATGACAATCTAGTTTTTATTCAATTCAATTGTTCTTAATGCTTTTTATATCCTAATCAAATATAAACATGATTTAGTGAGAACGAATGACTACTGACCCTAGCTTTCGACTTAGACCTAATTGAATTGTTCTAATAAACATGGTTAGTCTAGGAATGGATAATCGTTTGTTAGTGATATTAGGTTAACGTGCTTAAAACCTTCAAAGAATATTAGTTCACCTAAGGAATTAGGGACTGTAATATGAGAAGAGGGTCCTAACTCAAGAGATTGATTAGGACTATTTTGTTAACTATCGTGGAACTAGAAAATCATTCATAAGAATAGGTGCAGTATACCAATTAGGGAAACATAGATGATTCAAAAGACCTAGTCTCATCTCTCATATATATTTTCCAAAACTATCTTTATTTTCTGTTATTTACTTTTATTGCAATCAAACAAATCAACTGCCTAGTGGCAATTCAAAAGAACTTTTATACATCTTAAATATTTACTTTATTGCTGAATTGAGATTAACATAGTCCTCGTGGGAACGATATTTTTACTACTTCGATAGTATTTTTAGTACACTTGCTAAAAAATCTATCAGTCATTTAAAAATTGGTCTCTGTAATCGCTAATCCTGGCAAATTGCCCCTGCAAATGTTAATCATTTAAAATTTTGTCCCTCATCACAGGTAATCACTGCCACGTCAGATATTAGCTTGTTATCATGGTTTTTGGGTGTCAAGCCATTAATTGGACTTGAACCTTTTGACCGTTGATATCTCTCTTTTTTCTTGGAAAGGGTAAAAGGAGAAAAACCCTTTAAAAAGTTCTAGATTCGGGGGTCGTTTTCGCTACGGGAAGGTGTTAGGCACCCGGAGCGATTATGGTACTCCATAAGAACCGTTCTCCTAAGTTTATTTCTACGCTTTATTTTTATTGCCTACTTGTAAAAAAAAAATGAAGGTGTGATTAGTGAAGAATGGGGGTGAGAAGAAGTAGAATTTGATTTTATTTCGGCTTGGAGGGGTTAAAGTCCCTTGCCTACGTACCGTTTTACGGGATCAAAACCGGCGTAGTTCTTGCTAAAAAGACTTGTTGTTTTTTTTGATTGTTTGATTTTAAATTTTAAAAATGATTTTGAAGAAGGGGATTGAGAGGCTTCATGAGCATTAGAGTATGAAAAAAAGTGGGGGTTTGTTTAGTGATTTTGCAAAAAGTCTAAATGATTAGATTTATTTGAGAATTTTATTAAGAAAATAAAAGGTGAAAAATTGTTGGAGTTTTGACTCCATTTTAATGAAAAATATTTGAAGCGAATTTGTTTGCATATTTTTTTGGAAAAAAATGGATTTTCTCTAGGTGTTTAAACCTAAGCATTCATCTAACCATGCAATCCTAGCCATACATCTACACATGCAATCCTAGGCATACATCTAGGGTGAGTGTGTGCGTGCCGGTGCGCCATAGTGTCCACAGTCCATATTACAAAAATTGCCTAAATACATTCTATGGCCTCTTTGCCAAGCTACAAACCAATGATAACAAATTACATCACCGAATGAATTAAAATTTGCAAAAAATAAATGCTAAAGCTAAAGAAAGTGGAGGAGATAGTGAAATGCTATGAGTGAAGTCACATAAGGAACAAAATGTTAGTGAAACAAGGAAAAATATAATGGGAATGATGAAAAATGCACCAAATGAATATGCAATAAAAAGGGGTAAAAACATGAGAATTTATCAAGCACAATGTGTAACAAATGGCCTATAATGCAAGAACAAGTATAAACCAAATGAAAACAGTGGCACAATCATTGGATTATCATCACATCTATCATGAAAATGCATTCTAATTAGCCATGCTATGCACTAAAATTCTTAGGACAAGAATCAACCTAAAAATCATGAAAAAGCTAACTAGAGAAGTAAATTGAACAAGGGGCCTATGCACATATTTTTACCAGTTATTTGCAAGCAACATATCATTAAAAATCATCAAGAAAGTGGTAAAAACATGTAGTAATTTTTGGAATTTTTTGTAAAAAAAAGTGAGCAAGAAACAGGTTCAGATAGCAAAAAGAACGGTGCAGATAGCAAGAAAAGGAGCAGAAACGCACAAGAAGCCTAAGCCCAACCCAAAGCCCAACACCAAAACACAGGAAAGTACAGGGACCGTTGGATTGATCCAGGAGATGGAACCCTAGATCCAACGGTCTAGATTGAGGGAAAACGAACCAGAGCTGGACCGGTCCGGTTCAGCTGGTTATAAAAGGGTTATAGGACCGGTCCAGTCCATTCTTCCTTCTCCTCTCTCTCTCTACCCTAAACCTAGTGAGAGAAACTCTCACCTCTCTCCTCTCTTCCGGTTGTCTTCTCCGGTGAGCTTCACCGCTCCGGTGTGGTGGTTTGCCGGCCCAACAGGGCGGCGCCGCCGCACCGGAGATGAGAAACTCCTCCGTTTTCAAAATTTTTTGCAGATTAAGACATCCTTTTTCGTTCTAAACAAGAATATGGCATTAGATTTTACATGCAAGGTCTGAATCGTTGTAGATCTGAAATTTTGTGTCACGGTTTGAAACTAACTTTTTGATCTTTTTTTTTTAAGAAAATGTTTATATCTTTAAGGATCTACATCGTTTCGTCGTTTATCACTTCTCTGGTGCTTGTTCTTGCTTTCAAAACTTGGATCCTTATGGATCTAGGTTTTGGTGTTTACGGTTTGGTTTTAGTTTTTTGATTCTGGAAACTTTTGGATTCTGTTTGTTCACGTGATTTTACAGGTTAAACTATGATATCACTTTTGAAAAGGAGTTTTGAGTTTTACCTGAAGTTTTTGATTGGAGGTTTTATGAGATTCTTCGGAAATCTTGATTCTGTTCTTGATGATTTTTGATTCTTCTGCTTGTTCTTTGGACCGAAAATAAATCGGTGATTCACCGGCTTAATCCCTTCATCTTCTCCGATTCTTTCTCTGTGATTATACGCTTGAACTTGCTTTCCCTCTTCTGATCTCCTCTCTGTGATCAACGCTTGAGCTTGCTTCAATGCGAGCTCGCGTTCGGAATTGCAGAGAAACGATCAATTCAGTGATGAAGATTCTACAGAATCTCTGAGAATTGATCCAAAAATTGTTGATTCTGATGAATTTTAGGGTTTCTGGAAACGGTTAGGGTTTTGTGTTCTTGGTGTTCTTGAGAAATTCTGAGAAATTTTCTGTTTTGATTCAATTGCTGAGAGAGAGAAAATTGGATTTGTGTTTATGAGTTGGCGTGTAGTTAATGGATCTCTGTGGCACTGTACACCTTTTATAGCTGACATGTGTGATCTTGGACCATTAGAAAGCTGACATGTGGCATTGGACTGAAAAAGGGGCGCTGCCCTGTAATTTGACTTGAAGGACCTGTTTGCAAATTTGAAAAATATATGGACCGGACTGAAAAATGAAAGTAAGGACTGAAATGAAATTAAAAACTGTTTGGACAAAAAATGCAATTTTGGGACCTCAATTGAGGGACCAAAATGCAATTAAAAATAAAATTGAATAAAAAACGTAATTTGACCAAACGTAAAGCAAAACAAAAAAAATAAAATTGGCAAAACGGACTAAAACGAACCAATGGCTTAAATGAGGTACTTCAAAGTAACCTCTCTATGCCGAAATTTTGTGTGAAATGACCAAAATGCCCCTAGGGCTAAAAATGACCTAAACAGATTCAAATTGACTTGACACTGACTCAGATGCAAGTTTGAAATGAATTTAACAAGGTTTACTGATGAAATGTTAAAAATCAATCTGAAAAGACTCAGAGACCGTCACAAGGATGAAAATGGGTCCCACTGCAGGAAATGACCAAAATACCCTTCTGTACGACTTTTTGCAAATTTTGAAATAAACTGTAGAAAAAGCAATGTAATGATTCAGAGACACTTTTGAATGACTTACAAGACAAGTAAAGACATTTCGAAAGGTTTTATGCAAGAAAAACATAGGTAAAATTGTGATTGAAAATACTGCGAGGCAGAGACAATTTGAACTGTGCAGTTGAAATTTGATAATTGACAAAGTTTGAAATGAAATTGGACCCAGTATTTTTAGGTCCAAAAACAGGGTATAACATAGCTGACGTGGCAGTCTAACCCAACAAATTTTGGCTTGAACAGACGAAAATGCCCTTCCTTCTATCACAGCGCGGCAAAATGACGTAAATACCCCTAAGACCATTTTCTCTATTCATTTCGTCACTGCTTCTCAATTCTTTTCCCATTCAATTCTTCCTTCCCTTAACAAAACCATGCTTCAGCTCTTCTCTTAACATTTCCATTAACATTTTGTCACATCTTCTCTTGAATTGGAAACATCAGAACAAAATCATGCTTCAGCTTTCAACACTGAGCTAAACTCGGAACAACCTATTGATGCAGAAATGCCACAACCACCGTCGGAACCACCACAGCCCCAAAATGACACAGTAACAATCTGCCTTGAAAACCCACCTCAAAACTCCTCCGATTCATCCTCCCAACAATAACAAGATCCCCTTTCGCGCTCGCCTTCACCGTAACCGCCGTGGTGCTTGCAATTGCCGTAACCTCGTTATCGCCTTCATCTTTGAACATCCCTGTGCAAGTGCAACCCCAAAGAAACCAACAATGAAACGACCTAACAAGGACAAGTTAGAGACAAAAGCAGCAACATAGAAGTTGAAGAATATGGATTGGAAATGGTGAATTAAGGTTCTGGGATTGTAAACACGACAGATTGGAAATGGTGAATTAAGGTCATGGGAATTGGGAATTAGGAAAACTTAGAATTAGAATTGGAAATTGAAAACACACCACGAAGAAGAATCGGATTGGAATCGGAATTGGAAATTGAAAACATACAAGTTCTTTGGATGTTGTTTCTTTGATTTATCTTGTTAGCTTTGAGTTGCTGGGAAGAAGAAGAAGAAAATATAATAGAAAGGAAAGAATACGGGGGAGAAGAGAAGAGGGGAGAAAAATAAGAGAAATTGGTATAAGGGTAAATCTGTCATTTCGCTGCCCTCTGATGAAAGGAGGTGTATTTTTGTCACTTCATGCCAAGCTTTGCTGAGTCAAAGTGCCACATCAGCTAATCAGTGACGTGGCAGTGATTAACTTTGATGATGAAGGACGAAATTTTAAATGATTAAAGTTTGCAGGGGCAGTTTGCCAGGATTATCAATTACAGGGACCAAATTTTAAATGACCCCTAATTGCAGGGATGAAACACATATTAAAGCCTATGAAAAATAAGTGTGCGAATTTATTTTCGCACTATTCACACGAATGAGGATGACATGATTGTGAAAAGGTTAACCCATTTTAATTTTATGATGAGATCATTTTCCATCTCAGGAGAAAGAAATGTGTTCATGTTTCTAATGCGCACTAATCCTCATTAAAAAGATCTGAATTACTCTTTAAGACTAATATATATTATACAACGATGATTTTCCGAGTGTCTATTTGTGTATGTCACTACACTTGCTTCTAAAAATAGATTTTTAAAGTGCATTATAATCTGGTATCATACATCTTGTTATATGTATGGTATTATATCATCCAAAAACTTCAACAAATAAAGATGTTGTGACTTGAAATTAAGCTTAGACTCATATCCATGATTAAGATTGTTTTGGTAGGGTGAATAAAAAAAAGTAGCTTTTTTTAGGGAAAAAAGTAGTATTATACTCTCTTTAGAATGAAATATAAACAAAAATCAAATATATACACAACAAGAAGGTAAAAAAGCCTCATCAAAACCGCTAGAACACACATACAAACATGTTATATATACACAACAAATTATATATATAAAATATAATTTTATCCAGAAGTCCTAGCTCAGCTGGCAAAATGCCGAAATTGTTAGGCTGGATGCCATGACCGGGGTTCGAACCCCGGTACCTCCACTTGTGTGTGTGAGTTTATAATGGCTTTGTCTTTTTGTCTATCTACCAAAAAAAAATATATAATATAATTTCATATTCTAATATGTGTATATACCTATTAATGGCTTTGTCTTTTCGTCTATCTACCAAAAAAAAAATATAATATAATTTCATATTCTAATATGTGTATATACCTATTAAAAATGATTTTTTTAGGGTTGGGGTGGGCCGTGACTCACCTTGGCCCATAGGCAGATCCGCCTCTAAGTAGGAACCAATTGCAATATAAATCAATCAATTTTAAAGGGGCTAAAATAAAATAACAAGGACCAAAAACAAAAGAAAAAATATTTGTAAAAACCAAAACCAAACAAAAAAAGTTACATGAACAAAAATAAAAAATCCAATGTGGATAATCTTTCAGACTCCTCCCATGAACCAACAAAATTCAATACTTACACCAGAAACTAAGTCCTACTTTTATAGTGCTCTTATTAGGATTTTAAACATTTTTGAGATATAGTTTTGAAAGAGTATTTCACTCTTAACTAGAAATGATTGAATAAGGCACAAATGAATATCATGTGGTGAATGAGGATTGAGGGTTATGTGTAGTAGTTGGTCAGGCCCCCTAAGCTAAGTTTGGTTGTTGAGCCATGTCCTCCAATAGACCGTGCTTAGGTCGACCAACGTGACAAGGGCTCTATGCTTGGTCACTCAAGGGCATGTGTGTGTGTGTTTATCCTTCTCCCTTGAGCTTTACTATCTCATACCAATCCCCATAGATTTCGAAGATGTTCCCTCATTTTTCAACATGGTTCATGATTAAATGAATTGATTTTGCTTATGTTAAAACATATATAAGTTACTCCCTCCCCCTTTCTTTAAGAAATATCACCACTCATTTTACACAAATTAAAAAAAAAAAAACTTTAAATAAATGAATTAAAGAATAGTAATTATACTAAATTATTCGTATTCAATATTGATGCATTTTTGTTAATATAATGTAAATGGAGAATGATAATCTTTACTTGACAAAAAAAAAAAGTGATAATCTTTATAAGACAAACATTTTTTTTTTTTCATACACCGACAAAGTCCTAACACTCTAAGTTAGAGTAGAATTTGGACTCTTACAAGACACTTCATTCAATCATTATTGTAACCAAAAATTCATTTTTTAAATTTATTGAATAATTGATGTATTTGATCTATATATAAACTAGATATACTAGTTATTCAATTTAATGAATCTAAAAATTGAATTTTCAGAGGAAATACTGACAACTTCTTAAGCCAATTTTTGTTCTTTTTGACAACTTCTTAGACCAAAACTATGTTGACCTTTTATATATTAAACGGGGTATTATTTGAACTCATTTGTGTGACAATTATAAACTTACAAATAAAAGTATATATCGACACGGTAACCAAAACAATAGAGTTAGAAAGTAAAAATATAACTTAGGTATAAGAGAGAAAGTTGTCATAAAAATTGTTATAAATTAATTGTCTTACTCCATTACACCTTTGAGGAGTAACGTGATACCGAGTATTTTCACATTTTCTGAAGTAACATTAAATACACGGCTTTGATAATGATTTTTGTTGAGTCTTGCAATGATTTAAATTTATTAAAAAATTAAGAAAAAGAAATATTTAAGAATTATTTTATAGAAATATATAAAAAAAATGATTATATATATATATATATATATATATATATATATTCAATTATTTTCAATCTTTTAATATTAAATTCTTAAATACACTCTTTAAGAATTCCCAAATAAAAAAATGTTTATAGGAAAAGATTGTTCAATCTTCCAATACGGTTTTTTTTTGTCAGATAGTCTAGTGGCTAGAATTCACCTTATAAAGTGAATAAATGAGGTGCGGTTATGGTGTATAAGGAAATCAGAAATAGCTTTGAAGGGTGCATAAGATTTCCTTCGCAGCTGAATAAGTGGGGTCTCCAGGGTTCGAACTTCGGTCCGTGCATATAATAATGCATTGTTCTACCAACTGAGCTATGCTTACAGGACAATCATCCAATACGTTGAATATGTCAATTTCAATAAAAAAAAATAAAAAAAACTTAGTATTTAAAGGTTTAAAAAGTGTCTTAGATAATCGTTAGCATTTTCCATTTATTTTTTTCATACGAAGGCAAAGGAGTATCAACATTTTGATAATTAATTTTAGTAATGTTCTCTGACTGGAATTAATTTTAGCAGATACTCTTTCCCATTTAAGGGACCTAAAGTTGCATAGACAATTAATATTGACCGCTTGACAGCAAAGAATATTAAATTCGTAGTCAATTTAAAGCATATCATATAATCATAATTATTAATACTTTTTTCCTAAAATATGAAGATCTTACCTTAAAAATTATGTTGCTTATCTCTTTATTTCTCACATTGCCAGGATTCCGTGTTACATTCAATCATATTTTAAAAAATAATGAACAAAGACCATAATTTTTACCATAAATATAGCTTCAAATATTTGTGAATGACATTATCTTTATAAAAAAGAGATGTTCTTGTGAGAGAACTTACACATTTGGTTTGATTCCTGTCTCAGCAATGGCAGGGTTGGTCGAAGATACACTCCCTACAAATACTAAGGATCATGATGAATCCAAACTTCCCATTGCAGGTTACCCTTTACTTCTCTCATTATTAATTCTAGTAAAGTTTTTTTTTTAATTATTGTTATCATTCTATAAGGAATAGGATTTGTAAATACAATGGTGAAGTTAGAGTAATTTTTTTGAGTGGGCCAATTTTATTTTTTTTTAAACTTATATAATAAGTTTAAGAACTAAATAATTTTGTTTTGGAGTAATCAAGGATACCCCCGTTATTATATCATATGTTCATACTTATTATCGTTCTTGATTGATATAATAACTTTCACACGGTTTTTGAATGATTAAATATGTCAATATGTCATTAGTTTCTTTATGATTAGATGTTTGAATAAACGGTGAATTTGACAAAATCACAGTTTCAAAATATAGCTTTTGTCAAAATCACGTAGGCTCATCAAAATTGTGTCTATGGAAGAATATATGTTGAAAAATGTTAAAACCTAAAATAGATGTTAGTATCTCGAGAGATTAGTTTGTACATATCAGTCTAGATATCTGAATTCATACAACAACGAACACTTCGGATCAAAGACATACATGTCTAATGTTCAAATGGAACATATGGTTACATTCAATTAATCAATTTTCTCAATTTATTATTATCGGTGTCTGTGTCAATGCTTCATAGTTGTTTACATTGTTGTATGTGTGTGATGCAGATGATGACACAGAAGTGGATGATTCTCCTATAGAGCAAGTCAGACTAACAGTGTCAATAACAGACGACCCTACACAACCAGCACTAACATTTAGGACATGGGTTATTGGTTTTGTGTCTTGCATTGCCCTTGCCTTTGTGAACCAATTCTTTGGATTCAGAACCAACCCTCTGTCTATTACTTCTGTCTCAGCACAGATTATTGCTCTCCCAGTTGGAAAACTAATGGCTGCAACACTTCCAACAACAATATATAAAGTTCCCTTCACTAAATGGTCTTTCACATTGAATCCTGGACCATTCAATTTGAAGGAACATGCCCTCATTACCATCTTTGCTAGTGTTGGAGCTGGTGGTGTTTATGCTATTAGCATCATCGACATTGTTAAGGCTTTCTACCACAGGAGTATCAATCCAGTTGCTGCCTTTTTGCTAGCAATAACAACTCAGGTGAACAATATTGTTTTGTTAAATGGTAAACATTTGCATTTTTTTTCTTTCAATTTTATGTAACCAACCAAAAGAAATTATAATTAAAAATGTGCTTGTTTTTTTTTTGTCCCTTAAATTTTTTAGATGCTTGGTTATGGATGGGCTGGTATTTTCAGAAGGTTCCTTGTGGACTCTCCCTACATGTGGTGGCCTAAAAATCTTGTCCAGGTGTCACTATTCAGGTATTCTCCTCTTTCTCAAATTATAAGTTTGAAAAAAATTAATTCACATCTATTAAGAAAACAAAAATATACTATTTTGAATTATAACTTTTTATCTTCTACATGGAATAAGTTTCGTCAAAAGATGTAAAAAGAATTTTAATTGGTTATGGAGTAAATTAATGGAAGGGAGAATGAATTGAATGCAATTTGTATTTAATTTTGCGTGAATAAATAAAATTGAAAAAGATGATTTTATTTAATAACATAATTAAATAGGGTAAAAATAATTTGTTTATAATTTATGACAATTTATATATATATATATATATATATATATATAAAATTTGAGACTGAGGAAGTATTTCTTTATTTTTACTATCATGCTTTTTGTGTGTGCAAACTCCTGCTTTTCTTTCATGAGAATGGAAAATACAGAAATTTTATGTTGGAAGTTGTGCTATTAAAATTTTAAAAATTGTCAATTTCATAACAATTTGGAAGATAAAATTTCTATGTGTAATTTTTTAACTTGTGTCATTAGAAAATTTGTTAGCAAGACGCATAAATTTAATTTTTTTTTTTTTTTTTAACAAGCTAAAATGAGATATATATTAAAAACAAAAAGTTTTGCTCTCTAGCACAAGGAGTGCATTAAGAAGCAAAACACAGTTACAACAAAATAACAATCAGTCCAGAACTAAAAATAAAATTTAGAGTAACCTCAGCCTATCCCTAAACAAACAAAGACGCATAAATTTAATATTATAACCAACTTTTTTTAATTATTTTGATTTACTCAGCGATGTGTTATATTTAGGGACACCGTAGTAACTTGTAATATTGTTTACCTTTATGAGATACAGTGTTATCCATCAAGTTACTAAACAAATTAAGAAAATAAATTTCAAAGAGTGGATGATTGTTGTATTTGTAGAACCTAAACTTCATATTGAAATCGTGTGTAGTATCGACACGTGCTACTGTCTAACAACGATTAAATACTGAAACAGGAGTATTTGTAACATATTTCAGCGTTTACTATTATTTGGTGTCGCTGTATTAATTTTATGTGTGTCCCTCTTTCAAATATTTAATATTTAGGATTGTGATTTCGATTTCTATTTTTTTTTCTCATTGGTAAATGATTGAATGATACAGGGCATTTCATGAACATGAAAAGAGGCCTAAAGGAGGAAACACTAGGCTGCAATTCTTTTTCCTGGTTTTTGTGGCTAGCTTTGCTTATTACATTATTCCAGGCTACTTTTTCCAATCAATATCAGCCATATCTGTTGTCTGCTTGATATGGAAAAACTCTGTCACTGCTCAGCAGATTGGTTCAGGAATGAGTGGTCTTGGTGTTGGTGCATTTACACTTGATTGGAACACTGTTGCTGGTTTCTTAGAAAGTCCTTTGGCTTATCCTGGTTTTGCCATTGTCAACATCTTGGTTGGATTTGTGTTGTTTATCTATGTTGTGATTCCTATTTCCTATTGGAATAATTTTTATGAGGCCAAAAAGTTTCCCCTCATCACTTCTAGCACATTTGATTCCACTGGTACAAAATATAATATTTCTAGGATTCTTAATGAAGCAACCTTTGAAATTGATATGGATGCTTATAACAATTACAGCAAGCTCTATCTTAGTATCTTATTTGCATTTGATTATGGGTTGAGCTTTGCATCTCTCACTGCCACGGTGTCGCATGTTTTCCTCTTCCATGGAAAGTATGTTTCCTTAGATTCCACAATCTTTGATTATGTATTATTGATGCAATTTTTATGATAAACCATCTAACTATATATTTTGGTGACTGGATTTAAAAGAATGATCATTCAGGCGTGGAGGAAGACAACAACTGCGCTAAAAGGACAAGCCGGAGACGTGCATACAAGAATCATGAAGAGAAACTATGAACAAGCCCCTGAGTGGTGGTTCATGACCATTTTGGTTCTTATGATTATTTTGGCCTTGGCGTGTTGTGAAGGCTTTGACAAACAACTCCAACTTCCATGGTGGGGAGTCTTGCTTTCCCTATTAATTGCATTGGTTTTCACTTTGCCAGTTGGTGTCATTCAAGCAACAACCAATCAGGTAATTTTCTCTTTATTAACCCTTCGGTTTCCAGAGGAAAAGGCTCTAGTAACCAGATAATTTTGATTGTGAAACACAAGTAGAAAAAAATAAAGTAAAACATGTTTTCTTGGTGTGCAGCAAGCTGGACTTAATGTGATCACAGAGTTGATCATTGGGTACCTATACCCTGGAAAGCCTCTTGCCAATGTAGCCTTCAAGACTTATGGATACATCAGCATGGCACAGGCACTTAGTTTCCTTCAAGACTTCAAATTAGGTCTCTACATGAAAATTCCTCCAAAATCTATGTTCATAGTACAGTTGGTAGGAACTTTGGTTGCTTCAAGTGTATACTTCGGCACAGCATGGTGGCTTCTAACGACTATTCCACACATATGCGATAAATCAATGTTGCCAGATGGTAGTCCATGGACTTGTCCTGGTGACGAGGTTTTTTACAATGCTTCAATCATATGGGGAATAGTAGGACCAAAAAGGATGTTCACCAAGGATGGAATATACCCTGGATTGAATTGGTTTTTCCTCATCGGTCTACTTGCGCCTGTTCCAGTGTGGCTTCTAGCTCGCAAATACCCAAACCGAAAGTGGATTGAACTCGTCAACATGCCAATTATCATTGCAGGGGCCAAAGGTATACCACCAGCTAGATCAATCAGTTACATTTCATGGGGAGTTGTTGGAATCTTCTTCAATATCTATGTTTACAAAAAATTCAAGGTATGGTGGGCTAGACACACTTACATTCTCTCAGCTGCTTTGGATGCTGGTGTTGCTTTCATGGCTGTGTTGCTCTATTTTCTACTTCAATCTTATGGTATCTTTGGTCCAGCTTGGTGGGGTCTTAAGTCAGATGATCATTGTCCCTTGGCTAATTGCCCTACAGCTCCTGGTATTAAAGCCAAGGGATGCCCTGTCTTTTAAATTCCATAGTTGCATTCTATCTTATCCTCATTAGTCATGAAAATGTACACAGTCTGAAGAATAATTAACCAGTGTCTTAAATTGTGGAAATTGTTGGCTGATCAAAACATTTTTTGTACATAAACTGCACAACTTTTTTAACTACCAATTCTGATCATTCACTTGTAATGTATCCAAGAAATCACAATTTCTTTCGTACAACTTTTACAAAAACCTTTTCACATAATACTTCCCTCATTACATCACACATTGTATTTGTATGACGACTTCTACAAAAACCTTTTCCTATAGTACCAAGTACCATTGTTTTTGTGAAAGTGACATTGTCGGAGCATCCGCAATGATAGTAAACTAATAAGGACTCATTAAATGGACCTCACGTGTACACGTCATTTATTTATAATTTTTTAATAAAAGTACTTATTAATGATCCAATGACTCCAACACTACAACATAATTGAGATCTAGTAACAATTGAAAATTGTTACTAATTAAATTTAGTAACATTTGAACAATTGTTAGATAAAGTCCATGTTACTAAAAAGCTTCAGGAATATTTTATAGTATTATCGGTAACATTTAAAAATTGTTACATATTTATATTTTTTTTAACACTTTTTGTATTACCATAAAAAAAATGTCACATTTTTATAATTTGAGAAGTTGTAAAAAGTGTCGCAAAGTTGTCTAGACTAAAAATTGTGAATCTAGCAAAAAAATATTGCATGTTGAGATTTAGACAAACCAGATTATCTATCGGAGGTTTTGTAATCAATCCACCACAATGAATCTATAGAAATCAAGTAACTATTTTTACAATCCATGCAAATTACAAGACTACATCAAAAGTTATCGTAACTAAACATTTAGATTAACAATTTTGGATAACAAGACAATGATATAAGATATCCTAACTAAATCTACTAACTAACCACTTTTTCCACTAAAAGTTTCAGAAAACACACACACACACACTAGCAGAGCTTCAGCAGAGTGCCCAACCTCCTTTAGTCTCTGTGCATTGAAAGCCTCACTTGAAGAAAATGCTGCCAGTTTTCACTTTCGTGGACACAACAGAGGCCATGCCGCTCCTTCTTCATTGACCCAACTCATTGGAATAAGACTATATGCTCATGATTTGTACAACATTCTGGAACTTGTCAACCTCTTTTTTTTTTCAAGGGCCTATTGTTAAAACTGCTTTAAATATCTGCAAAACAAAAATCGGTATTGAATACTATCCAGGAACAAGAAGCAGAAGGAAAAAAAGCAGCAGCATTTTACATCATTGCACAGTAACTTAAGTGATATTTCTCAGTTGTGTCTTCTATGATGCACTTGTTGGATAACATTGTAGATAAGGAGAAAATATTTAGGTATTTTCAAACCCTCGAGACTACAGGTCCTAGTTACCTGCTTATGGCATCCCTGGATACTGCTAGAGCTCAACTTAGTGAAAGTCCCAAGAATGTATTCAACCAAGCGATCGAATTAGAAAATGAAGCAAAGTGCTTGCTTAAACGAATCTCTGGCATCTCAGTGCTTGAGAATTAAACCTTGGAAAACAATAGGTCTAATAGTCCTTTCTTTCTACAGTTTCCACATTTCTATGATACTTATTTCCACTCACAACAAGCAAAAAATCTGTTTTACAAAAAGTGTTACTAAAGTATAAAAAGGAAGCAAAACGTGTGTTTCTAAAGAGTCTTACTAAAGTATAAAAAAGAAGCATTGTAAAAAATAGCATTCATGTATTGTAAAAGAATGGTACACAACTTCAAACATAGAGATAACATGAATCCCTTGCTTTCTTACAGAGACAAATAACAAAATCTACAACAAATTGAGTCAAGATGAATCCCTTCCTTTACTATAATCATAGAATCCCAACTCAAAATTAGAAATTTATAAAAAAAACCATTGAGTTCAGTGAAGAAATTTTTATAACTTATACAAAGAAATAACCTTACATTACATGCTTATATCCCTCAACAAGTCGTACAAAAACAAACAAATTGTCAACCAAGAAAACCATAAAAACATAGTATAAAAAAATACTCAATCTCAAATCAACATTCTACTCATCTGAAATTTCTTCAAGAATCTCTTCGAAGTCACAGAATAACTACAAGATCTGATGAAGAAGTGAAAAACCAACGGTACCAACGGCCAGGACTTTCGGTATCAATATCCTTATCTATACCAACGGTTTTGTTGACAATCACTAAAGGTGTCCGTTGGTATATGGTAAATTTCATGTAGTGCATGATAGTAATGTGTAGTGGTTGGTCAGGCCCCCTAAGCTAAGTTTGGTTTCTCAACCATGTCCTCCAAAAGACCGTGCTTATGTCAACCAACGCGACGAAGGCTCTATGCTTGGTCGCTCAAGGGCCTATGTGTGCGTGTATTTATTCTTCTCCCTAGAGTTTCACTATCTCAATTCTCATACCAATCCCCATAAATTACCAAGATGTTCCCTCATTTTTCAACATGTTGGTTCATGATTAAATGAATTGATTATGAAAAAGGTTCAACAACAATAAAATTACTCCCTCCCTCTTTCTTCAAGAAATATCACAACTCATTTTAAACAAATTAAAAAAAAAAAAGTATAAATAAATGAATTAAATAATAGTAATTTTACTAAATTATTCTTATTAATATTGATGCATTTTTGTTAATATAATGTAAAATGGAGAATGATAATCTTTACTTGACAAAAAAAAGTTGTTAATCTTTATAAGACAAACATTATTATTTTTTTACAAATCAACCAGACAATTGGTAAGTAACATACACCAACAAAGTCTTAACACACTACATTGGAGTGGTACTCAAACTCTTACAAAATACTTCATTCAATCATTATTATAAATAAAAATTTACTTTTTAGATTAATCAAAAAATTGATGTATCTAGTCTATATAGACTAAATGTAGTATTATTACTTATTCTATGAATTTAAAAATTGAATTTTTGTTTACAATACTGAGAGAATACAGGACAACTTTTTTATTTTTGTGATATTGTCATATTTTCTGGAGTAACATTAAATACACCTCTTTTGATAATTTTTTTTTTTTTCATACGAAGGCAAATGAGTAGCCTTTCGATAATTAATTTTAGCAATTTTTTTTACTGGAATTAATTTTAGCAGATGCTCTTTGCCATTTTAGTGGCCTAAAGTTCCACAGAAAATTAAAATTGACCTCTTGACAGCAAAGTTTTTTTTTTTTTTTAAGAAACAGCAAAGAATTTTAAATTCGTAGTCAATTTAAGTCATAATTATTTACATAGTAATGCTAATCGGTGCCCCGGGCGCTAGTTACGAAAGTCAAAAGAAGAAATTTTAAGATAAAAGAGAAAGCATTTAATGCATTTATTACATAATTTGAATGCATATATTACCTTTTTTGGATCATTATTTAAGTATTTAATGCAAATATTATTATATTTGACTTTAGGTTAGTATGACCTTATTTATAATACGTTTTTCCTAAAATATGAAAATTTTGCCTTAAAAATCATGTTGCTTTTCTCTTACTTCTCACATTGCCAGGATTTCGTGTCACATTCAGTCATGCTTTAAAGAAAATGAATAAACACCATAATACAGGTTAAATAATGAAGGTTGTAATTTTTATCATAGAAAATATAGCATTTATGACGGTTGTATTTGTGTATGACATTATCCCTAATTCCCTATAAGAATAAGAAGGTTCATACAAAGAGACATTCTTGTGAGAGAGCAAATAGAGGGAAGGGAAGAAATAGCGAACAGTAACAGTAACACACACATTTGGTTTCATTACTGTCTCAGCAATGGCAGGGTTGGTCGAAGATGCACTCCCTGCCCATACTAAGGATCATGATCAATCCAAACTTGCCATTGCAGGTTACCCTTTACTTCTCATGTTACTTTTTCTTCTTTTTTTCCTTTCTAAATAGTTTAGTGGGTTAATTCACATCTTATCGTGAATAAGTGGGAAGTTTAAAGTTTGAACACCTGTCTCGGTATATATTTTGCAATTATCTCTATCAACTGAGTTAAATTCGACACACGTCTCTCGTTATTTCATTCTAGTAAAATCATTGACTTGATCAGAAATTAAAAGCATATTTAACCCTCAACTTCATCAATATGCAACAATAAAAATCACAATAAATTTTACATCTGTGAGATTTAAATTAAAGCAATAACCAAGAGTATAAAAACTAGCATTAGTTGTATTTGGTAAAGTTAACTCGAAGACTTTTCAAGGGATTGAATTTATTTTTGATTCAGTATGTACTGCAATGACTAACAATGTCTTTTTCAATGTACTTCTAAAAAAATGTATTTTTCAATGTGAATAAATAAACTATTTGCAATAAACACATAATCCATTTTGTTTGACTATTTTCTTGATAATTTTTATCTGTTAAAAAAAAAAAAAATCTAGTTGTTATAGAGATTGAATATGTCAAAGTAAGACGGATAAATTTATTGATCAAATAATAATTTTTTTAACTTTTTTTACTTCTAAATTTTAACAAATAAATTTATTTGAGATAACAAAAGATATATTATTGAGGTAAATAGATATGAAGTGTACTTAATTATTCAAAATAAATAATATTTTTGGAGTAGCCATGGCTACACCCACAGCTTCTGCATAAATATACTATTATCATTATTATATATTCATACATTGTCTTGTTATTGTTTTTTTTAGTTACTGTTTTATTATTGTTCTTGATTGACATAATAACTTTCACATGGCTTTAGAATGATTAAATATGTTAATTTGTTTTTTATCATGGTGTGAAATTGTATATGATTAAATTTCTGGATGTGCAGAAAGTTTGGCAAAAACAAGGTTTTAAAATGTAGTTTTTGTCAAAATCATGGGTGGTTCTTCATTGTTGTGCCTTTCTCACTTGACTCTACACATAAGTATGTGGTCGGATATTTGGCATCAAGTGGTGCATATATGTAAGAACATATCAGTTAAAAAATGTTATAGCCCTCGAATAGATGTTAGTATCTCGTATGATTGGTCTTTGCATATCGGTTTAGGTATCTGAATTCATCTAACAATAGACACTTCATATCGAAGGCATGTTTTATATTTAAATGGCACATATGGTTACATTCAATTTTTCAATTTTCTCAATATACTATTATTTACGGATTTCAAGCTGTGTTTAATGTCTGTCTTTGTGTCAATGTTTCATTGTTGTTATTGTTATATGTGTGTGAATCTAATGTTAGAGTTTGTGTTGATGCAGATGATGACACAGAAGTGGATGATTCTCCAATAGAGCAGGTCAGACTAACAGTGTCAACAACAGACGACCCAACACAACCAGCACTGACATTTAGGACATGGATTATTGGTTTGGCATGTTGCATTGTCCTTGCCTTTGTGAACCAATTCTTTGGGTACAGAACCAACCCTCTGACTATCACTGCTGTCTCAGCACAGATTGTTTCTCTCCCAATTGGAAAACTAATGGCTGCAACACTTCCAACAACAATATATAAAGTTCCCTTCACTAAATGGTCTTTCACATTGAATCCTGGACCATTCAATTTGAAGGAACATGCCCTCATTACCATCTTTGCAAGTGCTGGAGCTGGTGGTGTTTATGCTATTTACATTGTCGACGTTGTTAAGGCGTTCTACCACAGGAGTATCAATCCAATTGCTGCTTTTTTGCTAGCAATAACAACTCAGGTGAACAGTTTTGTTTTGTTAAATGGTAAACATCTGCATTTTTTTTCAATTTTTATAACCAAGCAAAGTAAATTATAATTAAAAATGTCTTTTTTTTTCTTGAATTTTTTAGATGCTTGGTTATGGATGGGCTGGTATTTTCAGAAGATTCCTTGTGGACTCTCCTTATATGTGGTGGCCTTCAAATCTTGTCCAGGTGTCTTTATTCAGGTACTCCCCTCCATCTCAAACTATAAGAGAAAACTTTTTCCAATTTTACCTTTGGATGTGCTTTGGAAAGTGTTGAAAATATTAGAATGTGAATAGTTTATAGTAGATTCAATTTAAGGGTAAATTTGAAATAATGACATTAAATATGTTAAGTATAGTAGACTTTTGCTTATATTTGAGACCATAAGAATTTTTTTTGTTGCGTACATATGAGACCGGTGGGAGTATATCAGTTACTCGATTAACCTAAATAAAGAGTATTTGCTTATAATAGTGGTCGAATATGGAGTACAAGTTATCAATATATTTAGTAGAATGTTAAAAAGTATCAAGAGCATAAGTAAAAAACCAAAGATAAAATTTTTATTGTGGAAGTTGTGTTCTTAAAAGTTCGAAAATTGTCAATTTCATCACAATTTCAAAATAAAATTTCTATCTTTAGACCAGTGACATGTGCCATCAGAGCATAGAATGTTGTACATGTAGAACCTAAACTTCGGATTAAAAGTGTGTGCAGTGATGACATGTGTCACTGTCTAACACTGATTAGATGCTGACACATGTGGTTACTTTCAATAAATCAATTTTTTCAAATTATAACCATATTCGATATGTCTGGTGTCGCCTGTATTAATTGTATATGTGTCCCTCCTTCAAATATTTAATATTTGGGATTATGATGTTGATTATCATTTTTTTTTTCTAACTGGTAAAAGATTGAATGATACAGGGCATTTCATGAACCTGAAAAGAGGCCTAAAGGAGGAAACACTAGGCTGCAATTCTTTTTCATGATTTTTGTGGCTAGCTTTGCTTATTACATTATTCCAGGTTACTTTTTCCAAGCAGCATCATGTATCTCAGTTGTTTGTTTGATATGGAAAAACTCTATCACTGCTCAACAGATTGGTTCAGGAATGAATGGTCTTGGTATTGGTGCATTTGCCCTTGATTGGAACACTGTTGTTAGTTTCTTATACAGTCCTTTGGCTTATCCTGGTTTTGCCATCATCAACGTCTTGGTTGGATTTGTGTTGTTTATCTATGTTGTGATTCCCATTTCCTATTGGAATAATTTTTATGAGGCCAAAAAGTTTCCCTTCATCACTTCAAACACATTTGATTCAACTGGTACAAAATATAATATTTCTAGGATTCTTAATGAAGCAACCTTTGAAATTGATATGGATGCTTATAACAATTACAGCAAGCTCTATCTTAGTATCATATTTGCATTTGATTATGGGTTGAGCTTTGCATCTCTCACTGCCACGGTGTCGCATGTTTTCCTCTTCCATGGAAAGTATGTTTTCTTAGATTCCAGTCTTTGGTTATGTATTATTGATGCAAATTTTATGATAAATTGTCTAACTATATATTTTGGTGACTGTGCATTTGAAAGAACGATAATTCAGTCGTGGAGGAAGACAACAACTGCGCTAAAAAAACAAGCTGGAGATGTACACACAAGACTCATGAAGAGAAACTATGAACAAGTCCCTGAGTGGTGGTTCATGACCATTTTGGTTCTTATGGTTATTTTGGCCTTGGCGTGTTGCGAAGGCTTTGACAAGCAGCTCCAACTTCCATGGTGGGGAGTCTTGCTTTCTCTATCAATTGCATTGGTATTCACTTTGCCAGTTGGTGTCATCCAAGCAACAACAAACCAGGTAATTTTTTCTTTCTTAACCCTCCAGTTTCCAGGGAAAGGGACTCTGGTAACCAGGTAATTTTTTGCCTTAACCCTCTGGTGTTTAGGAGACGGGACCCTGGTAACAAGATGATTAAGATTGTCCAGCAAATGTAGAAAAATAAATAAACTAACACATGTTTCCCTTGTGTGCAGCAAGCTGGACTTAATGTGATCACAGAGTTGATCATCGGGTACCTATACCCCGGAAAGCCTCTTGCCAATGTAGCCTTCAAGACTTATGGATACATGAGCATGTCACAGGCACTTAGTTTCCTTCAAGACTTCAAATTAGGACACTACATGAAAATTCCTCCAAAATCTATGTTCATAGTGCAATTGGTAGGAACTTTGGTTTCTTCAAGTGTATGCTTCAGCACAGCATGGTGGCTTCTAACAACTATTCCACACATATGCGATAAATCAATGTTGCCAGATGGTAGTCCATGGACTTGTCCTGGTGATGAGGTTTTTTACAATGCTTCAATCATATGGGGAATAGTAGGACCAAAAAGGATGTTCACCAAGGATGGAATATACCCTGGAATGAATTGGTTTTTCCTCATCGGTCTACTTGCGCCTGTTCCGGTGTGGTTTCTAGCTCGCAAATACCCGAACCACAAGTGGATTGAACTCATCAACATGCCACTTATAATTGGAGGTGCTAGTGGTATACCACCAGCTAGGTCAATCAATTATATTTCATGGGGAGTTGTTGGAATCTTCTTCAATTTCTATGTTTACAAAAATTTCAAGGCATGGTGGGCTAGACACACTTACATTCTCTCAGCTGCTTTGGATGCTGGTGTTGCTTTCATGGCTGTGTTGCTCTATTTTGCACTTCAATCTTATGATATCATTGGTCCAGCTTGGTGGGGTCTTAAGTCAGATGATCAGTGTCCCTTGGTTAATTGCCCTACAGCTCCTGGTATTAAAGCCAAGGGATGCCCTGTCTTTTAAACTCCATAGTTGCATTCTATCTTATCCTCATTAGTCATGAAAATGTACACAGTCTGAAGAATAATTAACCAGTGTCTTAAATTGTGGAAATTGTTGGCTGATCAAATTATGCTATGCTATTGTTGACAACACTTTGTATTAACAGCGTATCGTGGAATGATGATGATGATTTGTTCAAATTCCACAACTGTGTAGTGTTTTATCTGCTATTTGACAACATTGTAATTAACATAGTTTCTACTTTGTAATTTCAATCTTTGTCAATTGCATAAATACAGTAGAAAGTTGAACGAGCTGTACTTTTTTACAAATTTGTTTCTCTATAAACCATTTCTTTTATTCTATTCTATCTATTGTAATTTGCAAGCATTTGTTCTAGTAAAGTAACTTTAAAATGTTGATTCTTACACAATTTAGATGACAGTTTTATGAAAATTATACCCAAGTTAATAAGAACAAGAATTTTATCATGCTACCAAGTTATAAAAGCTAGAAAAGAAAGAAGGTGATACATAGCCATAAGGTTTAGTAAAAACATTTTTTGTGCACAAACTGCACAACTTTTTCAACTACCTATTCTGATCATTCACTTGTATCCAAGGAATCACAACTTCTTTCGTACAACTTTTGCAAAAAAAACCTTTTCACATAGTACCAAGTACCATTGTTTTTGTGAAAGTAACATTGAAAATTGCTTCATTGGTTGCCCTTTCGGAAACAAATTGGTAAGTGGGTTTAGCCTCACTAAAGAGCAAGCAATAAAATATACTAAATTTAAAATAATAATCAAATAAATAAGAACATAATTGAATAGACAAAGATGGTGTCCTTTCAAATATGGTGGTGCAACGATTTTGTAGTATGACCCGTACGCAGTCTCAAACATGTGTTCATAGAAATAAGACATATTTGTATCATTTTATTCCTACAAAGATAACTTGAAACGAACGTCCGACCAAACTATGTTATTAAACATTGTCTTTCATAGTTTTCAAATTAATGTTCCAATTTGCCGTTTCTTTAATCTTATGTTACGAGTTGATGTTCTTCCAACACAACTACAGAGAAGGATAGACATAGTCCATCATCAAAGTTGGAGGATGCTCGAGAGAAAGTAGCGCAAAGGAAGAAAAGGTATAATGGATAACCTTAGCAAACCATATGAAACAGGATAATGGATAACTATGACTATATTGTTTCTTCGAAATAACAATGTTCCAAGCAAAGCAAGAAAACTCAATTTAATGTACCTACATAAAGGTGAGAAAGGAAAGAAGAAGAAAAAGCCTTGCAACAAAAAAATATGGCCCTTTGTAGAAGGAAAACTCTGAAAATTGTAAATTGGATGATAAATATCCTGCTTATACATCTGATAAAGTTTCTCATAAAACAACATTCCTCAAGTCAAGATCTATTCCCTGATTGTTCATTACCAGAATTCGGCATATGGGCCATGATATGCTTGAACATCACCCACTTGCAAAGTAGATTGGATACAAATGGAACGAGGGCCGAGATCAGTTGAAGAGCCCTGGGTTTAGCCAATCCCTGAAAACAAAATTGGATAATATAGATTGTGTAAAGTCGATTATAACTGCAGATATGAAAATCAAAATGAAGAAAGATGGGAGAACGAAGGGTGGTGGGGGTAAAAGAACCTACTTGCTTATGTCGTCAAGGTGATCATCAAAATCTACAATGTCATTCCATTTCTCAGATGAAATATAATCCAATAAGATCACATTTGCTGATGGCTCTTTGAGAGAGAATCGGTTGTTCGCATCTGACTGAACCAACTTCCAATTCTTAGATGCATCCCTAACATAAAGCTAAACCATAAGAAAAAAGGCAATGTTTGTTAATGCAACCAACAAAAAGATGGATCTACATCATATGGTAAAGGGGTCATACTTATATAACATAGTTAATGAAATATATAAATATAGTTAATGAGATTTTATTTTAATAACAAACAAGGAAAGGAAAGGAAAATAGGAAGGGGGGAATTAAGGAAAGTGTTTGGGGCTATATGGAATACGGCATGGAATCTTTGTAATCAGTACAAACATTGGATGAAACCTTATAGTTTAACCAAGTTGCTTGGGCTCCGGTGGCAAGGAGCTCCTTCCAAGGACGTACCCGAGGAATACCGGGTTCGATTCCCAGGGGGAACAACGCTTGACCAGTGCGCATGCCTCTACGCATGAGCCGGATTAGTCGTCCACCTTTGGTGGGTCGGAAACCGGTGCGAAAGCCAAAGAAACCTTATAGTGGATCGAGATTATTTAAGCAGAGTAAGCAAATTACACAACATAAATATTTTATTCACCATCTCATCAAAATTTTAGATCAATATAGTGAAATGTGTGGTAAACCAAACAAAGAATATTCCCTCTTTTGACTCTAAAAATAGGAGGGAGAATTAAGTATTCAGGCCTCGTGATTATAAGACTTGCCATCAGATCTGAGTTCCAAGATGTTACAACAAATAACCCAGACATTGTCAAATGCAAAAGGAGGCTACAAAGATACGCATATTATTTATAGTTCAAAGGAGTCAATGATTCCATTGTAAAAAAGGGGTTCTTTGATCATTCCAGACAAAATTCACCCCCAAATTTGATTCTCATCCACCCCGAATTCTATATTTACTGTGAAAACAAATGTTGAGAACACAAATAGCTTCTCAACATAAGTAGTTTATTAAATTTAAGTGTCATATACGATAAGTGCTTCATTAATTTAGTTTCCCAAACGCTCCCTTGATTAAACATTATCTAGATCAAGCCCAAATAAAATTCATAAAACAGCTTTGTTATGAAAAATCATTAGAGCTGCATACTAATAACATCACTAACCTGCATTATAGCACTGCTACTCTTGCTCTTTTTCAAAGCTTCAAGCTTCTTGTTATCTAACTGCAAAAAAGAATATAGAAAAAATGAAAAACAAAAACTACATAATTCAAATCAAAACAAGATCAACAAAATTCACATCACATACCAATAGAATAGCAGCTTGTGGAAAGTAACGACAGATATGGTCACCAATGTTCTTTGCCACACCACCAAGCTCAAAATCATCAGACCTCTCATTGGCATGAAAATAACCAACTATGTTCAACCCTTTGGTAGAAAAGTATTCTTCTATCTATTACACAGACAATAGCAAATCGCAACAACAAAAAAAATCAGAAAACTGTGGAGAATCTAAAGCTATGCAGCACTAACACATACACCAGACATGACACTCACATGTTGCCACTAGTAATTATTTGGAAGAAAAAAAAATTGTAAACATATTTATCGGTGTCTTGTTAGTGTCGAACACAACGCTGACACATGTCACACACCAAACATGAAGCATTGACATGTATACCTGACACGACACTGTCAGTTTGTCACCCTGATTAGTTTGAAAATTCACTAATTGAGTATAATCACATGTGTCGATGTCGGAAACAGGTATGTCGGACAAAGGACACACCTCCGATCAAAAATGTCAATGCTACAAAGATCTAAAGTACACAAAAGCTAGATTAACTGATAAACCCAAAAGAAATAAAGATCAATCAAGATGATTAAATTGCATGTTAATTAATAAAGTTTATGTCTTTAAGCATAATTTAGCAGATAACAATTTTGAGTCAGAATTGAATGAGAAAAAACAATGATAAAACCCTAAGAGAGAGAGAAAGAGATGGACCAACCAGAATGAGAGAGATCTCCAATTGAGGAAGAAGAGGGATTTGAGAGTGGAAAAGAGGGACGGCATCGGTGATTTCAACGGTGTCGTTGGAGGAGGAGATGCGGCCGATCAAGACGCCGTTGACGGCGGATGTAGGGTGTTTGAGAGAGTGAAGAACGAGTTTGATGTATGCGTTTTGTGAAACCTCGTACTTCAAATCGTTACTTCCCATGTTTCTGATAATAGCGATGATGATGATTCAGTTTTACAACACACGACACAGTCACACGAAGGTTTTTCTGTTCTTATGTTTGTGTTTGTTTTTGTGGACTACGATGTTGGTTTGTTACTTGTGAAGTGTGAACTTGTTATAACTAACGACATCGTTTTAGTATTGTAGAGTCAAATCAGATCAACGCATGAGTCATGGCCTTTTTGGGTCACTATTTATAGGGTTTTAGCCCAATAAGATAAGTACGGTCCAAAAATATAAACAAGCGAAAGTTAACTACTATTGGTGTAGTGAATGAACAATTTCATAATCTAAAAGAACAATTTTGTTCAGGGTCATGCTAATCAGTGTCCTTGGCATTGATTAAGAATACTAAAAAAGGAAATTATTAACAAAAACCATGCGTTGATCTAATTTGACTCTATACTAAAACGATGTCGTTCGTTATAACAAGTTCACACTTTAGGTCACTATTTATTGGGCTTTAGTCCGATAAGATAAGTACGGCCCAAAAACATAAACAAAGCGACAGTTAACTACCATTGGTATAGTGAATGAACAATTTCATAATCGAAAAGAGTAATTTTGTTCAGGATCATATTAATCGGTGTCCTTGACATTGATTAATAATTTTCAATGCAAGTAATACAATATAATTTCATTTTTTTTAGTATCATTAATTAGAGTATCCCCAAGAGCACCGGTTAAGATTTTCCCTAATTTAAACGTAAAGTTATTAAATCTTTCATTTTAGGTCCACCAACAAAACATTATTTTTTTTTTTATGAACAAAAAGAATCATATATAGACAAAAGAGACCTCGTATATTTATAAATTGGTCTAAAGCTCACGTGCTAATAAAAATAATTCATGATTCGGTCCTTAATCATTTCATGTTTTCAATGATGGCCCAACCATTTTTTTACTACAAGCTAAACAAACAAAATTCTACTAACTCAATACTTATGACATTGAAAATTTTAAATGAAGTGGTGTCCACGTGAAAACTTTTTTTTTCTTATGAAACAACAAATTTATTAAGGTAAACCAGTGCAAGATGCACGTGGTTACAACACAACGGAACAAAAAAAAAAATGCATGGGTGCCATATATAAGCAAAACACCCAAAAGCACTCCTAAACAAAGCAAGTTGTCCATGTCCACCGAAAGCTCAGACAACAAAAAAACAACTGAAGGTTACCCAGACATGCGAGCATGTTACACAAAATAGCAAGACCAACACCCATGCCACTCCCCACTCAAAAAGGTTACTCCCACACCTGAGGCCAAGTCGTTGCTATCCTAGCAAACCCAATAAGCAAACTAAACAAACATGATTGTGATAGAAAGAACGTCCATGACATGCTAGCAACCGTAAGTAACTGCAAGGTCACGACAGAAATTCCGGGGCACTATATCACCATTCCCCTTACCTCCAAACGCCATCTTTCGAATTCCAAGTTCATTCATACTGTAATTAAGTTGGAATTTTTGGCCTACTCAAACTCCACCTTCGTGATTAAACCTTTATTTCCTCTACAATGCCATCAACATATTTCACCACGTTTAAAAAATTTATTTGATTCTAAGTTTGCCAAATTCCCGCATGCCATATGAAGTAGATAAAATAGTCACAAGGAATGGGGAGTTTGAATAGTTAAGTTAATATTCTGACTTCAGAACGTTCTGAAGTTCATACACAAAAACAGTTTAATAAGGTGTGTAAGTGTGTGTTTGTGTTTGCAGTAAGTAAAGAGTATAGGGAAGAGAGAATAAACACACAGAGATTTATAGTGGTTCCCCCGATGTGGGTTAGTCCAGCACTCCTCACAATCTTGTGAGAGTTTCCACTTGATGCTTGAGATAACCTCTTAAATCCTGCACTTTACAGTCTTTGTTCACCTGAACACTTACAATTATGTATTCTCTAAGCCTCAGCAGGCTTGCACCTTGTTGCTAAGTTAACCACTTAGACTTTTACAATCTTTGCTCAAGCTAACACTTTAGTACCCCAAAAGCTAGATGAGACTTGATTACAATTTGTGAGAAGTTTGAATGTTTGTGAAACAAACAGAAGAGGAAGAAGAAGAAGTTATCTTGAAGAGAGATAACAAGAAGAGAATTGATTTACACTACGAAGAAGGTAAAAAGAGCCTTCAATGATGATCAAATCAAATTGCAGAGCTTCAAACAATTTCAGTTGTTTTCTTGTATGCTTTGCAATGGTGCAAGTAATGTTGAGCCTTTGATCTCTATTTATAGAGTTTTTGGGCTCATATAGTTGTTGTAAGGTGACCAATTGTGTTATGACATGTGCCCTGGGCCCCACAAGCTTTTACTTGAAAATCTGGGTGAACATTCTGAACATCAGAATGTTGTTGTGTTCCCAGGATGAATATCAGAATGTTGATGTGTTGTTCACCAGAACGTTTGGTATTCATGATGTTCTTCATCTAGGTTCATCAACGATGAATGTCTGATGAGTTTATGAGTTTATCCAATACGTGACATGAGATTTGTTCAGGTTTTACCCTTAAAAAGTTACTTCTCCATATGCATCAAAAGTTGCTGGATAAAGTAGGATAAAATTACCAAATCTGTCTTGGACTTGGTGCATGAGAGAGAGGATAGTGGATCTGCATCTTCAGTCCCATGCTTCAATGAGATTTGCTTGATTCAAATCAGAGGACACGTTATCTCTGATGCAAGATCTCCTTTTGCTAGCTTTTTCATCTTTCCACCAACTACATTGTTCATGGTTAGAAGCATGTGCAGAAATGAACATTCTGACCTTCGGAATGTTTCTTTTGTTCTTACTTTAGTTTGATTTTTAAGACTTAACTTTTAATGTAATCAACTCTAATAGTAAAACACAACTGAAGTGCAATGAATGCAACATCTAGGATAATATTCTCATTGGAATATTCCTAGTACTTTAATGATCATAGTATTGAATGAACATTAAAGATCCTTTAGACATTTCTTTTGTTAATGCCTTAACTTGTTTATTGACCCATGCAAAGATGCTTTCCTGGACGTACATTCATGTCCCAATGTAACTTGCATGTTCTTGGTTATGTTCTTGGTGATTCTGGGTTGCTTATGAACAACCTTCTGAACTCTCATCAGAACGTTTTGATCAACTCTCTGATCAACATTCTGAACTAACTTTCTGAACTTTAGAATTAGTTCATGGATTCAATGTCCTTTGATTTCATGCATCTTGGTATGATTTAAACATTGTTCCTGTCTTAGTAAAAACACTATAAAGAGCACAAGTTAAATACCAAGGAATTAATCAAAGTCCATTTAATCCTTAATCATTAAAGTTTATTATCTTTAAAATTAATTAGGGATTTTGCCTCAACACCATATTAGCCATAACCCCTTCTGAATCCACTCATTCCTTTCCACCAAATTTCAACCTTCCCAATACGCAAACAAGTTTGGTGGGGTAATGAGAGAAATTTCCAACCACCTCACCACCTTAGCCCAAATTAGAATTATGTATCACAGTGAAGGAAAAGATGGTTTGACGATTCTTCAACATTATTACACAAACACACAAAGTAGAAGCTACTGGAGGCAAAATGTTATGCCCGGTAAGATTACTCCTCGTTGCAATTCGTTCATGAAGTATTTGCCAAGAGAACGCCGTAACTTTTGTCAAGAGTCGGAACTTTTCAAATAGCACAAAAAGTCTCTTATCCACTTCACTCCGCCTCCGACGCCGATAATGATTCAAGCTTCTTGTATGTGGACCTTATCGAGAAAATACATCAAGCGGCAAAGCTAGCAATAATTTTATAAAGTGACTACCCGAAGGTAACCAAAGTCACAAAAAATTATTACGCCTAAAATAGAACTTGGAGTAGCCAAATATGTATTAGGCCAAATACCTCCCTGGGTCCTTTAAGTTTCACGTTTGTTTCAGATAGGTCCTTTAAGTTTCTAAGATTTCAGATAGGTCCTTTAAGTTTCGAGTTTGTTTCAGATAGGTCCTTTGTTTCAGATAGGTCCTTTCTATCAAATCAACTTTGGCTTAACGGAGGTTAATAGAAAGGACCTATCTGAAACAAACTCGAAACTTAAAGGACCTATCTAAAACCTTAGAAACTTAAAAGACCTATCCGAAACAAACTTCAAACTTAAAAGACCTATCTGAAACCTTAGAAACTTAAAGGATCTATCTAAAACAAACATGAAACTTAAAGGCTCCGGGGAGGTATTTCGCCTATGTATTATTAGGGGTAGCTAAACATAAAAATATACCTACTAACTCAATAAAATTTATTTTTTGGGGTAGCCATAGCTACCCCTTTGTTGTACAAGCATTCACCCATGAATACATCCCTCCCCCGCTCTCCAAACCCAGCCATCCTCATAATTTTCCCACTTATGCCCTGCCAAATCCTCCATCAAATTAATAAAAAGCTCTCCTTTTTAAATAGAGCTGTCAAAATGGATCGGCTCGAAAACCCGAATAAAACGTAGAGTTTGGGCCTAAAAATTGCAGCCCGGATAAATTTTGGCTTTTTAACCCGGTCCGAAAAAACCTGTTGCCTATACGAACTACGGGTAGCCCGGTAACCTGGGGAAAAAATACAAGTTGGGTTTAGTTTGGTGTTGAGTTTAAAAACCTAACACTACAACTAAGTCCAACATATATTCTATAGCATAAACCAAGATATAGTTCATAGCATATTCCATAAACTAATCCATAAACCGTAAGTAACAAAAACAATAGACAAAAAAAAAAAAAAAAAAAGGCTCCAATCCTTGTAATGGTAAATAAAAACAGTGTTTTGAATTAGTAGTAGTAAGAAAATAAAATAAACAAACATAAACAAAGAAAAAACAGAACTCTGAATGAGAAAGTGCAAAATTCTAACACTATAACTAAGTCCAACATATATTGTGCAAATTACATGTTTTGTAGCTCTGTGAATATGCTATAAAACTATGTAATTATGTGCATATAACTATAATTTGATTATGTTTTTTTACCTTGTGAAAAATTCTGCTAGGAATTAGGATCATTAAAAGTATTTTTTTTTTAAAAGGGTGCGTGTGGGCTGGCCGGGGAGCCCGTATAGGGCCGGGCCTGGGCTCTATTATTTCAGTCTGTATTTAAACCGCGCTTTTCAACCCGGCTCTAAAAAGCCTACAACTCGATCAGGCCGGTCCGAAATGGACCGGATAGTCCGTTTTGACAGCTCTACTTCTAAACAAAGAAGTTTATTTGCCAAGAGAAAACCCAATCTGCACCGCCACACATCGCTCCTCTAAACTCTTCCACTTTTGTTTTTGTTTTTTTTATTTGAAATCGTAAAGAGTCTTGGATACTTTAGACAAAAAGGTGTTTCCCCCTTGCCAAGCAACCTTCCGAAAGCTTGTTCTACCACCACCCCTCACTCCCAACTCTCCATTATTTTTTTGTTAAAATCCATTGTTGCAATAACTTAACTTAGATTTTCGCTTGTAAAAAAACATGAATTTTAGTCTCTTTGGCCAAAAGGAAAAAAATTATAATTAAAATATGAAAGTAGGGGGGGGCGAAACATGAGTTTTTTTTAAGGAACTAAACTTTTTTTTTTCAATAACTTGAAGGATGGAACTAAACTTGGTTAATAAAAATATATGTAACTCATTACTCATTTTGAAAGTTGCTTATTTTAAACAAGTTTATAAATTTTTCAAATTTTGCTTCCGGTTCTTTTATAAAATTTTTATCAAGTTCTAGCCCACTAAATATTTTGCGTCACCATTTTATAAATTTTCATTGAGTTTTAGCCCTCTAAATGTTTTTCGACCCCACTTCATCTTTTTAATTAAACTCATGTGTATATTTCACATTTTTGAATGAATTTTTACAAAGATGTTAAAAATATTAGGGTTGATTAAGTAAATGGTCCCAATAAATATTTAAAATTTCAATTTTAGTTCCTACAAAATAAAATCACACTTTTTAGTCTATGTAGAATTTTCCGTCAGCATTTTAAGTTCCTGTAAAATTTTCCATCAGCATTTTTAGTCCCTGTAAAAAATTTCCGTTAACATTAAGGAAAATGTCACAAGGACTAAACAGTGTGATTTTATTTTATAAGGATCAAAAACAAAAGATTGAATATATATAGGGACCATTATAACAATATCTTGCACTAAAATATAGATTTGTTTAACAAATTTGGAATTAAATATGAGTTTTTTGTTCTAATGATTTAAAGATTCATATTTAATTCACATACCTTTTTTAAATAATTAAACTTTTGTAAGAGAATTTTCTATAATTTACTAAATATGACTGCAACAAGTTAATCAAAATTTTGAAGGATACACATAAATTTATTTAAAAGTAGGGACAACAAATGGTGACTTAAAATATTTGGGATATTAAAGCTTAATGAAAAGTAAGCGACTAAAAAGATATTTAAAAGTTTTATAGAACCAAAAATTTTTATACCCTGAAAGTAAACATGACTTTGTGTATAAAAAAACTAATTATACCCTAAAAGTTAGTTCCATAGTTTGTAATCCGGTCGTATAACAACCTCCAAATTTAAGAAAAAGTTTTATTATGGTAGATACTTTTTTTTCTTCTACCAACATCCTTTTATAATTTAGTTATACCTTAAAATGATTAAAATGTACTTAGATAAAAAAATTAAATTTTCATCCCAAAACCATTTTTCTCATATTCTCTTCTCACATTTCAAAACTATGTATCACCCCAAACCAAATCTTCTCCCCGAGTGTTCATCGTTAAAAGAAAGATTATGTGGAATTTGAAGACTTATCTTGAGTGTAAAATATTTGTTTGAGGGAATCTTGAGTGTAAAAGATGAACTAGGTTCAACAAACTCTCTTATAAAAAATGCAAAAAGTCGTCATTGAAAAGGAAGAAACTTGCTTATCCATACAATAGAGTTTAATTGAAGATCTTGTTTAATATTTAATTTTCCGTCGTGCTTGTCAGTTGGATATTCATAAATTTTTGTGAGAGACGGTTGAAACCTTCTTTTGGAGTGAATAAAATATTATTTGTGTGCAATTGTAAAGATTAATCCTCTGAATTGAGTATCGCCCCAATGAGCGACAAACCTCGTTTTTAAAAGATTTGACAATTGAGAAGTGTATTCGAATCAGAACCTGTGATTAAGCTGAAAGACATTTCTTACCATCTCATTTAAATGTTTTTGAATATAACAATATATTTTTGAGGTGCAAGAAACTTGTTTGGATTGACTTATTTTTAAGTTTATAAAAAATAGTTCATGCAAATATAAAGTAAGGACAAAAAATGGTGAATTAAAATATTTTGGAGATTAAAACTTAATGACAAATATTAAATAGACTAAAAAGCAAAATTTAAAAGTTTTATAAGAACCAAAAACTTTTATAACCCTAAAAGTAAACATGACTTTGCATACGAAAAAACATCATCTTTTAAATTTAAAAAAACTGAATGTCTTACTTGACACAATAGTTAGTTCCATAGTTTGTAATCTGGTCGTATAACAACCTCCGTATTAAAGAAAAAGTTTTATTATTGCAGATAATTTTTTCTTCTTCTAGTAACATCCTTTTATAACTTATAGTTATACCTTGGAATGATTAAAATGTACTTAGATAAAAATTTAAATTTTCATCCCAAAACCATTTTTCTCGTATTCTCTTTTAAGATTTCAAAATTATTTATCATCCAAAACCAAATCTTCTCCCTCACTCTCATATTCATGGTTAAAAGAAAGATTACATGAAATTTAAAGACCTGTCTTGACTTGAGTGTAAAAGATGAACTCAGGTTCAACAAACTCTCATATAAAAAATGCAAAAAGTCGTTATTGAAAATGAAAAAACTTGCTTATCCATGCAATAAAGTGTTAATTAAAGATCTTCTTTGATATTTAATTTTCCTTATCGGTTAGACATTCATGACTTTTTGTGAGATATGGTGATTTTGAAACATCCTTTTGGTGTGAATTCGTATGCAATTGCAAAGATTAATCCTCCGAATTGAGTATTACCCCAACGAGTGACAAAGCTCTTTTTTAAAAGATTTAATAATTGAGAGGTGTATTTGATCTCAGAACCTTTGATTAAGTTGAAAGATAATTCTTATTATCTCATTTAAATGTTTTTGAATATAACAATATATTTTTGAGGTGCAAGTAGCTTGTTTGAATTGACTTATTTTTAAATTTATAAATAATAATTCATGCAAATAAAAAGTAGGGACAAAAAATGGTGACCTAAAATATTTGGGAGATTAAACTTTAATGAAAAGTATTAGAGAGACTAAAATGCAAAATTTAAAAGTTTTATAAGAACCAAAAACTTTTATAACCCTAAAAGTAAGCGTGACTTTGTGTGTGTGTGTGTTTTTTTTTTTGTGGTGGTCGGGGTTTGAACTCCAACTTTTTATCTTTTATGCATTGTCCAAAACAATTGAGCTAAACTAACGTGGACAAACGTGACTTTGTGTATAAAAAAACTAATCATATTTTAAATTTTAAAAAAGTGAATGTCTTACTTGACACAATAGTTACTTCCATAGTTTGTAATATGATCATATAACAACCTCCATATTATGTGGAATTTGAAGACTCATTCTTGAGTGTAAAAGACTTTTTTTTAGGGAATCTTGAGTGCAAAATATGAAGTCAGGTTCAACAAACTTTCTTATAAAAAATGCAAAAAGTTTTCGTTGAAAATGAAAAAACTCGCTTATCTATGCAATAAAGTATTAATTAAAGATCTTGTTTGATATTTAATTTTCCGCCTCGCTTATCAGTTAGATATTCATGAATTTTTGTGAGAGACGGGGTTTTTGAAACATTCTTTTGGTGTGAATAAAATCTCATTTGCCTGCAATTGCAAAGATTAATCCTCTGAATCGAGTGTCACCCCAATGAGTGACAAAGCTCTTTCTTAAAAGATTTGACAATTGAAAGGTGTATTTGAATTAAAACTTTTGATTAAGTTGAAAGATATTTCTTATCATCTCATTTAAATGTTTTTGAATATAACAATATTTTTTGAAGTGCAAGTAGCTTGTTTGGATTGACTTATAAATAAGCGTTTACGATCCTTTATAAGTCATCATTATCTGTATTATATATATAAAAAAACTACCCTTTTCAGCTCTTTTGGATTGACTTTTTCTTTTCAAAAATGCCCTCAATTTTCAATACAAATAACATATGTAATGAATGAATAAGAATAAATTTAAATATTAAAAAAATATTACAAATACAATATATATATATATATATATATATATATATATATATATATATATATATATGTTATTTTTCCCTTATATTTTAAAAAGTGTAACAAACTAGATGAATATATTTAAACTTACCTTTTCATTATATCAATTATACCCTTAAACAACTTTTTCTATAATAAAGATTGATGTTGGTGTCGTTAAAAAAAAGAATTTAGATTTATATTTTTTTGTTATATTGTTGGTGTCATGAAAATTGATAATCATGGTTAGTTTGATTTGTTATAAATTGAAAACAACAAACATTTATATCTTTAGTTTTAATCAAAATCAAAATTTCATAAAAAAAGATTTTTTACCCGTGTAATATAGGTCATTTCCGTTTTTTTTTTTTGAATTTCATCCTTGTAATTTGAAGATTTTTGGTTTTGGACCTTCATGGAAAATTTCACTTCTTGTAATTTGAGCAAATTTAGGTTTACCACTCTTGTAATTTGAGCAAATTTCGGTTTACCCCTTGTTAATTTGGGCAAATATCGGTTTACCTCGCCTTATCTTTGATTTTGTAATGTCAAAATTCACGACAGTCCAAAACCAAAAATCTTCAAATTACAAGGACTAAATCCAAATTTTTTTTACGGCGGATAAAACTAAAAATGATTTATATTACAGAGGATAAAACTCTATTAACCCTAAAAAAACACCGTTCATAATTTTCACTGGTAATAAATAAAAAAATTGTCATTATAAAAACTTGTATCTTCATAAATAAGTTTATTTTTTACACAAACTATCTTGCAAAATCTCAAAAATAATTTAATCCAAACGTACCCTAAAAAATCTACAAAGAAATATAATTTTTTTTTTACGGTACAAAGAAATATAATCTTGTTAAGTTTTTGAGAATTGCTGTTTACACATGTTATAAGGCTGAGAAACATCAGTAAAATACCAAAATATCCTCTCTGCAGTTAACTGCCGAGGAAAAATAAAACTGGCTGCAGTTAACTGCCGAGGAAAACCTCGGCGGTTAACTACCGAGGAAATTAAAACCCAGAATTACATTATCATCTTCCATCTTCTCTCTGCCGCTCTTCCTCCCTCCATCGTATCCACCCTTACAACTCCATAGACATTTATTATTTGTTTGTTGGAAAATCTCATTTTATTTAACAATTTTAAGGTGAATTTTTAAAAAGGTGCATTAGATTTGCTTTACATAATTAGTTTTTGTACACCAGGAACATGAAATAGCTTCTCTCCATTCATGTATGTCAAGCACAAGGAACATGAAGACACCCAAAAAAATCAGCTAAATGAATCTGATGAAGAATCCTTAAAAAACGAAACGAGAAGCATTTTCTTGGAACAACCAAAGTCGGAAACACCGACGACTGCGGCGGAGACGAAACAGGTCAAAAATGCCGGCGACGGTGGACACGGTGGCGGCTGTGCACCTAGAACCATGGTCGCCTCTTGTCACCAGAACCACCCCATACATTACAATCATGAAACCCTCAACCTCCTCACTGTTTTTGTTGACTCAAAAAATAAGGGATTGAAATTGAATAGAGTTCTAAAAAATTTGGTGATAAGAGAGTTTTAGATCTGCATAATTACAAAAGCATGTAAATGTTTGAGGAATTAACCATGGTGATGACTGTAGCAATGAAATGGTGGATCTTTAGTTGTTGTTTTATTTTACGATTCATTACAAAAAATTCTAACAAATGATGGAACATTTCCTCGGTAGTTAACTGCCGAGGTTTTCCTCGATAGTTAACTACAGCCAGTTTTATTTTTTCTCGACAGTTAACTGCAGAGGAGGTATTTTAGTATTTTACTGGTGTTTTTCAGCCCTATAACATATGTGTGAACAACAATTCTTTTTTTAAAAGACGCAGTAAAAAAAGTTAAAGGTCCTAATTAGAGTAAAAATGTAACCCTACTGACATTTAAAAGTATTAAATTAAAATATTTATGAAATGATATGGTATGATTCAACGTGAATGTTTGTTTCTCTCTCTCTCTCTCTCTCTCTCAAACACACAGAGGCAGTAGTCTCTCTCTCTCTCTGAAAGAATGAGCGGCGGCCGCGGTGGTGGTGGTGGCGGGTCTAGGGTTCCGATCCCCAACAATGTACGGAAAACCATCCTCGACATCAGAGAGATCACTGGAAAACAACACACCGACGATGAAATCTTCTCCGTTCTTAAAGAATCAAACATGGATCCCAATGAAACTACTCAAAAGCTTCTCTATTTAGGTTTCTCATTTTCTCTTTCACTATTCGCTTTTCTTTTTCACTAATTCATTATTTATTCGTTGCAAGTTTCAATCTTTACTTCACTATTATTCATAGCTACTCATTTTTTTTTTTTTGGTTTTTGTTAAGTTTAGCTGATTTTATTAATTTCGTTTAATTTAATTTTGATTTTACTGTTTTCTTGATTTAAAGGGTTTTTGGATTGACTTATTTGAGTTTATTAACGAGCATAAGTTTTGTGAGACTATTCGGTGGAATTTAACAGCTTATGACATTGTTCATAAGCTGTTTTTGGCTTATTTTCATAAGTTCTTCAAGAAAGCTTATATCTTTATATGAAAAGAATTGGAAATTTATTTTATTTTTGCTATATAAATAGCTTATACATAAGCACTTATCATGATAAGTGATTATCTATAAGCTTCGAATAAGCTGTTTCTCCAAACAGGGTCTTAACTCAAGCTGTGTGTGGCTTTTTGGACTATGAAAATTTGTTATTTTTTTTCTTTAATTTTTTTTATTGTGTAATGCTTGGAAACATGATTGAAAATAAGGAGATTGTAAGATGTTAAAAGCTTACAAAATGGGATTTAGGCCCTGTTTGGATAAATAACTTATTTGCAGCTTATATCACAAGCGCTTATAATAATAAACGCTTATGTTGTATCAGCTATTTCGATAGCAAAAGATAAATTCTTTTTGGATAAGCTATAAGCGGATTTCGTAAGCTATTTTTGAGAACTTATGAAAATAAGATGAAAACACCTTTTGAACTATGTCATAAGCTATTTTCACAAGTTCTCTCACACAGTCACACAAAATTTATGCCAATAGATAAGCTCAAATAAGCCCATCCAAACAGGCCAGTAGTACCTTTCGAAGGATTTAGCTGTTCTTGTTGTACGTGTTTGATGTTTCTCAAATAATGGCTGAACTAAAACTGATGAAGCACTATATGTCATGTAGTCATCTATGATTTCTTGAAAATAAATAGTTTATGTCATTTCTGAGATATTGAGTTTTTCATTTTTATGTTTGGTGTATTAACTGGTTTTGAATTATTTATTTTTTGTTTGCAGATACTTTTCATGAAGTAAGAAGCAGACGCGACCGCAGAAAAGAAGTAAGATTTTGTTTTTCTTTGCCCTGATGTTAGTTCTTAGTATTTAGTTTACGTATTTTCCTGTTACTAGTGGAGGAGTTAAGGAGCGGATGATCCCCACTCCCAGCATAATACTAACAATTACTTACAATATTAACATCGACCATTTTTAAAAAAAACTCGATATGCAATACAATTTAAGTTGGTGTGTAATTTTTTTAATTGCATTTGAAAGTTAGGTTGGTGTATCCAGTTGATTTCTCGCCTAAATATACGCCAGATTTCCACTCTTGTTGTGTTATGAGCTCACTTGAGCTGTCATTGTGTTATAAAATCCTCATTTTCCCTAACTGTCTGAATATACATGGTTGCAATAGGTATTTGATTCCATCCGTTTAGTATGCACTCTGTAATCATGGAACATTGCTTGCTAACCGTAAAAGACCTGTTTTATGTTTTGTAGTGGGCTGTATACTTGTTATTTAACATTTCATGTGTGTTTTTGTGATTGTTCAAGTCTAGTTGTTTCCATAATTTTTTCTGATGTTTATTAGCCCTAACTGATTTGTTTTTAACTTGACCATTGTAGGGATTGAGCAGCAGGGTTTCTGAGGAGTCTAGATCAAAACAACGTGGACCGGGGAGGGGAGCAAGAGGTTTTTCGGGGGGCTATTCCTCAAACTTTCCTGGTACATTTTTCATACTTTTTAGAGGCTAGATAGTAGGATTTGTTTCTGTTGTCCTCTGCTTTGTTTATGAAGATTCTTAAGGTCACCAAGAAACATCAGTCTGTAAAATACTTTTGGAATGCAACTACTAGTTAGTTTTGTGTGTGTGTATTTTTATGACGTCTACACTAGGTGGTTCTTTCCTCCTAAAATAATTTATGAGATATTTCAACTAAGACCTGAGAATTATAATTTAATTTCGTTTTGCATGAGCTCTATTATACTCCCTTTTTAATCAATCAAGATGAAATAAAATAGCACTCTGTCCCCACTTTTATCTTTTGATGCTATTGCAGTTATCTTTTCCATATTATAGAGATCTTTCCTATTCATCATCATCATCATCATAAAATTTCCTGCTTATTTTATTAGCTCATTAGTTGTTTCCTTTTCTTTCAAACATCTCTTGCTAGATGGTGGTGGTGGTGGGAGGAACCTTCCTATTCGAAGGGAAAATGGAGTCCATCACATTGCAGAGAGAACTCATGCTTCCTCTACTCAGCCAGATTTACAGAAAAACACTAATGCAGCACCCCAAGCCTCAAGGTTGTAATTTCTATTATATTTTCTTAACTTGTTTATCTAGCCATACTATCTCTGATTATAAGAAAATATAATAGCGGAAAGAAAATGTTTTTTAATTTCCTGTTTAACGATAAAAAGCAAGGCAAGTCACAAAATTAGTAAAAAAACGAAAGAAAAACAAAGTAAGGTGATAATTGATATCCCTTTTGTATTTGTTTGTTTGCCATTGAAATTCTAACCATATCTCATTCATTCTGGTAATTTTTTTTTTCTTTTCTGAGTGAACCTTTTACAAATATAACGTTCAATGAAGAGATCATGCACAAAATTTCTTGTTCAATAAAAATCATTAGCGCTCTCTATTGTTTCATAACTTAATGTGTAATAACTACAATATTGAAGTAATTTCCTACTTGATTTTGGATTTACTGATGCAGTTTATTTGACAAGTGGCTTGCATGAGCAACTTGATAATATTTCACGATTCTTCAATTGCAGAGGTTCAGCTGTTGCACCCCGTAGTGCTGCAAATCAATCCAATGGGAAGTCTGGTCATGGTTCTTCTGGCCAATCTCTCATAGGTAGTGTTGTTAGTGTCCCACAAAGCAGTTCAGCTTCTAATGACACTGTCAATCAAGAAACTGTGCAACCTCAAGCTGTTGTTGTTGCAGCAACCACATCTCCCACTCAAACCTTTGCCTCAATTACAAGAACTGACCAAGGAAAATCTCTCTCGAGTTCTGATCAACATCAAATTTCTGTACCGGGTGTTTGTTCCTCTTCAGATCCTGTGCTGGCACCATCTATCTCCCAGATTCCTGGTGTTGGCGGTGCTGTCAGTAGGGAAGTAGGGAGTGACCGGATATCTGCTGGGCCAAATCATGTTAAAGGAAACAAACTTGAAGAAGCTGGTGATTTATCAGCATCCGAGAATGATAAGTCCGGGTCCATGAATTCAACAAGCAACCCGAATGCTATACCAAAGTCAAATGAAGTTGAAAGTAACCGGTTATCTGAGCCCTTGCAACTCTCATCGTCTTCATCATTGACTTCCAGTTGCGTTAGCCAACCGCCTCAAGGTAAAGTTTTTTATTCCATACCTGTTAAATCTTATAAAGAAATTGTTTGACGTATACTGTTTCCATCTCCTCACTTTCTGGTTTAGGTCGTAGTCTTTAATTTTTTTATCGAAACAATTTTACCAGATGTATATGGTCATTGTTTTCCCTGGTATTGGAGGACAATATTATCCCTCAAGAGAGTAATTGAACTGAAGTAAAGCCCACCGGGTCTAGAAAAAGTATGGGAAAAAAATCTTTGAAACCTTTTCTGAAGATATTTTAAGGGAAAATCAGCCTGATTGTCCGTGTTTGGATTTTGCTCCTATCAGTTAACTCCCAGATTTTTTTGTGCTGAAATAATCCCACATTTGATGGAATCATACTGACAAAATCCAGAGTCACCTAAAATTCTGTTATTAATTTTTTTTTTTCCGCTCCATTTTTATTTTTTTTTATTTTTCTCTAACTGTATTACTTTTATAAAAATGCCTGTCGATGCGTTTGCAGATGTTTCTAAAACAGCCAATGTCAAAGAGGTCTCAACTTCAGAAGCTCCTGTGCAGTCAACTGAGTTGAGGCAACATGTTACTTTTCCAAACCATTTCCAAGTGCCTGAGGCTTTAAAAGGTGGTCTGACATTTGGAAGCTTTGATACTTTTGATCCAAGTGAAAAATCTAGCAGTGTAACTGGTTGTGACAATAGCACTTCTCCCACTACTGAATTTTCTTCAGTGAATGCTGAAACTGTTAATTCAAGGTTTGTAATTTATATGATCCTAATGTATGTGCTTTTCTTTGCATGGAAAATTAGAGATTTATCATATTTTGTTCCCTCTTGCACCTTTTAAATGGTGTACGAGTGATGTATGGTTGGGTTTACTTAGATTTATTATCTTACTCCCTCTGTCTCAAATTGTAAGCAAAAAAAAAAAATCAAATCACACTTATTAAGAAAACTACTCCCTCCGTTTCAAAATGAGTGTCGCTTTAGCCAATTGCACACATATTAAGGAATGGAATAAAGTAGTCAAATGTCATAGCAATTTTACCAAATTATCCTAATCAACTATTGACTTGTTTTTCATTAAAGAAAAAATAATACCTTGGAAGTAGTGTAACATAGTATTAATTGAAGGGTAAAATTGAAAAGAAAAAGTTATTATTGCATTGGAAACTGAAAGTGACATTCATTTTGAAACAATTTTTTTTTGGCTAAAACGACACTCATTTTGAAACGGAGGGAGTAAAACATAAGAATTTGGAGTATAATTTTGTGTTCTCTTTGGAACAAGTTTCATGGGAAGATGTAAAAACAATTTTCATTGGCTATTAATTATGGAGAAAATGGAAGAGTGATAAAATTGAATGTATTTTGCATTTAATTTCATGAGTTTAAGCAAAAGGTTTTCTTGGAATTTTTTTTTTTTTTTTTAAAAAAACAAGATTAAATAGGTTAAAACTGTCTTTTTTGCTTACATTTTGGGACGAAGAAAGCGAGTTTTTTTTTCCTTACATTTTGGGACGGAGGAAGTATATTAAACCTCTTCATTAAGGGTTGTTTGAGAGTAGGGAGGAGAGGAGAAGGGTTTGATGGGAATGAGAAGGGGAATGAAAGCCGGTTTTTGAGGGGTGTTGAGGGGAAGGTTTATGGCGAATGTTTTTCTGGTTTGTTTGAGAGTATCATAGACAAAGAAATGATCTGGTTTTTAAAGCTCTGCACAACCCTCTAAAGTCTCCCCCAATTCATCTTTTTGAGTTACCCCAAATTAGGGGTTTTAATTCCATGGAGAAAATAAACTCATGCAATGTGAGACTATCCTCCCTTCCCCTTCCATTCTCTCCTCTTTCCCCCCAAACCCTGCCTTCCCTTACCCTCCCAATTCCCAAACAAAGCCCAAGAATAACTATAATGAACCTAAAAGTTGGTGCTAGAAAGGTGTATAGGTTCTTTTATGAATTATTTTGATTGCATTAATTGATTAATCCTCCTATTACCAAAAAGGAAGATCATCTTGATGCCATGTTGTAATCTATGTTTTGATGGTATTTCTTGTTTTGATGTAGCAACCAAAGCGCGCCATTGCCCGAACACGGAGATCATCTTGATCATGCACATTCTTCATCTTATTTAATTAAAGAGGCACTGGCTTCTGAAGGCATATCTATAACTGGTAATGATTCAAAGATTGAGCAGCCAAAGCAGGAGGTATTGTTAACTCCCGAGGGCCATCCAATTCTGACTGTTCAAAGTGCTCAAAACTATGGTTTGAATTTCATGTCTACCATGTTAGGGACTCAGCAAGTTCAATTTGAGGGTAGTGAGCTTCAGGCGCAAGAAACACCACACTTCCCTTCCTTTGTTGTAAGTTCCTCCATCATGTATTTCTTAGATTTTCATCTACTTGATATTTATTAAAATTATATTTCCCTATGTCTTAATACTATCTTTTTGGTTCGGTGTTCTGATACTGACTTGTATTCATATGGTTGGAAAGGTTATTAACTTTCCTCTCACATTAATTTGCACTAATACTTGTATTTGTTTATTTATTTTGTTTTTTAGAGTATATATCTGTTTTTCTTTATACTAAAAGCTATTTGCTCTGAGGTGATTTCCCGGAATTTATGATTGAAAACTCTGCAACAAATGAAAGTATCTTGAAAAGAAAGAGCGTCATTTTAGCTGGTCAATTTTATGCTTAATATTTTTTAAAATTAAGCATATATTAGGAAACCAAATTCGTTACGAAGAATAAACTTAAGATTGGAAATCAATTGGTTCTATTACGTTTCAAACACAAACTTAAGTTTATCTTTGCATTTTCTTTTCTTCAGAAGAAATTTATATGTTTTTGATTTATTTGATTTCCTTATATTTAATTATGAATCCATTTGTTGGTTGGTTATACACGCACTCACACATATTTATTTTCCCTAATATCTCTGTCATTCTTTAAACATTGCAGACTGCAAGTTCTCAGGCTGTGTCTCCCAGCCCAACTCCACCTCTACAGAGCTCTATACCCGTGTCTCCACAGCCCGTTTCTTATTTTAGGCCACCATACCCAGCTAACTTCTTCCCATATGGCCCCTATTACCCCCCAATTTACCTGTCTCCAATGCATCAATTTTTAAGCCACAATGGTTTCCCTCAACAGCCACCAGCTGGAAACATGTATCTACCAGCCGCAGCTGCAGCTGCTGGGATCAAGTTCCCTCTTCCGCAATTCAAGGCTGGAGCGAACTCAGGAAATATGGCTCATATTGGAATTCCTTCGGGATCATATATCACTCCACCTGTTGGATATGCTCCTAGTCCGACTGTGAATACTGGAAGCTCTGCCGGAAATGAAGATACTGCAGTGTCTCAATTGAAAGAAAACCAGATCTATACAACTGGACAACTGGTTGGTTTGCTTATTGCTGTTTTTTTTCCTTTCCATCTGTGCCTATTTCTTCAAAAAATAAATAGAAGAATTTTATAGACTCTTGCTTCAACATTATCAATATTATTTTGTTATTGAGTCTACCTTTGATTCATCAATTTTTTATTGAAATACTTGGATTTTCCGTAGTTACTAAACTTGTTTTCTTATTTTTAATTTTTTTGCTGCAGAGTGAAGGCTCTGCTGTGTGGATACATGCACCTGGCCAAGATATATCCGGTTTGCAACTTAATTCTCTATATAACCTTGCCCCTCAGGGGCAACATCTCACCTTCCCCCAGACACAGGCTGCTCACGGAGCATTTCCCGGTATCTATCAACCAGGGCAGACAGTTGCTTCACCTTCTACCCTTTTGCAGCAGTCTCAAGCTGTCGCTGGGCCTATTGAAACTGTAGGCCTGCCTCCAGGATCTTATCAGCAGCTACCGCCTTCACAGATCAATTGGAATTCTAATTTTTAGGATGGGAAACATGTTCTTGGTGCCATATTGTTAAAATGCACATATGATGTGCTCAAATCCACGAAGAATGAACACTGGCCTGATCTGAAGTGTAAATAACAAATGCGGCCAAAAAATGAGAAAAGAAATTAGTAACTGTTTTTGGTGCTGACGATTTTGAAGGGTGCTGCTAGTTGCAGGTTTTATATTTATTTTTATTTTCGAGGTTCAGTTTATTCATCCCTCACATGTTCTTTTCCCCCTTAGAAACATGTAGTTGTTGGTATAAGGACCTTTAGAATTCCTGATGATATTATACTAAGCCAAGAGTTCAATAGAGTTGGTGAGATTTTTCAATTTTTCCGTTCTCAATTCTCACCTGTATACTACATTTTGATAGCTGAAGACATTGAATTATACTGTTCTATATGGTTAATGACAATTGTAGAATCTATTTTTCTTCAGTAATTCATTTCCGATCTTTGGATTTTTATGTGCTTTCCTTCATGTAGCTGGAGCTCTTATTATCTAATGGAGGAGTGCGCATGGGGATAAATTTATTTGTCCGGTTTCTTTTCATTAGCAACTCTTAAGTTTATAATTTCTTTGCAGCATTGAGTCAAATATGTGGGTTTTAACAATCCTTCATTAGGCAAGTAACTGCGAATGACATTTTTGTGTGTCTTCCTACATATTTCACCTTTGTCTTCATAGTTATCAGTCAATTTCTACACCACAAATTACCGTTAACGGTGTTGGGAAGACCATATTGATAGCATATTTGGAAGCTTGTATAGTTTGGTGCCCCCTTGAATATCACCTTTTAAAGTGTAAAGGTAAAGGCTAAATGAGAGCGAGATTAGAAAACAATCATTTTAAAAACAAGTTTTCAATGTTCCTTTTGTATATCGTTTTTTTTTTTTTTTTTTTTTTGCTACTTCATTGTAAATTAGGTCTTTGTTTTTTAGATCAGCAATGCTATACAATGCGTTAAGCTTCCCGAGAATTTTGCGATGGTCACGTAGTATTGTTTTAGTAAGAGAGAGAGAGAGGTTTTTAATTCCAATTGCAACAATTCACTAGCCTTTTGCGAGATGGATTTTTGCAATATATACATTTCCCTTTATAGATCCGCAATTGGACTACTCCTCGATATGTACCGAGACATCCAATATAGGATTTAATTGCCTTTCAAATGAGCGACTTTAAGAATTGAACTTAGGTTATTTTTTGGGCAGAGTTAATGAGAACGACATAGACCGGAATATGAGGGACAAGGAAAAAAAGCTATTATGTAATGAAGAGTAGGGTTAAATAAGTTTTTAATTCTTCTAAATATATCATATCAAGTTTTGGTTTTAGTCCGTATAAAAGTTTTCTTTGATTTTTGGTTCTCTAAATATTTAATTTTCAATTTTAATCCTTTATATATATATATATATATATATATATATATATATATATATATATATATATATATATTTGGGATGGGAATAGGCTAGGCCAAGTTAGGCTTTGCAAGACCTGAGCCTGGCCTGCTTACTTTTTAGGCTTGAGTTTGGCCTTCTGAAAGCCTAATACGGCATGTTAGCCTGTTTAAAAGTCTGTTTTGTATTAACATCTTTAAATAAGCAATATGATCCAAGTTTAAATAGACTAGCGAACTAATATATCAATTAGATTAAACTCTCTTTTGATAATCAACATGAATTTTTAGGGAATTTGACTATATATTGTATCAGATTTCAATTCTAGTTTATAATAATACATATAAATATGCAAAAAATTAATGTAGATTAATAAGCTTAAATTACTGAATCAGTTAACATATTTTTGTTTTAATTCAAAGTACAAAATATAATATAACAATAAATAAAATTATCCATATTTACTTAAATAGGTCGGCCTAACACAATATCAATAAAGTACCTTCGAAAAAAAGTACTTTTTTTAGAATGCATAAAATTGAATGGAATGAGCTTTAACCAAAAGTTGTTGAACGCTACTTCAAAAAATTATTTCTCCCCAATTTATTTCACAAGCACCTCTCTTCAACTCCCGTCGGCAACCTTTTGTTTTATTTTTTCAATATGCTTTTTTCTTCCATTTTATTTATTTATTTTTTTTAACCGGTCCATTTAATTTTTTAATGAGGTTCCATTTAAGTTTATTATCTATTTTTTTAAGGAATTTTATTATCTTTTTTATCACTTATATATTAATTTCAATATCTTTTGATCATCACAACCTCGCAAATATTTGTATTCACGCTGTCAATGAATGACACCGAATATTTTTATTCTCTTTCTTCAACCACGGAAATACACACACACGTTAGCGTTTAGAGTAATACTTTATGTTTCTCTTTCTGTTTTTTTTTTTGTTATGTTAATGCGTATAATTTTTGTTAGTGTTGTGTAATGCGTATAATTATTTTTATAAAATTTTGATTTTAATTAAAAGTACAAGTGTAGTTGCCTAAAAAAAATTATACTTATATATAATTTACACATTTGTATTGTAACAAACTATGCATATCTTTTTCTTATTAAAAAAATTAAACATATTTTTTTCAATGACACCAGCAATGTAACAAATATAATATTATATAATATAAATTCTTATATTTTTGACCAACACTAAAAATATGGTATTCTTATAACAAAATTTGTTATAGAGTATAATTGGAAAAGAAAAAATCAATTATTCTCATTATATATACACACATATACATATTATAGATATATTCTGCAGCTCCACAATTCTTTTCACTGAGGCACATGACACTCGTATTCTTTTATCTGTGATTGAAGAAATGAAAAGTGTGTTCCCACATCCTCCTGAAGGTACGCATAATTTCATTTTATAATAAATTTTAAAACACGTGTATCTTTAAATTTAAGTTTACACATAAACTAACAATAAATTTTACATTTTTTAGGAAAATATTATTTGGTTGATGCTGGATATCCAAACATGAAAGGGTACCTTTCACCATACAAAGGTGAAAGATATCACATTCCTGATTTTAGAGATGGTAGTCAAGCAGAAGGTATCCATGAAGTGTTCAACCATGCACATTCTTCATTGAGAAATGTCATTGAAAGAACAATTGGAGTTTGGGAAAAAAGTGGCATATCTTATGTGATATGCGACCATTTTCACTAATCAAACAACAAAAGATCATAGTTGCAACAACAGCACTCCACAACTTTATTCGAATGTGTGGAGTTGAAGATGAAGAGTTTAATAAATGTGATGTTATCTCTGAATATATGATTGAGCGTGACGAAGAAAACAATATAAATGAAGAAATCAGTTCATATAATCCAGGAAGAGTGCAAGATGGAGGCTACATGAATAAATTTAGAAATCAAATAGGAGTTGCGTTGATGAAGAGTAGAAATGTTTGAGTTTGTGATGATTTATGTCTTTTTTTAAAAAAAAAAAAATATGATTATTGTTTTTAATTTTCCAAACTACTTTGATATTATTTATGTTATTATTTGAGCCTCCTTAAATTATTTCTCCTATTCAAATATTTAACAAGTCGTTTATATGATGATACAAATTTGTATTCATATTACACAAAATAAACGTCATTGAGTAAATATAGTATTGGTAAAAATATATCTTTTATATTTTAAACATTTTTTCCCTTCAAAAAATATTTTAGACATTTTTTTTATTTATTATGTTAATTCATAATGAATTCAAAGTTTTTTTATTTATAGACAATGCATAAATATATGCAAGGTCCCGGGTTCGAACCTCTGACACCACCAAAAAATAATAAATTCAAAGTTTTGTACAATATTTTGCCAAACAGCTTTTAACTTAAAAATAACTTTAGAACTAAAAAAAAAATAAAGAAACCAAACAGCTTTAGCCTTTTTCTTAAAGAACTTTATTTTAACTTTATTTTAAAGTAGCTTTTAGAACGAAAAAAAGCCTGGCCAAACGGTACCTAATAGGCCTAAGAGGCTTTTTGAATGGCCTTCGGTCTGATCTTTTAAGCTAAACATGCTTCTAAAAAAGCCCAGACCTTCTCTATTTAAGAAAAAAGTCTGGCCTGTCGTAGGCTAAATCGTAAGCCACTGTAGGCCGGCCTGACCTATTTTCATCCGTAATATTTATAAATTAAAGTTCACATTTTGTGTTTTAAATGAAGTATTTTGATAACATATAAGGAGAACGGATTCATTTACGTCAAAAGTAAGTTTAAAGAGTTACTTCAAATCAAGATCTTTCATTATTAATTTGATAATAATTGTTATGGTGAGGGTTTTGTGCTCCTTTCAATCCAACAACAATACATGACGATAATTCACCGGATTTGCTTTTTGCGCTTTTACCTTTTCTATTTAGGAAGATTAGCAAGATTTGTTTTTACTCATATATAAATTTCATGAAAGCAACATGGGAATCAGTATTTTGTGAATCTAGAATTGTGAATGAGACTCAATCTTTAAAAAAATAAAAATCAAACGTTTAAATTGAGGAATGGTAAGGTTGTCGTAGGTTGAGAGATACAAAGATAATAGAAAAATTAAGTAACAATGGGTATATTGTTGTCAGACTTGAAATAAGGAGTACAAAACCCTCACCATAATAATAATTATTAATTACGACTAAGATGAAGGGTCATGATTTGGAGTAACTCTGACTTACTTTTAAAGTCAATGAATCACTTTTCATTGATAAGACTTTAAAATATCATTAGTTTAATAATTTAACTATTTAATAAAAACTAAGGTATGGTTCAATAGTAAATAAAAAGTGGGTTAGGATGTTTAGGGACCGCTTGGCCAGATTATTTTTTGGTCTAAAAGCTACTTTAAAACAAAGTTAAAATAAAGTTCTTTAAGGAAAAAGTTAAAACTGTTTGATTTCTTTATTTTTTTTAGTTATAAAGTTATTGTTAAGTTAAAAGTTGTTTGGCAAAATATTGTACAAAACTTTGAATTTATTATTATTTTTTTGTGGTGTCCGGGGTTCGAACCCGCGACCTTGCATATATTTATACATTGTCAATATCAACTGAGCTAAGCTAGATAATAATTTGTTTTTTATTTTCCAATTATACAGTATAACAAATTTTGTTTTAAGAATATCATATTTTTTGTGTCATTTAAAAATATAAAAATTTATATTATATGATATTATATTTGTTATATTGTTGGTGTCATTGACAAAGATATGTTTAGTTTTTTTAATAACAAAAAGATATGCATAGTTTGTTACAATATAAATGTGTAAAATATATATAAGTATAATTTTTTTAGGCATCTATACTAGTACTTTTAATTAAAATCAAAATTTTATAAAAATAATAATTGTACGCATTGCGCAACACTAAAAAATTATACGCATTAGCGTAACAAAAAAACAGACATACAGACATAAAATATTACTCTAAACGCTAATGTGTGTGTATATATTTGTGAGGTTGAAGAAAGGGAATAAAAATATTTGCGAGGTTATGATAATTAAACAATATTAAAATTAAATATATAAGTGATAAAAAGATAATAAAATTAAATTGATCCTCCTTTAAAAAAAAATTAAATGGAAGAAAAAAAAAATTGAAATATAATATTAAAAAATAAAAGATAAGGTTGCCTGCGTGAGTTGAAGAGAAGTGCTTGTGAAATAAATTACAGAGAAGTAGTTTTTTGAAGTAGCATTCAACAACTTTTGGTTAAAGCTCATTCCATTCAATTTTATGAATTCTAAAAAAAAATACTTTTTTTCGAAGGTACTTTATTGATATTGTGTTAGGCCTAACTTCTCCTTAAAAATGTAGAAAAGCTGAAAAAATGCCGGGCCAAACGTACCTTAATTGACAAGTTTGTTATGGTTTAGTAGTAAAAATTCAGATAGGTCAAGGACTACAATTTTTCTTTGTCTAACCATAATGATTCCCACAATAATGTTCCATACCCACCACATTCACCCACTGCACTATTTATATTTCTATTTCCATTTATCCCTCATACTGCTCAAGTCTCTAGCAGTTAAGTTGGTAACTCTCTTAATACCATATTGATTATTTCTGTTTCCATTTTTATGGTTTGATTTACTTATGCTAAAGCTTGGTTGATCTCTGTCAACCTAATTTTACCAAACATTGGTTGAGCTCTCGATCATTCCGTTTTGCAAAATATACTAACGTGGTTGTTTCCATTAACCGGTTTCTTCGAGATAATTTTGTGATGCATGGTAGTCCAAATTTAAGACGTGTCCAAAAGCCTTTGAACATTCATGTCACTGAGTATAATTTTCGCTTTAACAAATTAATAGACCGCGGTGGAACTTCGAGAAAAAGCCACCCCAAAATAATCTTGAACAAATTTTAAATGATTGACTACTATGTTTGCTCTGTCTTTAAAAAACCTTGCTGCAAAATGGAATTGAACCTGAATTGCTTAACAGTGTTTGAAGAATTTAGTTGTAGAATTCACTCATGTCAGTGATGCATAGGTTATATGACTCAGACAACAATGTTATTGTTGGTAATATTTACACTAAAATCTTTGTTGTCCTCACTAGCTGGTTTTTGCTGTGTTGAAGGCAAACTATGCTTTGGAAGCTGCTTGCTTGTATTTTCTTGAGACTCTTGCAAGTTAAATGTTGTGTAAACCGACATTCCAGTAAGAGCAACAACCGCTCCGCCAATGCTCACAATCCCGGGATCTGAATCGAATAAAAGATAGCCTCCCAATAGAATAACACAGGTCTTAAACTGTCCTAAAACAACATGAGTTGTAGCAGAAGTTGCCCTGCATTGATTGATAATAATATCTTAGCAAATCTTAACCTTACTTAAACAAAACATAACACTATTAGAAGTAGAATTATGTGTCAAAAAGGGTGCATCACTATTTATTAGGAATTTCTGTTGAAACTTGAAAGAGGAAGGTAGTCTTACCCCAATGCCAAGGCACCTGACCACTGTAAGAGAAAACCGAGGAGAGCAGATATCATAATTGCAGATGAGTTGTTTACATCCCACTTGAATGATAGGACTCCTGGTGGATCAATCCAAGGCATCAAAGCTCCGAGAAAGAAAACTGTGATCGGTGTAGTCTTCCACATCAATCTACAATGAGAAAGTTTTTAAGTCTAGTTATCGACAACTTAATTTTACAAAAGAGAAATTGGATAGTGTTTGCTAATACTTACGCCAAAGCTGTCCAGTTTCCTTGCTGCTGTAAATTAGACCATAAAATTTTATTTATGGCACTTGGAATTATCCATATAACTGCTACTATAGCACCAAATAAATTGAACTCTAAATCTGACACAGTTGCAACTGCTACACCAGCTGATACAGCAGCCAAAGCCAAAACCTGCATAATTGCATTCCAATGACATGATTAATCAGTGGATAAAAAATAAAGAGTTGTATGGAATAGTTCTTTTCCATATATTTGAAATGGTTTATAAAAGAGAGAATAAAAAGAAGCTGAAGAGCTTATATTTTGACCTTTTTTGAAGAAATAGTTTTTCTAAAAAGTATGAACTCTGCCAGAACAATTGTTGGAGTAACAGCAATCTTAGCCATTTGGTAGAAACCAACACTGCATGAACTGAACTGTCAGCAAAAAGGACTAATTCAAGAAGATAAGTTATATCTTCTATTCATCTAGGTGACATCTACAATACATAATAATGACTTTGTTGTTGTCAACATGGATTTAATTAATTTTGGTGCTGAGAACTGAAACATTCTTTATAGTATATATCATTCAATGATCACATTTACAAATTTGAAACATAAGGGGACAGTAATGAAAATCGGTTCAGCAGTCTAAACATTATTAAAAGTCGACGACTAATTTGGCACGACAAATAAACAAAGGACTTAATTGAAAAGTTAAAAGGACACTGATGCAGTTTTGTCTTATAAACATATTAAAGCAAGAGCATGAACCTGTTATACTTGAGGCTGGTGTTTGCAAGACCAGATGCAAAAGCCATAACAGCACCAAGAGCAAATATAGAAGAGAATGGAGTTGTTTTAGATGGAGGAGACACAGGAAGCACCGAAAGTGCCTTGAAAATTGCAAGGAGAATCCATGCAGTGATGTAGTGAACAAATGTGAGGAAAATTGGAAAGTTGAAGCCAACTCTTCCCATCACCTACCAACAATAAAGTTAGATCAAAACTTCAAGAGAGGTGTTTCATTCTTGCTAATATAAGAAGGAATTTGTACTGACCAATTTGTTTGCCATGATGATCCCAACAGCAACCATGAAGTTGAAGGATAATGCGACCACTGGTCCGCAATATCTTTGTTGTTGGCGCTTGGCTCCTTCCGAGGTTCGGAGCTCATTGTAGAGAGAAGATCTTAGTTCTTCCAGTGCTTTACCTGATAATTTTAACCATGATGAGAACACTGCATTAGGTTTTAAAAAACCCTATTTATGATCAGCATCATTATGTAATTCAATTATGATGGAACAGAATATAAACTAATGAAAGTAGGAGAGAAAAAGAAAGTAATGTTACAAACTTATGATTTAGACTGTGAAAACAAAATATATGAAATATTCTTTACAGAAATCTTTTATTGCTTGGTTCTATTAAGAATGTAACAATAATATTCAGATGTATACCTTATTCTTAGCATAACAAATATCATCTAAAATTTGGAAAAACAGAAACTAACATTCACAAGACTCAACAACCTTTTAAAAACTAATAATCCCTTTTCAAGCTGCTGATATTTAGGCAAATTTTAAAACAGAATCAGATTATTTTTGATAGATCCATTAAGAATTGAACACAAATGTGTGAAAGCCAATCATAGAGAGAGTCAGGAGTACAAGGAAGGAGGTAAAAACCAATGTTTGATATAAATCAAAAACAGAACTAATTGTTTTCATGCAAATACAAAACTCAATTACAATGAAATATGAGCTAAGAAATTCACAAAAAAAAAAAACCTGTTTCTCCTGCATCACTGTCTTTTCTTTTGATAAATTTTCGTCCATCTCCCAACAGTGAATCCAACAATCCCATAACAACCAAGCTTATTCATGGGCATAGATCACATATTTAATCTAAATGTTTATTTATTAAACACCTTTTCTAAAACACAATTCTGTAACAATACAAACAAAAAAAGCCAAAACAGAATTGCAAAGGTAAAAGGGTCATATAAATGTGAATTATTATGCCAAGTTTCTTAAAATACAATCAATCAATCTTGGAGTATCATATAAACAAAATAATGTCCATTCTTCAAGGAGGGGTTTTTAAAAGAAAAAGAGAAAAAAGTAAAAAGAAAAGTAGATTTAATTTGCTTTGTGTTCTACAAAAAAAATATTATTTATGTTGAGTGTATTAGTAACACTTGTATGTTGTATGATAAAGAATTGATGTAAATTTTGATTTACGGAGAAGCTAAGGTAACATGATCATAATACATGGAATATTGTTGTAACATTATGAAACAGTCAATGCACGTGTAACAACCACCTTGATTTACTTTTTCAGTTGAGACTGCTTATCATAAGATTTCATTTCATCACTAAACTTGATGCAAAAGTTTCATCTGATTTTATTATTAAAAATAAATAAATCATCTAATTCTAACTAAAATGCATACATATTGGAGATATCATCACACCAACTGGTTGGTAGCGTTGATAAAAAACTTTGTTTAACAAATCTACTTATATATAAAGTAAATTAAGTGGCACTTTTTCATTTAATTCCAATTCCAATCTATTTGTTAAACTCGAACAAAATAAATATTTAACAACTAGCTTTACAAGATAACACATCTTGGTTTATGGTGATGGTCAATAAAGATGTAGTAAATACCGATATAATAATATATTTGATAGTTTTTGAATAAAATACAGTAAGCTAGCTACAAACATATATATAAACTTGGAATTTTATTATATAACACATCTTGTGGCATGCACATGTAAACATAATACATTCAAATACAAACTTATTTTAAGAAGAAAGTAAAAAACTAACACACAATAGAGAAAATAACAACAACAATAAAACTATGACATTTGCACCATCTGATTCTGATTCTGATTCTGATTCATGGTTGTACCATGGTTCCTTCTCATTCTTGTTCTTCTTTTCACTCTTCTCTTAGGCTGACCACCAAATATCATCACAATCCATCTAGGCTTTCCAATTAAAAACATAAAATATCCAATGCCTATTCCAATCACAAATCCACATCCATATCCAATTGCCACTGCTTTCCATCCAAATCCAAATTTCTCTTCACTGCAAAAGCTGTTGTTGGCTGAAATTGGAGAATGATGTTCAGGTCCACAAATCTTTGACAACGGAAATCCACATAAACCCAAGTTTCCTTTGTAGGAATCATTTGGAAATGTATCGAAGTGCGGCTCTTGAGGTATTTTTCCCACTAGATGGTTATTGGAAAGATTCAAGACTTGAAGAAAGTCTAAATTGGTTAATTCTGCAGGGATCATACCGGTAAGCATATTTGACGAGAGATCCAATGATTCCAAGTTTGACAAGTTTCCCATGGATTTGGGAATATGACCGGTGAGTCTGTTATGGGAAAGGTTAAGCCCTTTGAGTGCATGGAGGTCTCCAATAGCATTTGGAATCTCTCCCTCAAATTTGTTTTTTGACAAATCAATAATTACAAAAATGTTTGGAATTTTCACCAATGTCATTTTGCTCCCTTTTGTCGACACAATCACAGAATCATAGTACCATGTAATTTTTCCAATATGTGGCAAGAGAAATGAGGTGTAGGATACCGAAGGATATGGCACTCTTATACGATTTGTCATGTATTCCAATTCAGTAACTTTCTTCATGGCTTCAAATTTTTTTAAAAATGCTTTTGGTAGCGGACAGCTAAAGTTATTTCCTGAGATATAAAAAATAATTAAACTTGGAAATGGATGCTTGATCTTTGGATTAGGAATGATACCATGCAACTTATTGTCTTGTAAAACCAACACTTGCAAATATTGTAGTGTTTGAAGCCAGACGGGAAATCTTTCTTTTATTTTGTTGCTGCCAAGGTTTAAAAACTCAGGTTTTTACAATGAGAGAAAGATTTAGGAATCTGACCTTCTAATTGGTTGCCATGGAGATTTAGAGTCTGAAGCACACAGTCCTCTGAAAAGTTACTTGGCAAAGTTCCATAAAATCTATTCATTTGCAAATCCAAAACTTGAAGGATTGATGAATTAGCAAGACATTGTGGAATGATGTCTGTCAATTGATTGTGTGCCAAGTTGAGTAGTTTAAGTGAACTCAAATTGCAAATTGACTCAGAGAGGTCACCAACCACTAAGTTAAAACTAAGATCAAGAGAATAGAGCCTCTGACTATTACTTGAGATTTGATCTATTGACGTGAACATGTTTTGAGAGTAAGGATGGCATTTGACCACTAAATGAATTGGAAGAAAGATCCAAGTGAATGAGTTGTTGAAGGTTTGAAAGTGAGGATGGGATTGAACCATTTAGGTTGTTATTTGAGAGAGATAGAGATAGAGATGTAAGATATGTGAAGTTAGTAAAAGAAATAGGAATTTTCCCTTGGAATTGACAACCTGACAGATCTAAGATTCTAAGAGAAGTAGTATTGCTGCAACTCAATTCTGGATGTTGGCCTTCAAATTCATTAAATGACATATCTAGCTCTTCCATGCTTGGTAAACAAAGTAGGCTTCTTTTCAGTTTTCCACTTAATCCTGTCTCTGCAAGATTAAGAGTAACCAAAGAGGAAGATTGGTTGAAGAGTTTGGTCTTATTGAAGACATATATATTTGTATTATCCAAAAACATCTCCCTCAAATTTGTTGCATTTTGAACAAATCTCTTCAAGGTCGTCTCTTTCCAAACTAATTCATCATTGTAATTTGGATAAGTGTGAGATTTGAGTTGGAATTTCACCTTTAAAGAAAACTATGAGACAAGTCAAGATGTGTAAGACTCAAAAAACCACCAAACTTAGAATGAAAACGAGAAGCGGAGAAATTATTGGATGCAAGGTTTAGTGTTTGGAGATGAACAAGATGGAAAAGGGTATTGTTAGGATGTAATTTACCAGTAAGGCGTTAAAAGCCAAGGTTGAGACCAATCACGTGACCAGAGACTCTGACACACGCGACACCATGCCATGATGAGCAGCAATCAGTCCCATTTTTCCATGTTGCAGTTTTACTCGGAGGTTTAAAAATATAATAAGTAATATCTTCTATAGTGAAGGAGGACTTGAACTGAAGCAGAGCAGAGCTCTCATCATGATAAAAACGAAAATTTCTTAAAAAAAATAAAATTGGTTTTTGTTTGGCCTATTAGGGGGTAAATCAAAACAAAAATATTTTACAGGGGTGAATCAAAATAAAAATTTTACAGGGGGAAAACCAGAAATTACCTATATTACAGGGGAAAAACAAGAAAACCATGCGGTTGAGTAAAAAATTGATCCGAATACATCCGAATCAAATGCGATTTTTTGCAGTTTCGGTTTGAATTGGTTCGGTTTGCAGTTTTTCTATTGGATTGTTTCGGTTTTGAACACCCCCGGTGTCAACTAGTCCTTATTTTCTTTACACCTTTTAGAAACTGTGTCAACAAATTTTCCATTTTAATAATTCTCATTTATTTTTAAGCTCATCCATTACACAACAATGACCAATAGCGAGCCAGGATTATTATAAAGCATGGACAAAAGAAAATTGCAACACATTTATAGGGGTTTACATAAGAAATTACAAACAAATAATAAAAAAATCTAAAGAAATTGTCCAATTTATAGAGGTTTATATAAGAAATTCAGAGGAATTTACATAAGAAATTACAAAAAATTCGGGTTAGAGCCCGGACGACTGCCCCGGCTCGCCGGACCTTCAAACCGCCCATGACGATGACTATTCCGAGTCTTTTGATATTACATTAACACTTTGTTGAATCAAATATCTTTTGCGTACAATTCTCAAATTCGATACGACAGTAATAAGTGACAAATCTCTCCCCCGAACGAGTAATCCTTCACCACAATCGTATATAGGGAAATTTATGACTTGAACGGAAGCAAACAAAGCTCTCATCATCACGATGGCAAAAGAACAAAAGGACGAAAATTGGAAAGTGTAAGGAACACAGCGTAAATTGAAAATACAATTAAGTTTTGATGGTCTATGCTTGGTGACCAATGGTGATTTTCATTCAATATAATTGTTTGATATTTCTATTGGAATTTAAAGGCTAGAGAATGTCTATCCACATAAAATATATGCGTAGACTCATCTCGTCCAATGCATTAAGAACGTTGGAGACTAATCAAAAGGAAAAGATTTCCACAAGTCATGATCATTGCGATCATTATAATCCTTAAAAAATCTATTCAAAAAAAATCAAGTTAACAAAATCAAAAGGAAAACATATCAACTTAATGATCATTGGCTTGATTGATGTCTGAAGTACGAGTACATGGATGAAATATGTTCAATGAATTTCCAATACAATAAAGTGCACGAGTTGTAACTCTATAAAAATAAATGGGGATAGTTTCACTCTAAGACCAACCCTGGCTTCAATAAACTCTTCAATGACAGATTGATATTCATCAAACCATTCAGCCTTCACAATCTTAAAATCGTCATTTTTAATACGCGGAATAACTGACCTATGCCTGCGAAGAGAAGCTGAATTGCAGATTAAAAAATAAAGAAGTTGAGGATAAAAATAAGCAATAGAGGTAAATAAATATGAACCAGTGACCATAAATTGAAAGTCAGAATCAGATTTTATGACAAACAGATATTTTGGAAGTTGCCATACCAGTTTGTTATTATACAATTCAAAGAATAATCCTATAAACTTAATTGCGGTAACGAGAAATTAATCAATACGGTAAAAATCAATCAACCAAAAGGAATAAGAAAGCACAAGAACACAACAACACTTGAACCTGGTGTGGGCTATATTGAGATCACACATTCATTAGAATTATGAAGCTTATTCTCTCACACTCTTCTTTAGAAGGACCTCACCAAGACTGTTTTGCACATACTCTACTTTCCATTGGGTTAAGATTACGGATTTAAATAGAATGGTTAACTAACTACTTGTTACTGCATAGTAGTTATGTAAATTATTGCAAAGCCTAAAAGTGTCTCCACCAACAAGATACACTCTATGCAGAGTTGCAGCATACTTTTTCAAACTAGATACCCTCTACCAAGTTCCTGTATCTCAACCAAAGATCTAAGTGTAGTAAATTGATACTAACAAAACATTCTAGAGTATACAATAAATCTTAGATAGATTAGTTGGTCACCACCAATACAATTATCAGATGTACCATCCTAAGATATTCCAAATCTATATCAAGCTCTTCATTAATGAACATGAACCGATTATCTATGACTATGAGCCGTGCCACAATCTTTGGTGATGAAAAGTAAGAAACAGAGAAAACAAAAGTTATGATTCGATTAAAACCAGGACTAAAATCAGTTTGATTGGTGAACTTTCATAGTAAACAGGTAAAGCCACGGACATACCAAATAACCTCTGAAAGAATATTGAATATTCACAAAAGATTGTATATTAAAAAATCTAATCACAGAATAAGATATGCTAATATTATATCACCAAAGTCTTTACATCACATCCACCAATACCATTGGTATCAAAAGTTCATAAAAAAATTACAGTCTTGTTATTATGATGGTAACATTATAAAGATTCATTGGTGCTTCCATGCAGCAGCATATCACGATTCCAAATTGCTGCCTCTTTGTACTACATTCTCCCACCAATTTTCATGTATATATATGTTCATCTCAAGCAATAGCCCATCACGCTACTTTGGAATCTGTTCTGCATAAGTGCGCAGCATAATTTTCATGACAGCACAGTTGTGAAATTTCTTTGAGTAAGATAATACACAGAAAACATGATAACTTTTGATGGCACATAAATCCTCAATAAAGCCTTCAACCGTAGCCTGCTAGTTTGCTGATTTCTTAGAGATGTCACCAAATACATGCATAACATTTTGATAACTATTATTCATGCAAATATCAATTCATGAGATCCAAATATCAAACTAACCGTGTCTAGAATACAATTAGTTTGCTGCTTTTAAAAAATTAAAATGTTTAGAATGATCAAGAGTTTCTATCAATAATTCAGAAGTTTCGAGCAGTAGCCCATCCAGAGTTCCCTAGGCACATGTTCAATTGTCAAGTTTGTATTAATGCCTTGATTTGTGGTGTTCCTATGTCATTATGATTTCTTAGTTTTTCATTTTCTTTTCCTCGTATATATTTCAACCCGGCCCCAATTATGCGAATAACGAAAAACGTTACGAAGAGCTAAAGAGTTTGGGCAAGAAGGAGGTAGAAGAATGTGAGGATGAGGAGAGTGAGGAAACCTCTGAAGCTGAATCAGATGAAGATAATGAAGAGATCGCAGATCTAAGATGAGATTGATATGAATCTTATCAATCTTCGACGCTCAATCTACTTAACCAATATGTCATGTATAGATTTCGAAGAAGCTGCTAACAAGCTTCTCAAAATTATTGAGCAAGGTAAGAAGGTAAGCATTAATTCAATTCACCAGATATACATAAACTTGCACTTTTATTAAAAAAATAAAAAACACAGTACATTCAGAGTATAAACTTTACAATCCGAAATCAAACTAGCTAAATAAGAGTCGCAAGATTGTCACACTCAAAATCAAGATTATTTTAAACAGAAAGTAAAAAACCAACACACAACAGATAAAGTAACTACAACAATAAAACTATGACATTTGCACCATCTGATTCTGATTCATGGTTGAACCATGTGCCCTCCTCACTCTTGTTCTCCTTGTCACTCTTCTCTTAGGCGGACCACCAAATATCATGACAAGCCATCTAGGCTTTCCAATTAAAAACATATAATATCCAATGCATATTCCAATCACAAATCCACATCCATATCCAATCGCCACTGGTTTCCATCCAAATCTAAATTTCTCTTCACTCCAAGAGTTCTTGGCTGAAGGTGGAGAATGTTGTTCAGGTCCACATTTTTTTGACAAGGGTAATCCACATAACCCTGAATTTCCTTCATAGGAATCATTTGTAAATGTATTGAACTGCTTTCCTTGAGGTATTTCTCCCACAAGATGGTTATTTGAAATATCTAAGACTTCAAGAAAGCCCAAATTGGTTAGTTCTGCAGGAATCACATCAGTGAGCATATTTGATGAGAGATCCAACCATTCCAAGTTTGACAAGTATCCAATTGATTGGGGAATAGGACCATTGAGTCTGTTATGGGAAAGGTTAAGCCCTATGAGTGCATGTAGCTTTCCAATAGCATTTGGAATCTCTCCTTCAAATTTGTTTCTTGACATATCAATACTTACAAACTTTTTTGGAATTTTAACGAGTGTCATTTTGGTTCCTTTTGTTGCCACGGTCACAGAATCAGAGTAGTGTGCGTGTGTTGCTTGAAGCCCATTGGTTACTGGATACCACTCGTCCATGTATTGCAAATTGTTATCCCCAACCAATTGAGTATCATTCTTCATGGCTTCATAATTTTTTGAATAGGCTTTTGGTAGAAAACCACCAAAGTTATTTCCAGAGATATCAAAAATGATTAAGCTTGGAAATAGACGCTCAATCTTTAAATTGGCGATGGGACCATGAAACTTATTGTCTCGCAAAACCAGTACTTTCAAATCTTGAAGTGTTTGAAACCAATCAGGAAAATTGTCTTCTATTTTGTTGCTACCGAGGTTTAGAAACTCTAACTCTTTACAGCGAGACAAGGATTTTGGAAAATGGCCTTCTAACTGGTTGCCGTAGAGGTTCAGAGTGACAATACTACAGTTCTTTGAAAAGTTACTTGGCAAAGTACCATAAAACATGTTCATTTGTAGATTCAAAACTTGAAGGGATGGTGATTCAGCAAAACATTGTGGAATGATACCAGTCAAATCGTTGTAACCCAAGTTGAGAAATTGAAGTGAACTCATATTGCAAACTGCCAAAGGGATTTCACCATTCAGTAAATTATGACTAAGATCAAGGCCTGACAAATAACCATTGGATGTATTGACGTTAATCCATTGATCTATTGACGTGAACAAGTTTTGAGAGAGGTTCAAAAATAGCAATGAATTTTTTTCAAGTAACCAATTGGGCATTCTTCCATGAAGTTTGTTATCAGAAATATCAAGTGATATCAAATCTAAGAATTCTCCTTGTAAATTATGGAATTTGATCAAATTGACAGAAGACAATTCCAATACTTGTAGGCTAGAAAAACTATAATTGACATTGGATTCAAAATTTAGAGATAATTGACTATTCCATGAAAGGGATAACATTTCTAGACATGTAAGTTTGGAGAAGAGTTGAAAATTGACAAGACCACTCAAGTCGTTCGAAGATAGAATTAAGTGAGATAGTTTTGTTAGGTTGAAAATGGACTCAGGAATATTGCCTTGTAGCCTGTTGTTGCTTAGAGTTAGCATGTTTAAAGAATATGATGATATTTCACTGATATGCCCTGTAAGTCGATTATATGATAGATCTAAAATTGCCAAAGAAGGCAAAGATAACAAGGAGGAAGGAACTGTTCCATTTAGCAAGTTGTCTTTTAAATTCAAATACATTAGCTTTTGGAGTCCTGTAATTTTGTTGGGTAGGGGACCCTCTAATTTGTTACCTCTACAATCTAATGTGAAAAGCTGAGTCAAGTTAAATAGTGAAGATGGAATTTGTCCTTCTAAATTGTTGGAAGTTAAATCGAGTTCTTGCAGTTTGGTCATCCCACCAAACACATCTGGGATTTGACCACTAAATGAATTCCACCCAAGATCCAAGTGAATGAGTTGTCGAAGGTTTGAAAGTGATGTTGGCAGCTCACCTTCAATTTTGTTACCTCTCAAATCTAATTCTTGAAATTTGTTTGATATCTGAAATGCATTTGGAAGTCGACCATTGAGTTGGTTGTTATGGAGATCCAAGAAAGTTAGAGTTGGAAGTTTTAAAAGTGAGGATGGGATTGAACCATTTAGATGGTTTTCTGACAGAGTTAGAGTGGTGAAATGTGTGAGGTTAGAAAAAGACAAAGGAATTTCCCCTTTGAATGAGCAACGTGAAAAATCTAATATTCTAAGAGAAGTACTACAACTCAATTCTGGTAGTTGTCCTTCAAGGTTGTGATTATATGACATATCTAACTCTTGAATACTTGGTAAACAAAGTAGGCTTCTTTTCAGTTTTCCAGTTAATCCTGTTGATTTAAGATTAAGAGTAACCAAAGAGGAAGATTGGTTGAAGAGCAAAGCAATGGAGTTTGGTCTTATTGAAGACATATTTGTATTATCCAAAAACAGCTCCCTCAAATTTGTTGCATTTTGAACAAATCTCTTCAAGGTCGTCTCTTTCCAAACTAACTGATCATAACCGGTATATCCAGAGAGATGAAGTGATTGTAATTTGGAAAGGTGTGAGATTTGAATTGGAATTTCACCTTTAAAGAAACTACGAGACAAGTCAAGATGTGCAAGACTCATAAACCCACCAAACTTAGAATGAAAATGAGAGTAAGAGAAATCATTGTTAGAAAGGTTGAGTGTTTGAAGATGAACAAGATTGAAAAGGGTACTGTTAGGATGTAGTTTACCTTGAAGGCCTTCACAGCCAAGATTGAGGCCAATCACGTGACGAGTGATGGTATCACACGTGACACCATTCCATGAGCAGCAATCAGTCCCATTTTTCCATGTTGCTGTTTTCAGAAGAGATCCATCACAAGAATAAAAAGATGCAATAATAGAGGTTTTGAACTGAAGCAAAGCAGAGCTCTCATCATGATGACATGAAAAATTGAAAGAAGAAGAGAAGGATGGAAAATGGAAGAGGAACAGATGCAATAATAGAAGAAACCACGCCATGAATGAATGATTTTGCAGAAAGTATTATTAAATGGTTTAACTCAAAGAAAGAAAATCAAAAGAAAAGTAAGTGTGGATGAAATGGTAAGAAACACAACCTAAATATTTATAGCCAAATTGAAAATACAGTAAGAGCATTCATTTTTAATAATAATATCATAGCATAATTTTCTTACTTTATTTCAGGGGATCCTAACTTTATTCATTTTTGGTGATTTCGGTGACAGAAAGTCAAAAACTTTCCCCAGCTTTGCTATGCGTGTTCCTTTATGTTGATTTTTTTAACACATTTTGCTTGTAATAAAAAATAGTATTTGCATGACTTTCCTTTAATTTGGATTCGTAAAAAGCTTCTGTCATTTTCAAAACTTTGACTGGTTTTTTAATTTGTTTATGGATTCCTAACCTATGATGAACAAACACTCTTTAGATTAGACGTATCCAATGTTGGACATATGTCGTGTTTGACACTAACATATATAATTACACTGAATTATAATTTTTGCAAATTATTAGCGATGTTGATGTGTTAGCGTCCGTATCCATATCCGTGTTTCACATCCCTAGCCAATAAAATACTTTGTACCAAATGGAGCTTGCAAATACATTTAGCAAGATGATCATCCAACTCCGACGCAAACAGATGCCAAGGGCACGAAGTTTCCCTCTCATCCACAAAACCCCAGGCCTAAATGAATATTTTCTTAATGGAAGTCGACATAAAAACATTTGTCAAGAAAAAACAATAGCCATTCGAAGGGGCATTGGTGTGATTACCACTTCCTTTGCTCCACACATCTTTGTTATTCATTGGTGTGATTTTATCCGAATTCACAACAATTGGCGACCACCGTGGGGCATAGGCGTTATTGGTATAGTTGGTATCATGGGTTCAAAGTGGGACATCGAGAAGTTCACCGGAAATAATGATTTTGGGTTGTGGAAGGTTAAGATACAAGCGGTTTTGACACAACAAAAGTGTTTAGAAGCATTGAAGGGTGAAGCGGTGATGCCGGCGAGTTTGACACAAGCAGAGAAGCGAGAGATGATAGACAAGGCTAAGAGTGCCATTTTTTTATGTCTCGGAGATAAGGTCTTAAGGGATGTCGCGAGAGAAGCTACCGCGACGTCGATATGGGCTAAGTTGGAGTCATTGTGGATAAGGCCGTTGTACCTTGGGTCGTACGTTTGAAATCATGGCGCGATTCTGATAGGCGCGGCGCGATTTCGTCTGTCACTGTGTACTATACAAGTGTTTCTTTGCACAGTTTTGAAGGAGAGGTTTTAGAGTGAGAAACTTGGATTACAAAGGAGGTAACTTTAAGGTTGAGTATCTTTGTAGTGAGGTTCTCTTGGGTTGAGAAACATTGTATACACCTTGGGTAGTGAGATTTCACCATTGGAAGGATCAAAACACCTTGGGTAGTGAGATTTCACCATTGGAAGGATCAAAAAGCTTTCTTTTGTGTTTTCTCTTAGGATTCATTGAGAGTGTGGGTGATATGAAAAATGGGTAGAAAGTAGGACTTGTTCTTTTGTAAGCTTATAAGCTAATTTCTTGTAACTCATTGTAACACTTTCATCTTAGTGGATTGGGGGGCTGCTCTCTCCCCCAGATTAGGTCATATTAGATCGAACTGGGTCAACAATCTTGGTGTGTTTGTTCCTTTCTTTCATTGCTTATCTTTATTGTTTTGATTATGCTTGTGGTGTTGCTCTACAATTAGATTTAAGTCTGTTTTGTTGTTGTTGCTTGGAGACACTTTATCCATTGATTACCACTTTCTTTGCTCCACACATCTTTGTTATTCATTAGTGTGATTTTGTCCGAATTCACAACAAAACCAGAATCAGATTTTATGACAAACAGATATTTTGGAAGTTGCCATACCAGTTTGTTATTATACAATTCAAAGAATAATCCTATAAACTTAATTGCGGTAACGAGAAATTAATCAATACGGTAAAAATCAATCAACCAAAAGGAATAAGAAAGCACAAGAACACAACAACACTTGAACCATATTCTCTCAAACTCTTCTTTAGAAGGATCTCACCAGGACTGTTTTGCACATATTCTACTTTCCATTGGGTTAAGATTCATATTTAAAGGAATCCTTAACCATAATTACGGATTTAAATAGAATGGTTAACTAACTACTTGTTACTGGTTAACTAACACTTTAAGAAGAAAGTAAAAAACTAATACACAATAGAGAAAATAACTAGAACAATAAAACTATGACATTTGCACCATCTGATTCTGATTCATGGTTGAACCATGTGCCCTCCTCACTCTTGTTCTCCTTGTCACTCTTCTCTTAGGCTGACCACCAAATATCATAACAAGCCATCTAGACTTTTCAATTAAAAACATATAATATCCAATGCCTATTCCAATCACAAATCCACATCCATATCCAATCGCCACTGGTTTCCATCCAAATCTAAATTTCTCTTCACTCCAAGAGTTGTTGTCAAAGAATTGTGGAATTGTTCAGGTCCACAATTCTTTGACAAGGGAAATCCACATAACCCCAAGTTTCCTTCATAGGAATCATTTGTAAATGTATTGAATTGCGGTCCTTGAGGTATTTCTCCCACTAGATGGTTATTTGAAAGATCTAAGACTTCAAGAAAACCCAAATTGCTTAATTCTGCAGGAATCACATCAGTGAGCACATTTGATGAGAGATCCAACCATTCCAAGTTTGTCAAGTTTCCCATGGATTTTGGAATAGGGCCAATGAGTTTGTTATGGGAAAGGTTGAGTCCTATTAGTGCATGAAGCTCACCAAAATCATTTGGAATATCTCCTTCAAATTTGTTTCTTGACAAATCAATAATTACAAAGATATTTGGAATTTTCACCAATGTCCTTTTGTTCCCTTTTGTCGCCACAATCATAGAATCATAGTACCGTGTAATTACTCCGAAAGCCGGCCTGAGAGGATCTTGCACATATACATCATTAGTCATGTATTCCAATTGAGTAACATTCTTCATGGCTTCAAACTTTTTAAAATAGGCTTTTGGTAGCGGACCGCTAAAGTTATTGCCTGAGATATCAAAAATAATTAAACTTGGAAATGGATGCTTGATCTTTAGATTAGCAATGATACCATGCAACTTGTTGTCTTGCAAAACCAACACTTTCAAATATTGCAGTGTTTGAAGCCAATCAGGAAAATTGTCTTCTATGTTGTTGCTTCCGAGGTTTAGAAACTCCAACTTTGTACAGAGAGACAAGGATTTTGGAAAATGACCTTCTAATTTGTTGCCATGGAGATTTAGAGTCTGAAGCTCACAGTACTCTGAAAAGTTACTTGGCAAAGTTCCATAAAATCTATTCATTTGCAAATCCAAAACTTGAAGGAACGATGAATTAGCAAGACATTGTGGAATGATATCTGTCAAATGATTGTGTGCCAAGTTGAGTAATTGAAGTGAACTCAAATTGCAAATTGACTCAGAGAGGTCACCAGCCAGTAAGTTAAAACTAAGATCAAGGGCTACAGTTGTTCATTCTTCATTGAGATTTGATCTATTGATGTGAACATGTTTTGAGAGAGGTTCAAAAATGTTAATGAATTCATTGTTTCAGGTAACCAATCTGGCACCTTTCCATTAAGTTTGTTATTGGACAAATCAAGAGAATCTAACAATGGGACTTTCCCTGATATGGGAAATTCTGTCAAATTGATAGAAGACAAATCCAATTTTGATAGATAAGAAAAATTGTAATTGACATTGGGTTCAAATGTTAATGATAATTGGCTATTATGTGAAAGTGACAGAGTTTTCAAATATTGAAGTTTGGAAAAGTGTTGAAAATCAATAACATCACTCAAGTTGTTTGATGATAGATCTAGCAAAGTTAAGTTTGCAAGGTTGAAAATAGATTTTGGAATATTGCCTTGTAGCTTGTTGCCGCTTAGATCTAGCTTCTTTAAGGAATATGATGAGATTGCAGTGATATGCCTTGTAAGACGATTATTTGATAGAACTAAATGAACCAAAGACGGCAAAGATAACAAGGAGGAAGGAATTGTTCCATTTAACAAGTTGTCATTTAATCTCAAATCATTTAGCTCTTGGAACCCTGTAGTTTTGTTGGGTATGGGACCCTCTAATTTATTTTTAGAACAATCTAATGTATAAAGTTGATTCAAGTTAAATAATGAAGATGGAATTTGACCGCTAAACAAATTTTTTGAAAGATCTAAGTGAATGAGATGTTGAAGGTTTGGAAGTGATGCATTTGGAATTCGACCACTGAGTTGGTTGCTGTAAAGATGCAAGAAAGTTAGACGTGGAAGTGTTAAAAGTGATGATGGGATTGAACCGTTTAGGTTGTTATTCGAGAGAGTTAGAGAGGTAAGATGTGTGAGGTTAGAAAAATACATAGGAATTTCCCCTTCGAATGCACATCCTGACAAATCTATGATTCTAAGAGAAGTGCTACAACTCAATTCTGGAAGTTGGCCTTGAAGTTCATCATTATATGACATATCTAGCTCTTGAATACTTGCTAAACAAATAAGGCTTCTTTTCAGTTTTCCGCTTAATCTTGTGTAATGAAGATTAAGAGTGACTAAAGATAAAGATTGGTTGAGGAGCAAAGCAATGGAGTTTGGTCTTATTGAAGACATATCTGTGGAGTCCAAAAACAGCTCTCGTAAATCTGTTGCATTTTGCAACAGCCTCTTCAAGGTAGTCTCTTTCCAAATTAAGTCATAATTTTCAGAGAGATGAAGTGATTGTAATTTGGATAGGTGAGAGATTTGAGTTGGAATTTCACCTTCTAAGTTACTATCAGACAAGTCAAGATGTGTAAGACTCTGAAATCCACAAAACTTATAATGAAAATGAGAGTCAAAGAAATCATTGTAAGAAAGGTTGAGTGTTTGGAGATGAACAAGATGAAAAAGGGTACTATTAGGATTGAATGTACCTGTAAGGCCTTCACAGCCAAGGTTGAGGTCAATCACGTGACCAGAGACTGTGTCACACGTGACGCCATTCCATGAGCAGCAATCAGTCCCATTTTTCCATGTTGCTGTTTTAAGAAGAGGGACACATTGCGAAAACCCTATAATGAAGGATGACTTGAACTGAAGCAAAGCAGAGCTGTCATTATGATGGCATGAAAAATTGAAAGAAGAAGAAGAAGAAGAGAAGGATGGAAAATGGAAAAGAAAAAGATGCAAAAACAGAAGAAACCACGCCATGAATGGTTCAATTGAAAGAAATCCAATAGAAAAAAAAGTAAGTGTGCGGATTGAAATGACAAAGAACGCAACGTAAATATTTATAGCCAAATTAAATACACAATATTTCATGGTCTTTGCTTGCTGACCAATGGTCGTTTTCATTCACAATATAATTAATTAATTAATAATAAAAATGAGCAAATACTCAAAATGGATAGACTTTTTTCACTTCCATTAGTCTCTCGTTTATTTATATTTTTGACGGTTTAGAAAATACATGATTTCTGAGAAGTTCCGGTTTAATGGAAATATCTCTATTTTAGTTCATTGTATTAGGAAGCTATTAAAAATGAATTGGCATGTGCAAATCAGTCATGCTTAGTGGAAAGGAAATAGAAGTGTCGATTGACTTGCTCATTTTAACATTTCTGTGAACAGTGGCGAAGCCACATTCTTCCCTGGAGATGCACATGCAACCCCTCAATTTTAGAATTTGCACCTAATTTTCTAGCTTTTTCCTATCATGAACCCCCTCAAATTTCACTGTTGCACCCTTTATACCAATTACCTTACGTCTCTTCTCTGACCATATTAAGGAAAATTGTGAATGCAGATTGTAGTTTAACCACATAATGGAATTGTTATCTTCCTCTAAAAAGAATACTTTTACTTTATAATAATAATAAATTAGGTTGGAATCAAAGTTTCAAACTCAAATATTTTCAGGTAGAAATTGAACATGGTTGAAATGAGACAATTCTAAAATCTTGCCACTTAACCAAAGCGCAAACTTTAAATTTCTTCATTCAAGAGCATATATATATACAAGACTTAAAATTCAAATCCTTTATTTTTTTTAGGGGAAATTCAAATATTGTATTTGAAAAATGTAGCTGATAAAAAAAATTACAATTGAAAAAATTGTAGGATATATATATATATATATATATATATATATATATATATATATATTATATTGAAATTTATAATTCTAATACCTTTATTTCTAAATATAAGACGTTATCTTTAATTTTCATGTCTTCTTTTTGCAAATATAATATACATTCTCCTACTTTGTAATTTTTTTTTCTTCTATATGTCAAGAGTAGATATTATATATATGATCATTATTTATGCATCTATCTGTTATTGATAATATCACTCTGTCAAATTTTAATTAGTGGTAAATATTATAATTTTTTTTTTTTAAATTGATACTCAAAAGGATCAACCCAATTCGATTTTCAGATTTCATTATATCCAATATAGTCAGAATCAAGTTTTTATATAGGATCGATAGGTTGGTGAATGATTGTAAACATGAGGGTCATATCACGATTAATAAGTCGGATCAGTAGGTAGTTGATAGAGTTGAGAGGAAAAAAATAGAGAAAATAGAGAAAAAACAGGAAACAACAAGCAAAAAAAAAAAAACACATAAAATAGAGGAAAAACAAAGGAACACAAAGCAGGGATAAAACAAACATGAGTAAAGTCGAAACACGATTGGGGTGTCATGGGATGTAGGATCGTAAGATTCTACGAACAAACACTTGAAACTGACTACAAAGATTTTATCTTTACCTTCTCTCTAACGCTAAACCCTCTCAACCATAAAATCTCATAAAATCTTCCTCTATCAAAAGTTTGACCCAAGATCCTGGCAACGCCCATGTCTATGAATCATTTAAATTTGATTGTTTTGAAGACTCCACCTACCAAGCTTCAAAAGCTCATGTCTGATGACATTTTCAGGGTTTGTTTACCTAGAAAATAGAAATGTCCAATTAACTTCGTAGTTTCTTTTCTTTGGGATTTTGCCCTCTTTTTGTACAATCTTAATCGTACAATCTTAATTAAGAGTCAGTATAATACTTTTTTTTTACGGTAATCCAGTATAGTACGTGTTTGAAACGGTGAAACTCGTGAATTCCAAATGCATGGAAGTCGGAACTTTAAATAACATAACATATACATCTATTTTAAAATAGTTCATGAAAATATACAAGTTAATCAATTTAATCCCTTCCTCAATCTTAATTACCTTAAAATAAATTCTTTTTTTTAAGAAATATCTAACAAAGTTTACCATACTGTTTTGTCCTTATCATGATAAATGTTAGATGGTCGTACATATGTGGGAGACTTTTTTGAATTATTTTAAATAAATATATTTTAACACTTGGTTTACAAGTGTTTTTTTTCAAATGCAAATTGAAATTCATTCAGATTAAAAGGGCATCATAAGCTATGCATAAAATAGTTTACAAGCTCAACTAATCCACCAAGACAAACATAACTAAGAGACAAGCATCACAAACAGATAGAACAGCTCAATTATTTCATCATGGTTAGTATATTGAATAGTATAGTTGCATTAATTCACAACACAACATCTATAATCATTTCATATCATGGTAAGTATTATTTATTATTTTAACTTGAATGACTTTTTGGTGAGAGTATTACTTTTCATGTTTTTAGCTTTACTATTAGAGTAGCAATTCTCTAGCTGCTAGTTCACAGTACTTAGCATACTTTCCCTCTTTTGTATAAATACCATTGTACTGTACTCTTTTGAGATAATGAGAATTAAGAGTTTCATTCATTTCTCTCCAAGTCATAATATGGTATCAGATTTCTCTCTCATGAGAGAGAAGTTCCGATCCTAACCGTTTTCTGTTACGGTTGTTTCCGCCGCATTCTTCTTCTTCTACCTCTGTTTTTCTTCCCTCTTTCCACCATTGTTACTTGCAGAAGCTCTTTCTTTGCTTCTTTACTTCCTCTTTCTTGTTTCAATCGGTGTTTTTCATCTCTTTTCTTCTCTTTCTTCTCCTTGAATTTTGCGTTTTTACGCATTGATTTTTCGATTCCTCAATTGAATCATGCCTCCTCGTCAAGCTCCTGTCATCATTCAAGCTGCACCGCAACAAGATGTAGAATCGGTTTTCTACGTTCATCCAAGCGAAGGACCGAATTCTGTTACGATCATTCCCAAACTCAATGGCTCAAATTACTTAGCTTGGAGTCGTTCGATGAAACGCGCATTGGGAGCGAAGAACAAACTCGCCTTCATCAATGGCATTATTCAACAACCTGAAGCTTTGGATTTGAACAGAGCAGCGTGGGAACGGTGCAACCATCTAATTCATTCATGGATTATCAATTCCGTTTCTGAATCCATTGCTCAAACTATTGTCTTTCACGATTACGCTTTAGATGTTTGGGAGGACCTGAAAGAGAGATTCTCAAAAGCTGATAGAATCAGAATTTCTACTCTTCGTTCTTCCATCAACAATCTAAAGCAGGGAGGTAAAACTGTTTCTGAATACTTCACTGAGATGCGTTCACTTTGGGAAGAACTTAATTCACATAGACCTCTTCCAAATTGTTCTTGCATTCATCGATGCTGTTGTGAAGCTTCAACTCGTGCTCATGTTTATCGTGTTGAAGACCAAATCATGCAATTCCTCATTGGATTGAATGATCAATTTTCAATTGTCAAGACTCAGATCTTGCTTATGGATCCTCTTCCATCCTTGAACAAGGTGTATTCTTTGGTAATTCAAGAAGAGAGTAATCATGCACCTATCCTTTCTCTTCCTGCTGATGAATCCAATATTTCGGTTAATGCTGCTGATTCCAAGAAATCATATGGTCGTGGTAAAGGATATTATAGCAATCAGAAAAATTCATCTAGACACTGTACCTTTTGTAACCGCACCAACCACACCATTGATACCTGTTACCTGAAGCATGGATTTCCCAATGCTAACAGACCAGGAAATTCCACTGCCTCCACTCAAGGATCCACTAATAGTGTTACAGTTGAATCTGGAAATGTCAGCAACACTGAGCATGGGAATGGTGACTCAGGTTTCAGTATTTCTCAAGACAGATATGAGCACCTTGTAAACTTGCTTCAACAAGCAACTCTGTCATCCTCAGCTGTGTCTCCTTCTATTTCTACTTCAAATCAACTCACCACTTCACCATCCATGCCTATTGTTCCTTATCAGTCAGGTATACAAAGTGCTTTCTCATGCTCTTTTCATATCAATTCTTTGCCTATTTGGATCATAGATTCAGGCGCTAATGATCATGTATGTTTTTCAAAATCTCATTTCACTGCTTTTTACAAAATCAAACCTGTCCTTGTTACTCTTCCCAATGGTAATTCCATATATGTTCATTATGCTGGTAATGTATATTTTACTCCTCATTTGTACCTAAATCATGTTCTGTATTCTCCTGAATTCAAAGTCAACTTAATTTCTGTTTCCAAAATGTGTGATTCCTTATCTTGTAGTGTCAATTTTGTTTCTAATAAATGTGTTATACAGGATGTGACATCACAGAAGATGATTGGTTTGGGTGATAAATCAAATGGTCTCTACACATTGTCTATGCAGTTTCCTAATCAGAAGATGCATCCTTATAGTAGTCTTAAGTCTTTACCAAATAAAATGGCACATAGTGCTTGTACTATTTCTGATTCTAGTTGTTATACCCTGTTTTTGGACCTAAAAATACTGGGCCCAATTTCATTTCAAACTTTGTCAATTATCAAATTTCAACTGCACAGTTCAAATTGTCTCTGTCTCGCAGTATTTTCAATCGCAATTTTACCTATGTTTTTCTTGCATAAAACCTTTCAAAATGTCTTTACTTGTCTTGTAAGTCATTCAAAAGTGTCTCTGAATCATTGCATTGCTTTTTCTACAGTTTATTTCAAAATTTGCAAAAAGTCGTACAGAAGGGTATTTTGGTCTTTTCCTGCAATGGGACCCATTCTCATCCTTGTGACTGTCTCTGAATCTTTTCAGATTGTTTTTTAACATTTCATCAGTAAACCTTGTTAGATTCATTTCAAACTTGCATCTGAGTCAGTGTCGAGTCAGTTTGAATCTGTTTAGGTCATTTTTAGCCCTAGGGGCATTTTGGTCATTTCACACAAAATTTTGGCATAGAGAGGTTACTTTGAAGTACCTCATTTAGGCCATTGGTTCGTTTTAGTCCGTTTTGTCAATTTTATTTTTGTTTCGCTTTACGTTTGGTCAAATTGCGTTTTTTATTCAATTTTATTTCAATTACATTTTGGTCCCTCAATTGAGGTTCCAAAATTGCATTTTTTGTCCAAAAAGTTTTTTATTTCATTTCATTTCAGTCCTTGCTTTTATTTTTTCAGTCCAGTCCCTATTTCTTTCAAAATTGCAAACAGGTCCTTCAAGTCAGAATTATAGGGCAGCGCCCCCTTTCTCAGTCCAATGCCACATGTCAGTTTCCTATTGGTTCCAATGCACACATGTCAGCTATAAATACAGTGAGTCAGATTCAGAGCCATTAATTACACGCCACATCACAAACAGAAATCACTCTCTCTCTCCATTCAGTTACAGATCAAAATCATCAAATTCATCAAGAACACAAGAACCCTAGAAATTTCCAGAACCAAAATTCATACACAAATGCATTAATTTTCGCATCAATCCTCAGAGATTCGTGTGAATCTTCATCACCGGATTGAAGAATTCTCCTACAATTCAAAGTGCGAGCTCACATTGAAGCAAGCTCAAGCACTGATCATAGGGATTTTTCACGCAGATTCGAGAAGCATTGAAGCAAGCTCAAACACGAAATCACAGAGAGAGAAGTAGAGAAAGAATCAGAGAAGATGAAAAGCTGAACCGGTAAACCGATTTATTTTCGGTCCAAAGAACAAACAGAAGAGTCAAAATCATCAAGAACATTCAAGTTTTTTCCAAAGATTTTCCTCCATTAAAGGTTTCAACCAAAACCTTAGGTAAAACTCAGAATCTCTTCTCAGAAAATAATATCATAGTTTAAACCTGTAAAAATCACGCGAGCAAGCATATCAAAAATTTCCAGAATTCAAAGAAAGCTGTAACCGTAAACACAAAACCTAGATCCATAAGGATCTGAGTTTTGAAAGCGAGAACAAGCACCAGAGAAGCAGTAAACGGCGAAACGATGTAGATCCGTAAAGATCTAAACCTTTTCTTTCAAAAAAATCAAAGAAAATCAATTTCAAAACCGTACGAAATTTTCAGATCTACATCGTATCAAGCTGTGTTTGAGAAAATCATTGCTGGATTCGTGTTTAGGGTTAAAGGACGAATCAAAAGATGCAAAAATCTTTAAGTTCTGGAAATTTTAGGTCACCGGAGTTCATAGTCTCGCCGGAGAAGATGAAGTTTCCGGCGGACCTTCAAGGTCTCCGCCGTGGCTTCATCCTCACCGGCGGTGAGGTTCTAGAGAGAGGCGAGAGGAGAGGGAAGCTTAGAGAGAGAAAGAGATGAGAGAAATGGACTGGACCGGTGTCCACGTCCTTATATAGACGCTTGAACCGGTCCGGTTTATTTCGTTTTCATCTTGAACCGTAGGATCTAGGGTTTTCTCCTTTGAATGGTTGTGATGCATTGTTACCGTGTGCTTGATCTACGTTACCATGCGCTGTGTGTTTTGAACCGTCAGATCTGAATCTGGATCAATCCAACGCCTCTGAGGCCTTTGGATGATCCAGGCCCAGTCTGTATTGGGTTTTGGTTTGGGCTTAAATTTTTCCTTTACGTTTTTTTGTTTTTTCTTGCTATTTGCACTGCCTTTCTTGCTATCTGAACCTGTCACTTGCTTACTTTTTTTTATAAAAATTCCTAAAAAATCCTAGTTGTTTCTTGGTATATTTTTGGCATTTTTATGGTGTTTTCTTGCATGTAAAAAATGTTAAAATGGCATGAACTAATTTCCATGTGTTTTTACACTTTTGGTATACTTTTTGCTATGTTTTTGTTCTTGATACTTTGATATGTGTTATGAATAAATGATACCATATCTTGTGATGAATATGCCTCTGGACATGTGCTTCTTTTTGCTGTTTTGAATATGATTTTATGGATTTCTTGTTTTACAAGCAACAAGTGTTTGTTTTAAAGAATAAAGTGTCAAATTTCTCTATGAATTTGGTGTGATACTTTGCTTGCATGTGTCTCCATTAATTTCATGTCATGGCTTGAAACAAAATCTCTTTCAAAATTGCTATGATGTGATGATTAGGGGTTACAAGTACCTTTAGGTATCATATCAAATTCTTTAGGTTTGTTACCACTTTATTACTTTCTCTTGCTTTTCCTATGCAATTTTCTTTTTGTTTATTTCCTACTATTTTGTGCTTTGTGATTACTAACCATTTCATCTCATGTGTCATACATTTCATAGCATTCCACCACCCCTTCCATTTTCTTTAGCCTAGCATTTATTTTTGCAAGTTTTAATTCATTTGGCGATGTAATTTGTTATCATTGGTTTGTAGCTTGGCAAAGGGGCCATAGAATGTATTTAGGTAATTTTTGTAATATGGACTATGGACACTATGACGCACCGGCACGCACACACTCACCCTAGATGTATGCCTAGGATTGTATGTGTAGATGTATGGCTAGGATTGCATGGTTAGATAAACGCTTAGGTTTAAACACTTAGAGAAAATCCAACTTTTTCCAAAACATGCAAATGACCTCACTGGAAAACCTTTTTGAAAATAAGATAGGAGTCAAAACTCCTTATTTCTCTTTTATTTTCTTAAGAAAAATTTCTAATAAATTTTAACTATACTTGGATTTCATTTTGAAAAAGCTAACTCCACCTCACTTTTTTCCAAATCTCATGCCCTTGAGGCCTCTCATCTCTATTCTTCAAAATCTCTTTTCAAACTTAAAATCAACCAACAAAAACAAAAACTATTTTTTCGAGAACGAACTACGATCGGTTTTGATCCCGTAAAACGGTACGTAGGCAAGGGACTTTAACCCCTCCAAGCCGAAATAAAAAATCAAAATTCTACTTCTTCTCACCCCCATTCTTCACTAATCTTACCTTCTTTTTACAAATAAGCAATAAAACTAAAGCGTAGAAATAAACTTAGGAGAACGGTTCTTATGGAATACCATAATCGCTCCGGGTGCCTAACACCTTCCCGTAGTGAAAACGACCCCCGAATCTAGAACTTTTTAAGGGTTTTTCTCCTTTTACCCTTCCCAAGAAAAAAGAGAGATATCAACGGTCGAAAGGTTCAAGTCCAATTAATGGCTTGGCACCCAAAAACCATGATAACACTAGTTTTACTCAGTCTCAAACTGTGTTTGACAGTTCTAGAATACCTGAATCTGCATTGTGGCATTTCCGGCTTGGTCATTTGTCGAATCATAGATTGTCCTCTATGACTCATTTGTATCCTTCTATTATTGTTGATAATAAAGCTGCATGTGATGTTTGTCATTTTGCCAGACATAAGAAATTGCCCTTTTCCCATAGTTCTTCTCATGCTAGCAGTAAATTTCAATTACTTCATTTTGATATTTGGGGACCCCTTGCTATTAATTCTATTCATGGTCACAAATATTTTCTCACTATAGTTGATGATCACACTAGATTTTTGTGGATCATATTGCTTAAAACCAAAGCAGAAGTTCCTATGCACATTAAAAACTTCATTGTCATGATTGAGAATCAATTTCATGTTACACCTAAAATCATCAGAACTGATAATGGTTCTGAATTTCTCCTCCATGAATTTTATGCCTCTAAAGGTATTTTGCATCAAAGTTCTTGTGTTGAAACCCCCCAACAAAATGGAAGAGTGGAAAGAAAGCATCAACACATATTGAACATAGGTAGAGCCTTATTATATCAGTCAAAATTACCTTTATCTTTTTGGTCATATGCTTTCTTACATGCTGTCTTTCTCATCAATAGAATAACTACACCTGTTCTGCACAATTTTTCTCCTTACCATTTACTTTATGACAGTCCACCAGATATCACTACTTTTAAGGTCTTTGGTTGTCTTTGCTATGCTTCATCCCTTCAAAGTCACATAACTAAACTTGAAACTAGAGCCAGAAAGTCAGTTTTCTTAGGATACAAGTTAGGTTTCAAAGGCTATGTTTTATATGATTTACATACTAGAGAGATCTTCATATCTAGACATGTTGTTTTTCATGAATGTGTTTTACCATATAAATCCATTTCCTCATCTCAGAGTCTTGATTGGGAATATTTCACTTCCATTTCATCCCCTCCTATCATTCCTTCTGTTTCTGATATCTCTCATTCTCCATCAACTATTGAATCTGTTCCTCATACTCAGCCTACAACTACTACTACACCCACTAATGACCCTTCTCCTCCTCCACCCATTAGATGTTCTTCCAGAAATAAAATCTCTCCTTCTTATTTGAAGGATTATATTTGTCCTCATAAATCATCTACATCTGTCAATAACTTGTACTCTATTTCCAATTATGTTTCTTATCATAACATATCTAATCCCCACTCTCATTTCATTTTGTCTCTTCATGCTCATAATGAACCCAAAACCTACACTGAGGCAAACAAGTTTGAATGTTGGAGGCAAGCTATGCAAGTTGAGCTCACTGCTCTTGAAAATACTGGAACTTGGAAGATAATTGATTCACCTCCTAATGCTAAACCTATAGGTTGTAGGTGGATTTACAAGATTAAGCATCATGCAGATGGCACTATTGAAAGATACAAGGCCAGACTTGTTGCTAAAGGCTACAATCAACTTGCATTCAAAGGCCAGCTCTTTTATCAATTGCTTGCATTTGCTCGTCTTTTCCTTAATTCAAACTTGTGAAAGAACATGTGAAAGTGTACTACTAGTACTGTTACTTTGTATGTTTCAATCAAAATGTGTTGTTATCCTTATAAAATCACGTTGTGCTAGCAAAGTCGTGAACTTTGGGCGCAATTTTCAATCATTTGGTCTAAGATGTGGATTTGATTTTCTCATCTATTCAGAGTTTAGGAATTTAAACCATACCTTCATCTAAATGTGTTTAACATGCACTACTTTCTTAAGTTAAGGTTTAATAGTCAAACACGGGCAGAGCCCTTTATGACCGTGGCCCACCAGAAAAAATTAAAAAATTAATAATTATAGGTCTAATTTGCATGATTTAAACAATTTTATGACGTTTTTATTTTTGGCACATCCAAATCTTCATAAAATGATGTAGTGGCCCACCTAAAAAAATAAAAAATCATAGGTCCATTCCATTTTGTGTGATTTTTCAACAATGTTAGATTTCGGCGGTTTCAAAAGTGATTTACCTAATTTTTGTCATGTCTATGAGAAGTTTACTGACTTCTAATTTGTGGGGGTTTCAAACCTCCCTTATATTGTTTGGCAACTGAAAATTGTTCCAATTAACATTTGTATTATAAAAAAAAAAGGTTTTTTTTTCTGGCTCCATTGTAGTCAAATATTTTCCAAAAAATAGGTAATAATATGACTATTAGTATTTACTACTGGGATCTAATTTTGGAGATGAAGGTTATACATAGGCTACGGAGAAAAAGAAAATGGGTTGACTATTTGTTTTTTTTTTCTTTTCATTTTATTCTCAAATCTATTTTGATGGGATGGATTGGATGAATTGGAATATTTTGAACGCAAAGAATTGATGATGATGTTGTTTTTGTCTACAAAGTTTGATAACTGACGGTGTAACTTTCAACACCCCTTTTTGTATAAGTTGTACGTTCAACATATTAATAGTTGTTATGATTGCACATATGAATAAGGTAGGTTGGTGTCATTTTCTCAAAGTTTTTGTGTTATGTATGTCTAGACAAAATAGGAATAAAATAATTGGAGAAGAGAAAAACTATTTTTAATTAAATGACATGAATGACCATTTTACAATGTTTTTGAGAGATTTGAACTCCTTACTTGAGATTACCATGTTTTGCAGCAATGATCTAAGTCATAATATTCGGCCTATAGAGCATGAAGAAGCTTCCAAGTGCATTGTCTGTCACTAGCTTTAACCCTTTGCTAATTTAAACAGAAGATAAGTTTAGAGTGGACAAAATTATTGTTAACTTATTAATTTTCATAGTGAAAGAATAGTTCAATCTTTGAATGAGACAAGTCATATCTATCATTTTAATTTCATAAATGTTCAGTTACTTACAATGCCAAGCCAATTTTATTCATGTTCTTGACATGTTCTTATAACAAATCACAATGGTTGAATTAAAAGGATATGTGAGAATAACATTCATGCCTTTCAATCTTTCATGGATTAAGAACTTGCCATGAAAAGTATGTGGCCAACCAACCAAGTTTCTACCTCCATTATATAGGAAAGTTTTGGTGTGATGCTGTTGACTCATAACATCTAAACTTTCTTATTAGATACTTAGTTTCAACACCTGTCTCTCAATAACTTCATTGATCATGGAAAATGTGAGAGAGGATGAGATTGAGGCAAACATGTCAATGTCACCTCCATCTGTTGGTTCCATGCAGATTGCAGGAAGCTTTGGTCATAGCATAGAATTCATGTCTCAGGCATACCTTCACAATAGGTATTCAGAGATTGACATTCGAGTTGAGGAATCCAGTTTCAACCAAGATCCCCCTCTCCCTGTATATCTCAAGGTAGTGAACAATTAGAGCGAAATATTAATTTTATCAGAAATCAAACTTCTTTTTTCTTGGTTAATAAGGCGGCTCAAACCCTTACATTAGACCTCCATGTTTTTACCAAAAAGTTTGTTGGTAGAGAGAGATAGAGACTTTAGGCCACTCAAGTTATGTTTTTCTTTAAGCTTTAAAGATATATGTCAAATTAGATAAATCTGATGATTTGTGAATTTGAGGAAAAGTACTAACCAGATTCTGATATATGCTTAACATGATATTATTATCTACTATATTCTCAAATGTGTAAGTACTTAAATGACATGCCTGCACTTATATTTGTTTTGATTTTTCAAAACTCCTTTTGGCATTCAAAATGATTTGATGCCTGGACCGGAGTATCTTGCGGATTCACCCCTTGATATTGGAATCTGAATTCAAGATTCCATGATAATATTATCACCAACATTGTTTTTTTTCATAATGATGTGCTGATAATTGCTTCACTTGATCACATTCTCAATAATAGACAATTTCTCATTTAATGTGCAGTTTGAAGATGTAGAGTTCAAAGTGAGAAATAGCCAAACAGCTTCCAAAAACCCTGTAAAGACAATGATGTCAAAGGTAGCAACACAACACCATGTAGAAGAAAATAACAAATACAAGACAATTTTAAAGGGTATCACAGGAAGCATTGGCCCCGGCGAAATTCTTGCTTTGATGGGTCCTTCTGGTAGTGGAAAGACGACCTTGTTAAGAGTTGTAGGAGGAAGATTACTTGATGATGTAAAGGGAAAGATATCTTACAATGATGTTCCATATAGTCCTGCTCTTAAAAGAAGGTTAAACATCGTGTTAGAACATCAGCATCTATGATTCAATGTATGAATATGTGCTAACAATGTACTTTAATGTATCTCTCTTTTATGCTACCTATAGGATTGGATTTGTAACACAAGAGGATGTGCTTTTCCCACAACTTACAGTTGAAGAAACATTGATCTTCTCTGCATTCTTAAGGCTACCAACCAACATGAGCAAGCAAGAAAAATATGCAAGAGTTGAGAATACTATCAGGGATCTAGGCCTAGAAAGGTGTGTGTCTAGCATGGATCAAAATTTGACGTAAAATATGATTATTGAATACTCAAATAAAGAAATTAAACTGTATTCCTAAATAATCTTTTGTGCAACCATAGATGTCGCCACACGAAAATAGGTGGAGGATATCTCAAAGGCATATCAGGAGGAGAAAGGAAGAGAACCAGCATAGGCTATGAAATTCTTGTTGAGCCTTCACTGCTACTACTTGATGAGCCAACTTCAGGTCTTGATTCCACCTCAGCAAACAAACTTCTTCTCACTCTTCAAGGACTAGCGAAGGTATCAGAAACTAAATTTAACTCTCATTTTGATAACATTTTTGAACATATGCTGAAAAATACTTTTGAATTTCCCTTAGGCTGGAAGAACTATAATCACAACAATTCACCAGCCATCCAGCAGAATCTTTAACATGTTTGACAAACTTCTTCTGATATCAGAAGGCTCTCCTGTTTATTATGGGAAGGCTAGAGACACAGCAGAGTACTTTTCATCCTTGAGGTTCGTCCCGGAAATACCAATGAATCCAGCAGAATTCTTGCTTGACTTGGCAACTGGACAAGTGAATGATATAAGTATTCCACAAGATATTTTGAAAGATCAAGAATCCACTGACCCTTCAGTTACGATTATTAAGGTAGGATTAGTCGTAATTTATTTATAGGCATTACTATCATATGCATGGTCTATTTCATTCTCAACTTAATAATTGTTTATTTTTCATGGTAGTATCTACAACTCAAGTATAAGGACATATTGGAGCCAAAAGAAAAAGAAGAGAATCATAGGGGAGCAAACACACCAAAACATCTTCAACTAGCCATTCAGGTTAAAAAGGAATGGACAGTGAGTTGGTTAGACCAATTCACCATTCTTTATAAGAGAACATATAGAGCAAGATTCAAGGAATATTTTGATATATTGAGATTGGTTCAAGCACTTGGAATTGCACTTCTATTAGGGCTACTTTGGTGGAAATCTTCAACCAATACAGAGGCTCAACTCCGAGATCAGGTACTACTAGGTGGTTTCAGGGACCGATCCAAACATTTTATAGCATTATATATATATATATATATTTCATTTTTAAAGACATAAGTATGCATCATAATTGTTCTGAACAATTTTGAATTTTTCAGTAACCATTGACTAATTTCTGGTGCAGGTTGGTTTAATGTTCTACATTTGCATATTTTGGACATCTTCATGTATTTTTGGAGCAGTCTATGTATTTCCGTTTGAAAAGGTATACTTAAGAAAAGAAAGGAAAGCAGACATGTATAGACTTAGTGTATACTATGCAAGCAGCACTCTATGTGACATGGTGGCACATGTTTTGTATCCTACTGTTTTTATGCTTATTGTGTACTTCATGGCTGGCTTTAAGAGCACCGCGGCTTGCTTCTTCCTTACCTTATTCGCTGTTTTGCTAATAGCAATAACAAGTCAAGTAAGTTGTGTCAAGACTCAGAACAGGTTAATAATTGTTTGTTTAAAGCTCAATGATTAATGAATATTTATGCTGTTGTTAATAGGGGGCAGGAGAACTATTTGGAGCTGCAGTTATGAGCATTCAAAGAGCAGGAATGGTTGCTTCTTTGATACTTATGTTATTCCTTCTTACAGGTGGCTACTATGTCCAGGTATGCACAAAGAAGTAGCAAGTAGCAGCAATGTTTGTTAAACATATCTTTGTGGACTGTTCATCGCTCGGTTCAGGAAAGGAAAACCGAACTATACTTAACTGTTACAAGTTTGGTAAAACTGAACCGATATGTTAACGATTCATCTCGAACCTAGGTGCACCAGTTCAGTTTTCCTACCAAACCAGAACTATCTTTACCTAAAACTGAATTATCCATTTTCAAACCGAATTGATTCTTTGTGAAGCTAACTGTTCCTAATTGCTACTATTAACTAGTATTAGTGCCTGTTTGGTATGGCTTTTTTTAGCCTCAAACGCCGTTTGGAGACCTTCACCGTGGTTTCTTTATTTTCCATCATGTTTGGTTTTCTTTTCTAAAAGTGATTTTGTCTTTCAAAATCAATTTTATGAGAAGCTACAAATCTCAGCTTCTGCGGTGGGCTAGAATCAATTCTTCTATTATATTTAACTGACATTTATATAACTCACATTTTTCCTTCTTTACCCTCACCATCACCTCTCTCTTTTCCCTTACATCTGTTCGGCTTTCCAGTTCCTCTTGCCCAACCCATTTCAATTTGTCTTCCATCTCTGCATTTCTTAATGCCTATTCCTTTTATTGTTTTCTTACCAGTTGATTTCAGAAATTGTAGTGTCAATAAAACAAATTTGTTTGATTAAACTTAGAGATAAGAGAGGGGAAAATTTGACGAATTAAACTTAAAAAGAGAAAATGAAACGAATTTGTTTGATTACGCTAGAAGTGGACATTTCAGTTCTTGCCTTGGTGCATCAATGGAGTACAATATAGACTTTTTTTTGCTGTTGTTGCGACTCTTGTGAGTGGGGGAGTAGATTTTCTTGGTTAGAGAAGACGATGACAATGGGTTAAAGGATAAGGTCCAATCTTTTTTATTCTTATTTTTTATTTTTATTTTTTATAAAATGCCAAATTTTCTACAATTAAATACTAAAGGGATAATATGGTCATTATACATTCACAATCAATTTTGATTCAATGTATCCAAACAATATCAACTCAAAAGAATCACTTTTAATTAAGCGTATCCAAACATAATCAATTCATATCTAACTCACTTTTAACCAAAATCAATTTTCTCAAACTCAATTCTATCAAAATCAATTCTCCCCGCCGTCATACCAAACACACACTTAGGATTGTTATAAAAACAAAAATTTAACCAAACCGAATATTATGACTATTAAAAAAAATCAAAAATTGCACCAAACTGTTAAACTAAACTTGAATTGATTTGTCTTGCAGCACATACCAAAGTTCATGCAATGGTTGAAGTATATGTCATTCATGTACTATGGATTCAGGCTTCTTCTAAAAGTGCAATATTCAGGTGACCAACTATATGAATGTGAAAGTGATGGAGGGTGCAGAACACTTCAAAGTTCACCTTCATTTGATACTGTAAACTTGAAAGGAGGCCTAAGTGAAGTTTGGATTCTGATAGCCATGGCTATTTGCTTTCGGTTCTTAGCTTACTTTTGTCTACGCAGAAAGATTGATGTATGATAACTTGTTTAAGATCTCTACTTCTGATGTAATAACTTGACATTTAACATTAGGAGTTATGTTGAAGAAAACTTAACATGCAAGGAAAATAAATACTGAATCCAAGTTTTTCTAATACCAAATGTTATAACTTATTAAAGAAATGCTTATCATAACTTGAACTGTGGGTTTTTTGGATTGATGTTTCTATTATATTTGGTTTTTCATTTGATAAAAAATGTTTGGTGTACACCATATATGGGTGTATTATGCATACATCTTGAAATAAAGATAAAACGTGAGTGATACGATAGATGTAATAGATTGATGATGTGATAAGAAGAGAGGTATAAAAATCAAATATCGACCTTTCAAATTTTCATTTTTTAATAAGAAATGAATCACCAGTTCACTGCTATGTATTGCAATAATCACCACATACCTTTAACAAATAAAGAGGAAATAGGTTTTGTTTGGCAAAAGTAGCTTGTGACGGTTAAGTTAGTTGATCATAGATGAATGAACTTAACGTAAATACAAGATCGAATATGAGGTAGGGTGAAGAGGGTGACCGTCCTAGAGTTTGATGCAAATGATCGTTTTTTGTTAATTGAACGTGGTGCAATTATTAATGAATTTGCATCTATAAATGTTCGTATTGATTGTTTTGTATGAACATTTAAATATTAAATAAAAAATTCAATGTTTTTTGCGTGAAGTTTGATGTTTTTATTATATTATTTCTTAACATAATAAAAATTGTCATCTTTCAAGTTAATTATTTTCACATTTTGGGAATTCAAATTTTATTTATACTTATTAGTTAGTGTCTAGATTGTTAGTTTGTCATATGCCACCAAAATCTCAGAAACGGGTATGTGTAAATAGTTGATAGTTTGTATATGATATATGTTGACACATGTGTATTGAATCTTCAAGGATGATTCTAAGTGCATTCCATCGAAACATGTTAATGATATCCAAGTCCGAAACTGCATCTATGTCACGGACTTTTATTTATAAGTACAAAAAATTATTCCTGAAAAAAAGTACAAAATAATATTTGTGTGCTCATGCAATCTAACCTAAGAAAGTCAAAGAAAGCTATATGGTTTGCAGATAAAAGTACTATGTGGCAAAAATGTGTTATCAAAGATGGTTGAACGGTTTTTAACAAAACTTGAGTAGTTAGATTTCTAGATATCACTCATCCAACATGAACAATTTTTTTTGTCCGGAAGAACATGAACAACTTATTTTACAGTAAATAATATCAACTATATTAGTGTTTGACAGTGGCGGATCTTAACTAAAAATGTGGGGGAGCCAAAAAATTGTAACTTATATATACAAGCTGTTTCATAAAATAGACAGAAATAATGAGCCACCTACCAATGTTACTTTATAAATGTTTTATTTGATATATTTTTTTAAAGGGTGTACCACGTTGCACATTCTAATTGAACAATGGTATATACTACACAAGTGTTACTCCCTCCGTCCCTAAATAAATGATCTAGTTGACTCTGACACACATACCAATGCATATGTTTTATCTTTGATATCTTCAATTCTCTACTAAAAAAAATTATAAAAATTTAATATTTTAAAAATACTCATCGAGACGAATCCAACAACATCTTACATGATATTATTTATCTTTGTGAATTAGTAGAAAAGTATGGTCAAAGTATATCAAGTCAATAATGCATATTGTCAACTAGGTCATTTATTAAGGGACGGAGGGAGTATTTATGTTGCAGTGGTTCGCATAAACTACCTCAAGAGGCTTGCTTCGAATCCTACCTAGTAAGTTTATGTGAATAAAAATAAAAATCCATTATAAATACGTAGAAAATGGAATCAAACCCACAACCTCTTGAGGTAAATCTCCTTCAGTTTCCACTGCGACACTAGTGAAATACCATGCTATATATGACTAATATAATATAAATACGAAATTTGGGGGAGCCATGGCTACCATGGGCTCTTAAGAAGATCTGTCACTGGTGTTTGATATTATATATGCACGTAGATAATAAATCATAAAGAGCAATGTTATATCTCTAGAAAAATAATATCAAGAATAAATAGCACTCAATCACAATGTACTATTTGACATAATTCAAGGAGGTGTGTCATGCAATTAAAATTTATCAGTTGTGTCTTGAAAAATTCTTGATACTATTTTTCTAGAGAAATAGCGTTTTCCAATCATAAATGTGTTGAACAATATCAGTCGTTAATTAACAAACTAAATATAAATATTTATAAATTTATTGGTATATCATAATAAATCATAAGTTTATTGTTACGGTGACAACCTTTAATTTTTTCATTTTACACTTTAGTCACTCTTTTGCCAACAAATTTTAAATGTTAAACTGAAACGGCACGTACCATATAAAAAAAAAAAAAAAAATTGGTCTTTTATAAATAAATATGTTATTTCCTTTGTACCAAAAAAAATATGTTATATGTTATATTCTAGAAATTTTAATAGTCTACGACAGCAAATATGAAACTTGGAGGACATTGGGTTGCTCTTGTATATTTTTCTAACATTAACTTTTTCTTCAACTTTGAAGCTTTTTTATTTTCTCTTAAAAAAGATAATAATTCTCCCCTTTTTTTTGGTCAAATTAAGAACCAATTAGAATTATAAAGGCTTCAAATTGTTCCCAATTCTTATCTATTTTCTCGAAAGTGATTGATTTCCTTTTGCAAGATATCTCTACACTCACACGTTGCATGTCCTACCGACCTAATAGGGTCAAATTTGATTCATATACGTCAGAATCAAAGCTTAATCAATATGTTTTATTAGTTGATTATATAGGTTTTCTTTGAATTATGGTCACTTAAACGACATTTTGGCAATTCTTAATGGTTAACACGTGGCTAAATTTTAGACATTCAAGTTACTTGCTCCGTAATCAACTTCCTTTATATTCCATCATACTATCTGAATATTCTTAATCTTATTTCCGTTGATGTTATAGCATATTAAATATTGGTTGGTACGTATTAAAATTGTTTAAACCATTTTTCAAAATTAAAAGTTAATATTGGTCTTATATAGATCTTAAGAACATGCTAAAAAAATTGTTTGAAATGGTCTCTCAAATGTTAAAATTTGACATGACCAGGTCATGAAATTTTTGTGAAAATGTGAATTTATACGCTTTTTGGACCATTCTTGAATTAATTTGGCATGAGTTTGACCATTAACCGTGATATTTCTTGCCCTCTAATTTAGACTACCCGACATTCGAATTGGAATTTTAATATGGCAGATGCATGTACAATGGTTTGGGGGTTGTTGCCTCCACAAGAGGAAAAATATGTACTTGAAAATATCATTTAATAATGTTTGCTTTTCCCCGAATAAAACAAAATTGTAGCCTCAAAAATAATTTTTAAGAAAAAAATATGAGATAAAATATATTGATACAATTTTAACAATTTATCTTTCTAATTTCTATTGCTAAATTTTTAACTTAGTCAACCAATCAGCACTCTCGTTTCCTTCTCGCATAGTATGGTTAAATGAACTTTCTAAGAAAGAGAATAAAGCTTTCTAATAACCGAAAACAAAGTTGCATGAGGATGAAAGTCATATTGCTTAATAGTATCAGTAATTAGATTCAAAGTTGTCTTAGAGTCAGATTTAAAGATGACTATAACCGAGGTCTCAAGCCAATTGAAGACCTCTCCAAATAGCTGAAAGTTCAGCCCATAAATTTGAAGCTCTTCCACAAGATCCAGAAAAACTTTAAATCTAAATTGACATATCGTTTCTTAAAAGACCGTCAAAACTTGCATCACATGGATTGCCAAAAGAAGAACCATCCACGAACATTAATAACGTTTTCAGGAGGGGGATGTCAATGAACATGATAGATCATGTGTTGCTTATAGATAGGTGATGTAGTATTTTTGCATCAAACAATTGTAAGTATTTATATCGTCTCCTCAGGGACTAGTGCGATATCGCGGACCGTTCGACTCCAAATATCATTCTAAGTTGAAAGATAGTTTGTTTGTTTGTTTTAGTAACTAAATTGCTAAAGTAAAAGTTGAGAGTAATAGGGCGTAAAACTTGTTAGGATTAGAGTTCCTTAATCAAGCGTCACACATAACCTAATGACCATACATGGATTCTAGTTTTTCTTTGATATTATCACGTATCCCTCGACAACACTATTCGTGTCCAAACAAGATTGTGAAATCAATTGTATCATTCAATTGTCGATGTCTCAAACTATTGAATGATTCAAGAGTCGATCTTATCGTTCAATCGATGATTTCTCAATCTATTGAATGGTAAGAAAGCTTTAGGTTTGGATACACAAGGTGATTATCAAAACATCGATTCCATGTCTAGAACCTATGTTTTGATAGATGGTTATTCTAAACCTAGATTCAAAAGTATTTCTCAATCACAATTAAATCAAAGATAAACATTAAAGTGCAAGAATAACATCAATATCAAATCAAATGCTAGAACCATATATTTATAGATCAAAAGATTACATGTTAAGCTAAGATCAAGTACCTCTAATCCCAATGAAGGAGATTTAGCTACTCATTGTCATGGAAGCCTTGCAAGAATGAATTGAAGAAGCAAGATTCATTACAACTTGTGATTTCTCAACAAAAGATGAAGAATCCACTTTCTATCACTCTCACTCTATGAAGAACAAGCCCTATCTCTCTCTCTAGAAATATTATAACATGAAAAGTATGAAAAACTAAGATTAAAACTAAGTATCTCAATGAAATGGTTGAGTGGACTATTTATAGAATTCTGATTCTGTATCCACTCGCCTCGCGAGCTCCTTCAGTCGCCATGGCGAGTTGAGGTTCCTTCACCATTGGGTTTGTGCCACGTCATCTGTGAAGAGTTAAACCGCCCTCACTCGCCTCGCGAGTACATCCATTCACCATGGCGAGTATGCTCGCCTTCCACTTGCCATGCGAGTTGAGGGCGAATGAAAAACTGGTGCTCCCTGGAATTGCTCGCCTTTGAAGCTCACCATGGCGAGTTTGAGGCGAGTGATCTTCATTTTTCAGCCTCTTTGTACTTTTCTTCATTTTTGCTCTTTGCTTGATGTCTTGAGTTCAAATCCTGCGCAAATGGGTGAAGTAAGATAGATAAAGCGTAAAAGGGAAATAATCACTTATCTCTCGGCTTTTCCCTTAATAACTTGCAAAACAAGTAACAAAAGTGCCTAAAATATATCATGAATTTAACACTTCCTAACACTTATCAATAGGGCCAAGAGCTTGTATCATCGAGGAATCATATGAGAATATACTATTCACGGAAGCTCAAGTGTCTTCCTTCACATACAGAAAAATCTCGCCGTTTCTATTCCGCCAAATCTCAAAACATGTTACTATTACCATTGTACCCGCATTAATATATAGTAGCATGTGTTTAAACTGAATTGGACAATCATGCATATAAAATTCATTTGGACAACTAAATTTGCTTTGTGTACAAAATACATCATATTTTTTTGGTGGTGGTCGAGGTTTGTATCCAGACGTTACGTATATTATGCATTAATTATCCTTAACAACTGAGTCAAACTCACGAGAAAAAAAATACATCATATTTAAAAATAAATAAAAACAATCTGCTATTTATTTAATTTTTAAAGGAGCCTGCAATTTATTTTTATTTTTTTAAGGGAGGAGTCTGTTATTTATTATAAACTACTTTTTTGAGGTTCATAAAATTGTATATTCTATAAAAGTTTAAAATACTTTTCTTTTATTAATATTTTATAGACTATTTTTTTACCCCTGCTACAAAAAGTATCTAGGTCAGCCAATCCAAATGCAAAATGAGGTTTGAAAACTTTGTTTTTAGTTATCAACAATTTAATAGATTATTTTTTGTATTGTCCATTTCCTGTAGTTGCTTAGTAATATGAACAATTTTGCTTTTATATCTGCAAGCCCTACTTTATCCTACATTAATTATCTGATATTGACTTATAACTCAACTTGTTGATCCCCACAAGTTAACTTTGCTAGAAGGTTACTTGGATATCGGCTGATAAAAATACAGTTTGTTAGTCCAAGTTATGATTATTTGAAAAATAGAAACCGATATTATGCTTGCCAAACTTATTTTATAAGTCATGTTAACTCTATAAAAATTATTAATCAGTGCCTAAAAACAATTAATCAGAACAAAACAAGTCGTTAATTTAGTCTCATCTGATTTTATTAATTATGATAAATAAAGGTGGGGATGTGTAAACTTAGGTGACGCCACACCTATAAGGTTATATAGTTACGGAACTTACAAGCACACAAGGAGTGTATATGTAAGTAACCTTATTCTTAATTAAACACAACTTTACTCTAACAAATTTTCTTTAATTAGACAAGAAAATCATAACAGATTATAAAATTAAGCTACGTAAACTACATTTTTTGGAGTGGTATGGTGTGGCTAATATGTATAGAAGATATGGCAATCATTTCATATAGACGCATGGAGAGTCGCACCATCCCAATATTACATGAACTACTATAGGATTAGGTGGCCAACCTTTTACTATATAATTCAAACAAAAAAAATTATTTGTACCCGTCATAATTCAAATAGTTATATTATATAGTTTATAAATTACATGGTTTATCAAAAAATACAAATAGCAAAAGCGCATATTTAATCATAAAGTTTGACCAATTTTACTTCGTATTTCTCTTAATCAAGCTTTATATTTAAATACTATGATCCATTTTAAATTATTATCCCGTGAACCACGTTATAGGAAGCTTGAAGCTTCGTCCTGCTCGAACGACTTGTCCACTTCTCAGTAAAGTATGAGACGTATCCAAAATTTACTTATCATTTAGTGTAAATTTTTATTTTTGTTGGGCATGATATAAATAGACTCCTATAAAATACTAAAGTCTTATCCACTTGAATTCAAAGAGAGATCAACTTTACTTTATTTTCATATCACCCAAAACAAAACAAAAAATCTTTGAAACTTTTCTAATTTTATAGTATTAACTACATAAACAAAAAGTGACCAAATTGAAATCCAACTTCTTCCTAAGTTGAGCTTCATATAAAAAATATGATCAAAAAGAAGTTGGCCAACGGTTAACTTCCCTCCAAACCAAACCTTGTGATTCACTTTGAATCAAAGCAAAGTTTCATAAGTTGATTCTTTGTCACCTTCTGAGTCACAAACTTCACCTTCCTTGACATATCCTTCACACCCTTCTTCCCTTTTTCCTCTTCCTATAAACACTTCCTCTTTTGTTCATGAATTGGAAAGTTTTTTTTTAGCTTGATATAATTTCAAAAGAGAAAAAAATTCAATGAATTCTAGGTGTTTGTTGAACTCTAACAGCATAGTTCAATCTTCTTCAAATTCTGAAACAAGAGAAGAAAGAGTAGTTAGTTCTAGAAATAGGCCTCAACATGCTTCGTCGCCTTCGTTTTCGGTTAGGATGGCTATGAGAATATCTAGATCAAGATGGTTTACCTTGTTAAGAAGAGTTTTCCATTATCAAAATGGATCAAGGTCTAACCTTGGCTCTAATCCTTTCAATTCTAGCACATGGTTGATGATGGAATTTATTGCTTTGATTATCCAAATAATCATTTCAACTTTCACTTTGGTTATTTCAAAGAGGGAGAAACCTGTTTGGCCTATGAGGATTTGGATATCTGGTTATGATATTGGATGTGTTCTTAATTTGCTTACCGTGTACGGTCGATACCGACAAATTTATCTGATTCAAGGAGATGCTCTAAGCCTTTCTGATATTGAACAGCAGAGAAATAGTGGAGAAACAAGGTAATCCTATTCCCTTTCAATCTTCAAGAATTTCCTTTAGTCAATTTTGTTATTAGTAATTACAAATAAGTAATCACCTATATAAGGTATTAATTAATCTTCTGAGTATGGTTATAAATTATAATGGGCTAGAAAAGATTGACACCATTCATATTTTTGGTTTGTGAACTTTTAAAAAGAAGAAAATTTGTGCACCTTGAATTGACTATGATATTTAGACAAGACCAATTGAATTGCTAAAGATAGAAAAATACTAAGTATCAAGTAATTATAAAGGTATTGTAATTTATCTCATAAATAGAGCTTGGAAGATCAAATACTCTAGCATACCTTTTCTATTCTTATCTGTTCAAGGAGTTTACTTTTGTGACAGACAAGAATCTTGTGCTTGCAATCTTTCCAATCTAATTTAGAATAAATCATGTGAAAAATGAAAAGCCTAAGATGGAAGTATTACCAACTTTTTCTTTTGAAAAGTTAGTGCCAACAAAAGAAACATTAATACTTGGCACCAAATTGGGATTAAAAAATAAATTGTGAAACCTGTTTGTGTGTTACAAGTTAAATTAGAGAACAAGTTATATTTATAGTTGTGCAATTGTGTTAGAACAGCGAACACACGATATTTGATCATGCACGGACCACACGTGTGACATATCCATGTATAATTAAACTACGAGTCAAACCCAACAAATTGTTTCTAGGGTGAAATTTGAAAATTAATGTTAATTTGGACTATACGATGTCAGTGTATACAGGATGTCACACTTGATGAACAAATGCAGGACATCACTGGAGTTTTTCTTTGCCATATGGTTTGTGATGGGAAATGTTTGGGTTTTCGACTCGCGATTTGGTTCATTTCAACAAGCTCCAAAACTTCATGTCCTATGTATCACCTTGCTTACTTGGAATGCAATCTGCTACTCTTTCCCTTTCCTACTTTTTCTACTGTTATGTTGTTGTGTGCCACTGATTAGTACCCTCCTTGGTTACAACATGAACATAGCCTCTTCTAATAAAGGAGCATCTGATGAACAAATTTCACAACTTCCAAGTTGGAGACATAAAGAACCTCATGCTACCAAGTTAGAACTTGGCAATGACTCTGAAAGCATTGAAAAATTCATCAATGAAGATCCGGTAAGTAACTAACTCACAATGTAAACAAGTTTTACACAAAATATTTGATCATATTTCATCCTATCATATCATAATATTTTCTACAAAATAACTATAGAATGAGGGATGCTACTAAAAAATTCAAATGAGACAAAAATAGAAACATTATTTTATTTCCTACAATTTGGGATCTATTGATTATTGAATTAAATAAGTTTGGCATGTTGTGATGTGGTTGACAGGAATGTTGCATTTGTTTAGCAAAGTACAAAGATAAAGAAGAAGTTAGACAATTACCATGTTCTCATGTGTTCCACCTAGAATGTGTGGACCAATGGCTAAAAATTATATCATGCTGCCCACTTTGCAAACAAGGATTAGAAAGATAGAAGAAGTAGCTGAGACAACAATCAATCATACTCACATGACTAAATTGATTTGGTCATATACTCATATATCTGTATACTCTTGATATTGTCAAGATTTTTTTTCTCATTTTAAATTTTGGTCTAGTATACTTAACATGGTTACTTGAGTGAGTTTGTATATGTACAGAATAGCTCACCAGTAACCAAAAATACCTACCTAACAAGTGCTTAACTTTTCAAATAATGCCTAAGCATTATTTTTTTCACTGTATTTGAATATTGTGGGATAAGATTTCTGTATTGGAAAAATGAAGTAAATATTATATTTGTAACCTCAATAATAAATTTTGTACTATTTGGTACTCTTTTGGTTTTTAATTTTGACCAATTATTTTCACATTACATTGCTCTGAGACATGTTTTACTTTAATTTGAATAAACTTATAAAAGTAGATTATCATTGTCATACTTCTTTTTTTGTGAAGCCATTGTCATATATACTTGTATAGTATAATGACAATGATGATAAAGTTAACAAGGTCGGTTTGGGCTTGTGCAAATTTTTATATAAATCTCATTTAGAATTTATTTATTTGCTAAAGTAAAACCAACATAGGGAGGGTTTAGCTTGTCAAGGGAAAATTTCTATAGGAATAGGGTTGGCCTGTCTAATTATAGATAATAATAAAAAAAAGGTCTAGTATTATAGTGATATTTTTGCATTAATTTTTGTTTATTTAAAAAAATACATTTAATGTTCAAATCTCATTTACATAATTAATTGGTGTGGCTCGGTTGGTTAAGCAACGCTGAGCTTGTGAAGAGGACTAAAATTCAACCTACATGTAACATGTATTTTAAAAAGTGGTAAAGATCTTCAATCCACAATCGAAGCATCCGAACAAAGATTAATCACATAGCTAATTTAAAAGACCGAAGATTGTGAGAATACTTACTTTGTCAAGCCAAGAGTGCCAAAGACCTTGATTAAAGTGGTTTCCTAAAAAAAAATCTCATTTATTTTTATTGAAAAACAAATTGGCTTGTATAGTTGTATGCCTAGATAGCCTCCCCTATTAGTCACTTTCCAACTCCTGGACTTTTGGTGCAATGACCTATCCATTATAATTATTAAGGTATCTTATTTAAAATTAAGCTACTCTAAAGAAGAAAAACTATATATCAGAAATGGTCCCCCAATCAGTTCACTAACAACTTTTATTTCTTTTGTTCATCATCAACTTCATACTGCATTGTAGGTCATAGGTTAGTTGGAAAATATTTGTTTCTTTTTGTATTTTTCCAATTTATATATTTATATATAAGGGCAAATATTACCTAACTTATTTATTTCTTATTTTTAAACTTCTCCAACAGAAGAAAACTTACAACATTCCTCCAAAAAAAAAAAAACTTGCAACAATTTAACCGAAAATATAATGAGAAAATAAATCCTAAAAGATCAAATCAAATATCATTTGTACCCAAAAAAAGATTAAATGTTATAAATTATGTGCTTAATAATTTTCTTATTTGTTTCCTCTCAGAAAAAATTGAATGTTTTATTAACATAATATATGAAATATCTTAACATCAAAAGGAAATAAAATACTGAATGAAATTTATAAAATTTTATAAGATGTACATGTTTAAAAAGAAAGAGAGAAAAGTACGTGCTTTTAAATAATGAGAACCAAATATCTGCTGTTATGTTGCATATGTTTTGTGTTGTTTCTTCTACTATATGTAATGCACCTGTTACTAGCATCGTCAAGATGCAAATATATATCATACATAACTCGAGAACGTTTGGATCAGATTATTCGAGTCTTTTTTAATTTAATTAAATGTCATAAAATCGAATTCAAATGAAAGAACATGAAGCATTAAAACTCTTAAACCTCTTGAAGAAGAGTTTTGTTGTAGATGTGATTCTATCAAGATCAATTATTGAGTGTGGATGATAATAAACAAACAAGAAGGCTTACACAATGAAAATTGTTAGACCCTTCATACAAGTTGTAGCTTCTGATTAACTATTTTTATACGTAAAATTTAATTGTATCATAACTCTTGATCAACACTTTTAAACAAAGTGAGTAATAATTTTGCTCATTCTCGTCAAATAGTCGAGTGTGAGTTATCTCATGCATGTGTATTTTTAATGTGAGTTAACTCAAATAAATGTATTTTTCAACGTGAGTTAACAATGGAAATGAGCAAAAATAGATGAGAGAAAAGCAATCTCTAAATTCTACTAACAAATTTCTAGAAAAATATGATATGCCCAGGCCCACGCCCACGTAGACTTCGACATGCATTTGCCCCTTATTATATGGTAACTAAATCATAATTATAACACATTTTAATTTCTTTACACCTTTTGAACACACACATTTTAACTTCTTTTCACCTTTTGAATACTCCCCCATCCGATAATAACTGAGTTTTTCATTCATTTCATACATATTAAAAAAAGTGTATAAGTGAAAGAGAAAAAAATGAGTTTTGAGTGTGTTCTTAAGTATTGGTCATTTTCCATTATCATAAATGCAAAGTAAAATATGTTGAATTGAGAAAGATGAAAGTAATATTAATTAGAGTTATGATTGAAAAAAGCAATAAATATGGCATTGAAAAGTGAAATGAGTCAATTTTTGTAGGACTTTTTTTTTTTACAAATGACACAGTTATTTTTTAAAATTTAATGCTATGTTATTATTTTATTTGACTATCCCGTGAACTTAGCTCAGTTTGTAGGGATATTGCATATTATATACAAGGTCGGGGTTCGAACCCCGAACACTCCACAATAAATTGTATGAATTTTAGCCACTAGGGTAATTGACCAAAAAAAATATTATTTGACCAAAAAAATATTTAAATTTTTTTTTTTGACAAAATATTTTAAATTTATTATTTTTCAGTAAAACATTAAATCCAGTCAAAAGAAAAATTAAATTATATAGTATATAATATACAAAAAAAAAAAAAAAAAAAAAAAAAACTGAAAAATGAAACAAAATTTGTAGAGAATATTTGTCAAAAATAACAATAAATTCATAATGATATGATATGTTATATGTGTCAGCATTGATTTCATTCCAAGTTGCATAGTACTCCATCTGTCATCACATCATCATTCATCATCATCTTCGTTCTTCACACACTCTCGATTCGATTCGATTCGATTTCATTCGCCTGCAACCACCGTCACAACAACCCTTCTTCACCACTATTTCCCTAAGCTTTTCTAAAAATCTCTTTTTTCTCACTGATCCTTTAACTTCAAGGTAAGTTTTTTCACCATACCCACTTTTTATTTTCCTCAAAAATCTTATAATTGAGCATGATTATCGTTAATTCTGATCTGGGGTTGTTGAATTTTGCTTAAATGTCATGTCTTTTTTGTTTCTTCGTGTTTATTTATGTCTGTTTTGGATAGATCGATGAATTTTCTATGCATGTGGATTGGTGTGTGAATTGGGTTGAATTCAGAATCTAACAACCTTGAATGTTTTCAAATTTTGAATCTTTTGAATATTGGGGTATTGAATTCATTATCTTTGAATGGTTTTAACGCGATTCTGAGATGTTTTCTAGGTGATGCTGAATGTTTGATCATGGATCTTAGGTGCTAGAGAGAGATTGAATTGTTTGTTGTGGTTATATGAATAATTAGGTATCAATTTTTTAGTGAATTGGTTAAACTACTTCACTACAACGAGTAATTAAGTGAGGTTATTTGTTTGTTGTATTAAGGTTTTGTTATGAATTTGGCCAAACTTAGGAATCATTGATGGGAATAACGCGATACATAATTTGTTGTGTTTGATTTTTGAGTGCTTTTAGTTTGATGTAATATGTTTGGAATTACAGTAAGTTTGACAAAATCATAGTGGCACTGTGATTTTGTGGAAGCTCCATGGTGTAGTTTTTGATTGATTTAACCACGAATTTAAACATGCAGTAAGTAAATTGCAGTTAAGTTCTGATGCTGGTTAGAGCATGGCATTTGTTCATTTGTATTTCCGTTTTGATTATTTTACGTTCTTTGTTTCTTTAGTAGACTGTGATTGATATTTTACTTCAGTTCTATAATTAGACTCTTTTGTTGATGGTGCCTTCAAATTTTGCAGATCTTAGCATTTGGGAGTTGGCCAACTGAAATTGGAAATGGTTAAAAGGTTTAGTTGCTAACCGCCTGCTAAAGATGACTTTATGAGGAATTAACTAAATTATATATCTAATTGATTTGTTTTCTGGAACAGTTATGGAGGATTTTGATTTTGAGGTACAAGAGATATCATGTTGCAGTGCATAGAGGGAATTAAGCATTTGTTTGCTCCTCTATTGCAATGTTGTGACATTGACTTATATAAGCAGACAACAGGACTTGAAGATCCTGAAATTCTTGCGAGGGAGACAGTGTGTATGCATCGACCTAACTTTATGAATATAATGTGGTTATTGTTACTTTTGCTCTTATAAAAATGAATTCTGATTTGAATATGTGCTTCTTATATCTTGTATATTATGTCATTACCTTTTGATTTTGAAAGCATGTGGATGATATTATTGTGCTCTCTTTTTTTAGTTGTGGATTCAATTACCTCATACTACTATTTGAAATAAATACACATAGATAGAGATGATGGTAGATATTTGTTTTGCTTGTGTATGCAGTTAGTGTAAGTGAAATTGAAGCTCTTTATGAGCTCTTTAAAAAGATCAGCAGTGCGGTGATTGATGATGGGCTGATCAACAAGGTTTGTCTGCTTCGTCTCTGACAACTTGTGGTTTGTCGTTTGTGGATATAATAAATTTTCTTGATTAAACCTTTTCAATGCAAAACAACATGTATAATCATTCTATACCAATAAATTATATTTTCTGACAACCTATGTTATTAATTTCTTCAATCAGAGAGGATATAACATTATAAAATATGACATGATATATTCAGTTTTCACTTTTTTCCTACAATATTAATTATTAATATGCATCATTTGCAGGAAGAGTTTCAATTGGCATTATTCAAGACAAATAAAAAAGAGAGTTTATTTGCCGATCGGGTATGGTATTTCTGTCTTTTCTATTGATCATTGTTTGACTTTTCTCTGAACTATGAAATTTTGTTTTAGGCCAAGGCCATCAAATACAACAATAACGAAGTCTTATCTCAACCTAATATGACATACAAAATAAACTTTGTCTTCATCTAATTCTAAACAACTGAAATTTTGATTCCCGTCTTCTTTGTATTACCACAAAGTTAAACTGAAATGAGTTTTTTTATTACCTCAAAGCTAAACCGAAATGAGGTTTTTAACATCGATGTCTTCATATGACAATTTTTTTTTGGGGGGAATCATACGACATTTAAAATAACTTCTTCGTACATGTTATTCTTAATGTTTCACCACGTAGGTTACCTCTCTTGTTTTCATGATCACTCACTCCTGTGAAACTTTATATTGAATTATTTAAATTATTTACCTTTGATTACAAGTTTTCCCACACGTTCCCTTTTTTGTTTCAACATTTAAAAAAATGCACTTTCCATACCATATTAATTACCATTGTAAATGCTATTCCTTCTTACTTGCAACATGTGCATGTACTGGTTCATATCGTATATTGCTTCAAATTGTTAATATCTCATATGAGCTTATTTCTGGGTAGGTATTTGATTTGTTTGATACAAAGCACAATGGGATACTTGGTTTCGAAGAGTTTGCCCGCGCCCTCTCTGTTTTCCATCCAAATGCCCCTATTGATGAAAAGATTGAGTGTATGTTACTTCAATTCTTTGGTTTACTTCACCTTACTTCTTTTCAGTTTACCAAAATTAAAACTATATAATACTTCTTTTCAATTTACCAAAACTAAACCATATAATATCTTGTTTCAGTTTCCTTTCAACTGTATGATCTCAAGCAGCAGGGTTTTATTGAAAGACAAGAGGTGATTAGCCTTCTTTAAATCTTATTTTGCTTAAGCTTTTTCTTCTTGTTTGGGACAAACCTTCGATTTTTTTTTATGTAAAGGTGAAACAAATGGTAGTTGCTACGCTTGCTGAATCTGGCATGAATCTATCAGACGATGTTATAGAGAGTATAATTGACAAGGTACTACCCCTTTTCCCTTTTTAATTTTTTTTTTGAGGGAACCCCTTTTCCCTTTTAAGATTAGGACCTTTCCTCTAACATATATACCAATCTGTTTTAATGTTTCAAGAAGTAACAAAAACAGTTAGTTTTAACATTGGGTTTCGGATTTGTTCAGACTTTTGAGGAAGCGGATACAAAGCATGACGGCAAGATTGACAAGGAGGAATGGAGAAACCTTGTTTTGCGCCATCCATCACTACTCAAGAACATGACCCTTCAGTATCTAAGGTAATTTAATTCATATTTCAGTATTACCAACTTATGTATATGCACTCTTCAAAATATAGAGATCCAAATTTAATTCTATAACATTATCACTATAGACTGATTATAGGAAAATCTTTATTTATTTATTCATTTTATATTTTTGGCACTCTTTGACATCCTTTTTCATGTGTTGAATAGGGATATCACCACAACATTCCCAAGCTTTGTATTCCATTCACAAGTAGACGATACTTGAAGGTCAAATATTATTTACTTGATCATGTTGCATATGGTTTCATTTGTGTAAGAAAGGATATTGCAGAGAGATTTACTTGCCATGCGTTGGTTATATTTCTTCGAAGATATTTGTTTTTGTAGTTAAACCTTGTCGAAATACATTTGATTTATTGCTTCGTTATTTTTTTTTTTGCCAAAATTTAATTTATGGCTTGAAAACATACAAAGATCCTTATTGTTCCTATTCGGTGTTGTTCTGGACTATATTTCCATTCCTTTTGATCCAAGGATTCTGTAAAGCGATGTGGATACTCGAATGACAAGCTTTAATAAGACACTCATTTTAACTTGGGTTCAAGTTTGAAATTCTGTAATTAGTTTTACATGCAGATTTTTTTTTTTTGTTTTTTCGGTACAATTACGTGCAGATTAATTTTTTATAATCTTGATCGTTATCTGACATTGCATGAAGTTTGCCTTAATTTTTTGTTCATTAATTAAAAGAAACTTATACAAAATTATACATGTAAGATATATAACTTGAGTTCTTTTTCCAGGAACATTGTTTTTCTTTAAAAACACAGCCACTGGCCAAAAATAGCATGGTTTATGTTGGTGGGTTTTTCTTTTGTTGCAAAGCTAATGAAAGTAACCTTGTAATTTGATTGTTAAGACTTAATACAAGGTTTTGTCGGAAAAAAAAGACTTAATACAAGGTCGTACTGTAATGTTTTAAAATAGAGTCAAACTTGGTTATACTTTAATTCAACATCAGCCACCGATTTGAAAACCGAATTTGTTGGGCACCAAACTTTTGTAATCAAAATAAACTTCTATTATCCTCTTTTGCCTCTTGAGAAGATTTCCTTCAATACACACATTAATGCTTTGACAATATTACTTTCCTCGTCACAGACACATTCCTATGCCTTATTTTCTGCCATGAGCAAAAGTCGTCGTTGCATCAACTTTGCATTTTAATTCACGTACTCTAGAATTTTTTTTCCAAATCAGTACTATCTGTGCTCGAGGTGACCGAGCGAGCTCCCATTGTCACAAACTCTGATAATTTTATACTTCCAAATGCACCATAGTTGCATAGCAAAGACAAGCTGGAAAAACAGATCCTTGAAGTCTTCCACATTCGTAACTGTGTTCCATTACAGGCCATAGTGCAGCATCGGTCCAGACCTCAACTGCACGATTGCACCTAAAGAAAAGATGGCATTCGTTCTCATACGTCATAAGCTTGCTCAAAAATGTACACAAATTACGCCACACTACATGTTTCTAGCCCTCATAAGCAACAACTTCCCCTTTTGTGGAACACTCAGCTTCCAGAATAACAGTCAGTATTTCTCAAGTCCTTTAAAACACTTGAGTCATCAAACTAAGTTCTCCATGATGCCAAAATAAGCTGATTTCACCGGATAAACCCCCGTCATCAACCAAGTTCTTACAGTTTGTTGTTCACGACATTTAAGAACTTGTTTGTTATTGTTCACAAAATCTTCGATCGTCAATCTTCATAAATAGATAAATACAAAATATTTAATAATTTTTCTTTCGTTATTTACTTAAGACATTCTAAAAATATTTTTATAAAATAATTTTAATTTTAAAGTGCTGTCACAACCCAAGCTGTTAAAGTCATCATTATATAAAGTACAATTAAATTAAAACCCAAAAAATAAATAACATTTCCCAATTTATAAAATAAAAAAAGTGAAGTTTGACGCTCAGAAGCATTTTTTTCGCAACAACAAAAATATTTAATTTAGGATATAATACACCCTAAAAAAGTGTGTTTCAGGAACGAAATATCAAGTTACTACGAGCAAAGAACGCGGTAATTTTGCATCAAAAAATATATAAGTACGAACCAACAACAGTCAACAAATAACACCAGAACTTACGATAAATAAACAATAGCTACACTGGTCAAGAAAATTGCATCTAATATTGTTTAAAATCCAAAATTCAAAATTAAAGAAAAAACATGATAAAAATACTGTTTCTCAACCTCACGCCTTCCTAAACAATAGCATCTATTTCAAAATTAATCGACCTCTTCCATCTTGCTACCCTCTGCATCAGCATCAGCTTCCTCCAATGGTGGCATGTCAGCATCAGCTTCTGCTGCATCCTCATCAATGCTAAGTCCAAGCTTGAGCATCCTGTGAATCCTGTTGCCAAAGGTGTTGGGCTCATCAAGGCTGAATCCAGAGGTAAGAAGAGCAGTCTCAAACAGCAAGAGGACAAGATCCTTCACAGATTTGTCATTCCTATCAGCATCAGCACGTTTCCTCAGCTCCTCCATAATGGGATTCTCAGGGTTGATTTCCATTGTCTTCTTGCTTGACATGTAACCAGCCATGCTGCTATCCCTCAAAGCCTGTGCCTTCATGATCCTCTCCATGTTGGCAGTCCAACCATACTCACCAGTCACTAGACAGCAAGGAGAGTCCACAACTCGGTCAGAAACAACCACTTTCTCAACCTTGTCGCCCAACACTTCCTTGATCACCTTGCAGAGGTTGTCAAATTTCTCCTTCTGTTCATCCATCTTTTTCTTTTCATCCTCGCTCTCATCAAGTTTCAAACCTTCCTTAGTTGCAGATACCAGCTTCTTTCCCTCAAATTCCTTGAGCTGGCCAACAGCATATTCATCTATAGCGTCAACCATGTAAATCACTTCATATCCCTTCTTCCTAAGTTTCTCAAGGAAGGGGGAATTCTCAACAGCTTTCTTGCTTTCACCGGTGATGTAGTAAATGTCATTCTGTCCTTCCTTCATCCTGGTAACGTAGTCCTTGAGGCTGGTCATGTCATCACCACTCTTGGTGGAGTGGTACCTGAGCAAATCAGCAAGCTTTGTCTTGTTTTGAGAATCCTCATGGATACCCAGCTTCAAGTTCTTAGAGAAGGCCTCATAGAACTTGTTGTAGTCTTCCTTGTTCTCAGCAATTTCAAAGAAAAGCTCAAGGCACTTCTTCACCAAGTTCTTCCTTATGACCTTGAGAATCTTGTTCTGTTGAAGCATCTCTCTTGAAATGTTAAGTGGGAGATCTTCAGAGTCCACAATACCCTTCACAAAGCTAAGATACTCAGGCATCAACTCCTCACAGTTGTCCATGATGAAAACACGGCGGACATACAGCTTGATGTTGTTGGGCTTCTTCTTTGTGTCAAAGAGATCAAAAGGTGCTCTCTTGGGTACAAAGAGAACAGCCTTAAACTCCAACTGACCCTCAACTGAGAAGTGCTTAACAGCCAAATGCTCTTCCCAATCATTGGTGAGACTCTTGTAAAAAGCAGCATACTCATCCTTTGTAATCTCCTCGGGCTTCCTCATCCAAATAGGTTTTTGCTTGTTCACCAAAGACCATTCATTAGACACCTCCTTAATCTTTTTCTTTTTCTTCTCTTCCTTTTCTTTCTCCTCATCTACTTCCTCAACCTTACCCTCCTCTTCCTTCTTCTCTTCCTCATCCTCATCATCAGAAATCTCTTTCTCAATAGTCTTCTCAACCCAAAGAGAAATTGGATAGCTGATAAATTCAGAATGTTTCTTAACCAAGTCCTTCAGACGGCGTTCCTCAAGATACTCAAGTTGATCCTCCTTGAGGATGAGAGTTATCTTAGTTCCCCTGCCAAGAGCTTCGCCAGTTGTGTCCCTAGTCACAGTGAATGACCCTCCAGCTTGAGACTCCCACACATACTGTTCATCATCGTTGTGCTTTGTGGTAACAATAACCTTCTCGGCAACAAGGTAGGCAGAGTAGAAACCAACACCAAACTGTCCAATCATGCTCACATCAGCACCAGCAGCTATGGCTTCCATGAATTCCTTGGTACCAGACCTAGCAATGGTACCTAGGTTGTTCACCAAATCTGGAACAAAAATACATAGAAATATTAGTAAACAACATAAAATATCACACGACACAGTGCTGCTACATAAACCAATTTCAGGCTAAGAAAAGGGAGAAAAAAAAAGCATATTAACTTACCAGCTTTGGTCATTCCAATCCCACTATCAATGATAGTCAAAGTGTTGTTGGTCTTGTCAGGAATAATGTGAATGAACAACTCTGGCTGAGAATCAAGCTTGCTCTTGTCGGTCAAGCCCTCAAACCGAATCTTATCCAAAGCCTACATTACAAAATTCCAGCACATAATCAGAACAATATTCATACCCACAACAGAAAATCATCTATCACATTAATCATTCATAAAATCGAATCCTAACAATCCAAAGTAATAGTAACAATTATACTTCTAGAAACAAGGATTTCTAGTCACAAACAACTTCAATTTGAAAATTAAAGGATCAACAAACCTTCCATTCAAAAATTAAAGAGTTGATTATGATTAACATAGATTACTTGTCACATACAACTTTCATTCAAAGACTAAAGTGCCGATTATATCAATAACATTACATAGTATATGATTAAATGAAAACATTACACAGTAACAAATAGATCACATAATCAAGGTTGTTATCAATACAAACGGGACTAATTAAAAATTTAATTTCAATTTAGGTATTTCAAGTATCACTCTAATATGAATCAACGATAGAACAATCATCACAATTTAACTTTAAATTAAAATCAATGAAACCTAAACATGACTAACAAATCATCACTGTTAATCATAATCAACCATCATAATCATCACTGTTAAACAACAACGGAAAAATCACAAAGATCCTAAACAACGCCACCAACCAAAACCCTAGGAGTATATAATCAATTAACATAAACCCTAAAATTGAAAAAATAATCCAATTAAAACGATAACAAAAGAAATCATCAAAATCATAATAAAATAGAACCTAAACTAGATCGAACCCTAATAAAGATAAAAAATAAAATAAAAAAGCAAAAAAAAAAAACGAAGAGGAAGAAGCTTACATCGGAAGCGTTGCTGATGAGTTCACGAAGAAAAATCTCCTTGTTGCTGTAAAAAGTATTGATGATGAGACTAAGAAGTTGATTGATCTCAGCCTGGAAAGCGAACGTCTCTTGTTCCGCCATTGCCGATCTGGTTTTTCTAGAGAGAGAAAGCGTTTGTCGTAGAGAGAGAGAGAGTGAACGAGTTTTGCAGAGTGTGAAGTGAGTGAGTTGTTATATAATAAGTGTTTGCTAGGGTTTCTCGTTTTCTAGATCCTTCTATTTCTATATTTATAATTATAAATTAAATAACTTTATTTGTTCAAATAATAACTTTAACTTAATTGCGATTATTTGGGTCCACTTTACTCTCAACTTACCACTTGGATTTTTTTTTTGAAGGAACTAACCACTTGGATGTGAAGCGTAGACTTGGTTTTCTTCTTTTTTATTTCTTTTTCTGTTTTATTTACACCAATAATATTTGAAGGTTGATCGAAGATTCTACTTGGTTTTTTCAACAAAAAAAAAAACATTCTAGTTGGTTTTATTCTTTTAAATAGATAAATTGTTTTGCATTTATTTTTTATGAAAGCATTTGGAAAGTTTTACAAAAATTATATTTTTACTCCTTTCACAAAAAAATTATTTTTTTTTACTATTTATTTAGACTAAAATACACTTTTTACCCTAAAGGTTTTTAAAACTAACGATTTTGGTCCTCTTATTTTGAACCTGTACCCTTTTTCAAAGCCAATTTTGCAAAATTGTGGTCCTCCCTAATTTTGAATTAATCAGAGCATGTTTGACACATTTTTTCCTAAACCAAGTATCATCCAAGTCATCTATGTGAGTTTTGACACACAAAAAAAAGAGGTCTCATGCGATATTTGTTGTATAACGGGCAAATCTACATTGTTTATCTTCTTCTCCATAAAATAGGGATTGCTCCTTCATCTTCCACATCCAACTCTTTATTGTTTCTTCTTCTTCTTCATTCATTCGTTCTTCCCTTTTTCATCAATCTCCATTGTTTTTTTTTTTTTACTATAAAATAGGGATTGGTCCTCTTATTTCCTCTTGTTTTATTTTTCATATATATCTCCAAAAACCGAATCTTTTTTTTTTTTTTTGCATAAATATGTCAATAAACTCATCCAATTAATTATTTAAGTCTCTTTTGATATTACTGTGTGTGTATATATATATATTTACAGGGATGGACATACTCTTTATATTTATACATTCAATTTCCATCCAACTTTATTTGGTGGTGTCTGGGGTTCGAACCCCAGACCTTGCATATACTATGCATTGTCCTTACCAACTGAGATAAACTCACGGAGACTTCCATCCAATTGTTTGTTTCTTTATTGTCTCTAATTATTCAACTTTTATAGTTTATACATATAATAAATTGGTTTAATAGTAGTTTTGGCCCCCTAAGTATTAGAAAGTTGCAATTTTGAACCCCTAGCAAAAATAAAATATAAAATTGCCCCCTAAGTATTGCCCCTTTTGCAGTTTTGGCCCCCCAAACCAATGTTGACCAAGTCAGAGTTGACATGGACATCACGTGTGTATTTTTTTTTAATTATTAAAAAAATTATTATTTTTAATTAAAAAAATAAAATATTTTTTAATTAAAAAAAAAATACACATGTGGCATCCACGTGTGCATTGACTTTTCAAAATTGGTCTGGGGCCAAAACTGCAAAAGGGGCAATACTTTAGGGAGCGGTTTTGTATTTTAATTTGTTAGGGGGCTAAAATCGCAACTTCTTGAAACATAGGCGCCAAAACTAATGTTAAGCCAACAAATCAAACTAATTATAATTCGAAGTCGACTATGCATCCATCAACTTCATCTATATTATTTACAATTTGTCCTCGTGAGCTTAGCTCACTTGGTAAGAACAATGCATATGCAAGGTTTGGGGTTCAATCCTCGACCACCACAATAAAAAAAATCTACAATTTTAATTTTCTTTTTTGGTCAAGAATTTTAAATTTTTTTTAATAAAACGAATTATCAACATATCCATTTTTATAGGGTTTTTTTTAGTCATTCAATTCATATGTTCTATATATAACAAATTAACTCACTATCTCTAAAAAAACAAATTAATGAATCAACCACTTTTGAATCATGCACTTTTATACGGTGACCAATCATCTATTTTTTATGTTGAACAATTATATGTACACACACTAACATTGAGACAGACAATGCTAGATTATTTTTTTTGCGCTAATGCATATAAATTAGGAAAAATAGTTATTATAAAATTTTAATTAAAATTATTTTTATTTTGATTAAAATATATGTTGACATTTTGCGCTTTTTTATTATAACAAACTATACTTATATTTTACAATGACACCAACAATATAAGAATTATAATATAAATTCTTATTTTTTTTTAATAATACCATAAATATAACATTCTCATAGAGGTAGATTTATTTAAGAGTATAATTAAAGGTGAAAAAACCACCGTAAAACATTTATTCCCTTTCCGTAGTAACTGTATAAATTATTCTATAACTCAAATTTTATTTATCATATTTATTTTCATAAAAACAATAAAAAAAAACCAACTATACTAATTTAAGATTTATATATAATTATTTATATTTTTCTCCAATTTATCTATTTTATTAGTTAACATATCTATATATATATTAATGTAAGACTCACTCAAAAAAAAATTAAAGTAAGATTATTCAATTTAAAGAAATTCACTTTTAGCATCTCTTATTTTTTCAAATTCACTTCATTTCCCTTTTATGCATTCAAATTCTCTTCAATTTCGCTTTTATATATTTAACATAAATATAGCAACAAATTATATCTGATTTTGTTTTACATAAAAATCTCAATAAACGATGTATATTAATTTGATTTTATCCATTAAATATATAATTTAATTTTTTAATTCATTTTTAATAAGAATCAAAATTAAATTTTACTTAAATTTACTAAAACACACGAAAGAGAGCTTGAGAAGGATTCAAGGATTCAGGGACTCTCTCCTGTTAGCAAAAGGAACAATGTCTTGGTTGCACGTTTCACTGCATCATAACAATTACAGGATGATCTTCAAGGTCCAATAACAGGTGTAGATATAGCTCAAGGTCCAAATCAAGGAGGTATAGACGTGGTAGTGGTTCTTCAACAACTTGATGATCATATTGATCATATCCAAGGTCCAATTCAAAAAGGTGTAGAGATTGATCAAGTATCGGTGGCTCTTCAAGACTATGCGCGTACAAGGACACTTGCTCAGATATTTGGTTATAGCAAAAATGTTGAGCATGGAGATTTCATGAACTATTCCAAGACGACAACAATGAGTTGATTTCGATATGTTTTGTTCACAATTTTGCTGAAAATGCAGAATTGCTGAAGACTATTCCATAGAATTTAGTTGATTTCGATACGTTTTGTTCACAATTAATCAGTATTTTTTTTTTTTACAGGTACGTAGCCATTAACTAAATCAACATTACCTAACTGTCACCCTTGTTTTCAGTATTATTTTTTGGCTTTCGTTGTCTTGTATCAAAATGTATGGTGTTTCCTTATTTTTATGAATGTCTAAAGCAAATTACAACTTTTAATATAGTTCTTAAGTTACATTTAGAATTTCAACAATTAAAACAATGAAATATCGCCTTAACAGAACATCTTGATATTGTTGTTCCTATCTAGACGAACCTTGTTTTGCTACGCGCTTGTGCCTTTTTCCTTGATTGATGATATAAAAATTCAACATGTCTTGAATTGCTAGGGGCGTTCATTATGCATAATTGTGTTATAAATTGCTAACACTTATCAAATTATCGTGATATAAAAATTCAAAAAGAAAGTAATAGATGTAAAATATTTACAAATTACAAGTAGTAGCATCTGAAGAGTACAACAGGGACACAACTATTATCTAGTGTACGTGCCTGCATTGGCAGGCTGCCACAACAAATGTGTCAGTAGGGTTAAACCAACAAACCTTCCTTGAATTTGGATTCCCAACTGGTATGTCAAGCACATCGGAGAATTCCAGCAACTTCTCTTTATTACGTTGGTCAAAAAATATCTTTACTTTAATCATTTGCTTTTCCTGCAGTAACGATATTTGGTTTTAGAAGCTTAAAAAGAGAAGTGGTTAATTATGCATAAAAGCAAGCAACCATTCATTGTTATATATGACTTACTTGCAAGTTACAAGCATGCCTCATTTTCATGCTACATAAAACCAGAAAACCTTTAAATTTTACTTAGTCGCAGCTGCCTGCGAAATACTTGGTAAAAGATTAGCTAAATAGAAGCATAATAACATCTGTTTGACCAATTAATTTCATTATTCCAAGTAAGTGTAACGTGAAATGAAAAATAAGTGGTATAATGCAAGAGGATTGTTCGTGAATGTGAAGTAGGATATCCCTTTCCTCTCCTACCAAAGAGGATTTTATGGAGCAATTTAAGAGTATAATCAATCTTCTTTCCGGATAATTTAAGTACCACTGAAGCATAAAATACAAGAGTCATAAAAATTACTAGCTGCTACGATGCAAAAACATGTATCTAAGGCATAAAGTGCGTTATAAACATGAACATGAAAAATTATAAGAGAAAATTCATATCACACAATTAAGGGTAACTATGAATCTGAGGTGAATACCTTTTCAATTTGAAATTATTAGGATGCATCTATGTCATATGATTTCTACCAACCTCGAAATTGATTTCCTTTCACGTAGAGGACAATTGGTTGTAGGAGTTGTTGACTCTGTCTCCTTCAGTTCCTTTATTTTCTTTTTCACCTCCTAATGGTCATTTCCCCTCCCGCACTTTTTTAATCCTTTCTCAACTTCGATATCTTCAGAACCATCGTCATTTGACTTATCGTCAACCTTATCCTTACCATCCAACCCCTATTCTCGGCTTTTCTTTTCTCCTTTTCACAGTTCTTATGTTTGACTTCAGGAATATCCTCTATCCTCTATCTCCTTTTGTTCCTTCGTTTTCCTTTTTCACCTTCCACCCTTCAACCTTTCCTTTCCTACATTTTTCAAATCCTTCCTCCACTTTGACATCTTCATTTGTCCAATGTTGTATGCAGAGCAGCTGTAGTTCCTTTGAATTATCAGTGAAAGATTAGGGCTTACAATGTACTTGTATTTAAATATTGTGATCCATACTACATTACCCCTGAATCATACTGCAGGGGCAGCCACAATCCCCCACAAGAACCATTTGGGTCAAGCCCAAGGGCAGGTCGAACAAGCAGAAAGGTCTCACCCGCTTCGCTCTTTCAACCTTGCCCACTTGCAAGAACCTATGAGTCATACTCAACAAAACAAGATTAAGACCATCCTCCAGCTAGAGTAGTGGAATAACACAACTATGAAAGATACAAAACAAGATTATACATACACTCCTAAAAATATATTGTGACAAATAAAATTTGACGTTATAGGAAAATCATACCTTATTTTTTTTTGAGTTGTTATTGATAAAAGACACTATATACATCTATCTTTTACTTACTTTTTATCTTATACACCATACAGAAATTTGGATATACATAAACAAGAAAATAAAGAGACACTATTTCGTGTCAGTTTTTGATATTCAAATATCATTACTCTTTTATTTTACATCTATGACATTCTTTGACATCCGCTTTGATGCGTTGAGGAGGGACATCACCACAACATTTCCAATCACAAAGCTTAAGTTTAAGTTTTTCTTTTTTGATGAGAGAAGATTAGGTATCATTTACTTGACCATTTATGTAAAAATGGATATTGCATTTGTTACTTTTCTTTCATGACAATATATGGTTTTGTAGTCAAGACTTCTTGAAGCGATATGAATATTACATATTTTTAGAATATTTTTACACAAACAACTTGTCACATTTCAATAATCAAATGGGAAACAATGCAATTAGATATAAATCAAACACTTAAGATTAACCATATTTATAGGCCACTCCTGCTAACTCAGAGGACACAACAAAATAGTTTGGGCAAATTCCAAAAACAATACCTCTCACAATAAAATCAAAACGTGCAACTCAAAAAAGCATTAAAATTATCAATCGCAGTCAAAGAGTGTTAATCTGAGCTACTCTTCTCCGCATATACTCCAAAACCGTTTCCAATGGCTGAAGAGAGTACGTAATTTGGCTCTTCAAAAATGGAGAAATTACACTGATCTCCCATGAAGTCTCTTTGGAGGACACAAACATGACTTAAAAAAAATGTTATTTTTCTGTTTCGGTTTCTATTGATGATGATAATCTTCATCCACTAAACTTAAATTTCTGCCATTTTTTGCAAGTTTCTCTTTATTTCAAATTTCAACTATCATAACTCGCTGCTTTCATTGAAGAATACCCAAAAAAAGCCAGACTATTAACTTCTGTCTGAACAATGTAATTTTTTTTTTTCGCATAGCAATACAGCCTACAGGGTATTTGTTATTATGTCTGAACAGTGTCTAACGCAAGAGTGTCTACTGTATTTCATAAGTTGTTGGATTTAATGGATTATGGCTAGAAAAAAAAACAATAATCCCTCCATTTATCACTTTTGAAGAATAATTTTGTTTCAATTTACCTGTCACTTTTATATTTCAATGCAATATTAAGAAGAATAAAATGAGAACGGAATTTATCCAACGAGAACCAAAGAAAAAGACTTGTGCTTTACGTCTTTTGTGTTGGAACTTGGAATGTTGGGTGTTGAGTGTAGAGAAGGTAAATCAGATCATTAGTTTTTCTTTTTATAAAAATAATTTGATAGAAAACGGTGTCAAACATTAGAGAAAATCACCGTAAAATAACTTAGAGGGATGTTCGTGTCGTTTAAATAGACCTTCAAAAAATATGAGCGTATTTTTCCCTTAAAAAAAATTCCAATCATAATGTCTTAAAACACATCACCTTTCATCTCTATTTTTCAGATCTATTTTCACCGTTATTTGTGAAATAAAGTCCGCATTAAAAACGAATAAAAGATATAAATCCATAAATCAAAAATTGGCATACCAACACTATAATGATGTTTCTACCAACAAAAACACTATATCGTTTATTTCTTTAAGACTAACTTTTTGGTTCGATAAATTGATAAGATAGATATTTAGTACTTCTCTAAAATAATCAATAACCAATGAGTTGTTTTTTTTTTCTTTCAGAGATGAATGAAAGGAAGAAACAAATGACGGAATGTAATAATAAAATAAAGAAAAATGATATTAGAACAATCATTTTCTACAACTTTTTTGACAACTTTCTCTCTCATATTTACATTATCTTTTTACTTTTTCTCTCTATTCCTTTGATCTTTGTGTCACTACCATTTCCTTTATAAAATTTTGACTGTCATAAAAGTTGACACATATATCGATGTTCAAATAACACAACTTTAAACTAAACAAAAACGTACCTTTACAGCAAAAAAAACACCTTAAAAACAATAACTAATAAGGAAGTTAAAATATACTTGTAAATTGGCCAGTTATATACGAACGCATTCTTCAGCTTCGCTTCACCGGTCCAGAAAATAAAGTATGAGCACAGAAGCACGAATTTGTATCAAAATATAAAAGGACACACCAACGATTGTCAACAATTGACACACCAAAAGTTACGATACGTAAACAATAGCTACGCTGGTCCAGAAAATTGCATCTAATAAATTCCAAAATTCAAAATTAAAGAAAAAACATGATAAAAATACTGTTTCTCAACCTCACGCCTTCCTAAACAATAGCATCTATTTCAAAATTAATCGACCTCTTCCATCTTGCTACCCTCTGCATCAGCATCAGCTTCCTCCAATGGTGGCATGTCAGCATCAGCTTCTGCTGCATCCTCATCAATGCTAAGTCCAAGCTTGAGCATCCTGTGAATCCTGTTGCCAAAGGTGTTGGGCTCATCAAGGCTGAATCCAGAGGTAAGAAGAGCAGTCTCAAACAGCAAGAGGACAAGATCCTTCACAGATTTGTCATTCCTATCAGCATCAGCACGTTTCCTCAGCTCCTCCATAATGGGATTCTCAGGGTTGATTTCCATTGTCTTCTTGCTTGACATGTAACCAGCCATGCTGCTATCCCTCAAAGCCTGTGCCTTCATGATCCTCTCCATGTTGGCAGTCCAACCATACTCACCAGTCACTAGACAGCAAGGAGAGTCCACAACTCGGTCAGAAACAACCACTTTCTCAACCTTGTCGCCCAACACTTCCTTGATCACCTTGCAGAGGTTGTCAAATTTCTCCTTCTGTTCATCCATCTTTTTCTTTTCATCCTCGCTCTCATCAAGTTTCAAACCTTCCTTAGTTGCAGATACCAGCTTCTTTCCCTCAAATTCCTTGAGCTGGCCAACAGCATATTCATCTATAGCGTCAACCATGTAAATCACTTCATATCCCTTCTTCCTAAGTTTCTCAAGGAAGGGGGAATTCTCAACAGCTTTCTTGCTTTCACCGGTGATGTAGTAAATGTCATTCTGTCCTTCCTTCATCCTGGTAACGTAGTCCTTGAGGCTGGTCATGTCATCACCACTCTTGGTGGAGTGGTACCTGAGCAAATCAGCAAGCTTTGTCTTGTTTTGAGAATCCTCATGGATACCCAGCTTCAAGTTCTTAGAGAAGGCCTCATAGAACTTGTTGTAGTCTTCCTTGTTCTCAGCAATTTCAAAGAAAAGCTCAAGGCACTTCTTCACCAAGTTCTTCCTTATGACCTTGAGAATCTTGTTCTGTTGAAGCATCTCTCTTGAAATGTTAAGTGGGAGATCTTCAGAGTCCACAATACCCTTCACAAAGCTAAGATACTCAGGCATCAACTCCTCACAGTTGTCCATGATGAAAACACGGCGGACATACAGCTTGATGTTGTTGGGCTTCTTCTTTGTGTCAAAGAGATCAAAAGGTGCTCTCTTGGGTACAAAGAGAACAGCCTTAAACTCCAACTGACCCTCAACTGAGAAGTGCTTAACAGCCAAATGCTCTTCCCAATCATTGGTGAGACTCTTGTAAAAAGCAGCATACTCATCCTTTGTAATCTCCTCGGGCTTCCTCATCCAAATAGGTTTTTGCTTGTTCACCAAAGACCATTCATTAGACACCTCCTTAATCTTTTTCTTTTTCTTCTCTTCCTTTTCTTTCTCCTCATCTACTTCCTCAACCTTACCCTCCTCTTCCTTCTTCTCTTCCTCATCCTCATCATCAGAAATCTCTTTCTCAATAGTCTTCTCAACCCAAAGAGAAATTGGATAGCTGATAAATTCAGAATGTTTCTTAACCAAGTCCTTCAGACGGCGTTCCTCAAGATACTCAAGTTGATCCTCCTTGAGGATGAGAGTTATCTTAGTTCCCCTGCCAAGAGCTTCGCCAGTTGTGTCCCTAGTCACAGTGAATGACCCTCCAGCTTGAGACTCCCACACATACTGTTCATCATCGTTGTGCTTTGTGGTAACAATAACCTTCTCGGCAACAAGGTAGGCAGAGTAGAAACCAACACCAAACTGTCCAATCATGCTCACATCAGCACCAGCAGCTATGGCTTCCATGAATTCCTTGGTACCAGACCTAGCAATGGTACCTAGGTTGTTCACCAAATCTGGAACAAAAATACATAGAAATATTAGTAAACAACATAAAATATCACACGACACAGTGCTGCTACATAAACCAATTTCAGGCTAAGAAAAGGGAGAAAAAAAAAGCATATTAACTTACCAGCTTTGGTCATTCCAATCCCACTATCAATGATAGTCAAAGTGTTGTTGGTCTTGTCAGGAATAATGTGAATGAACAACTCTGGCTGAGAATCAAGCTTGCTCTTGTCGGTCAAGCCCTCGAACCGAATCTTATCCAAAGCCTACATCACAACATTCCATCACAAGAATCAGAACAGCATTCATACCCACAACAACAAAATCATCTATCACATCAAACATTCATAAAACCCAACCCAAAGATCCAAAGTAATAGTAACAATTATACTTCCAAAAACATGGAGTTCTAGTCACAAACAACTTCCATTCAAAAAGGAAAGAGTTGATTGTAACAATAACATCGCATATATGTGATTAACATAGATTATTTGTCACATACAACTTTCATTCATATAATTAAAGGACCAATTCAACTTTCCTTCAAAAATTAAAGTGCCGATTATATCAATAACCTTCATAGTATATGATTTAAGTGAAAACGTTAAACAGCAAAAAATAGATCACATAATCAGTATTGATATCAATACAAGCCGGACTAATTAAAATTCAATTTAAATTTAGGTATTTCATGTATGACTCTAATATGAATCAACAATGAAAAACATATTCGGTTCAAAATCAAGAAAACGTTAATTAACCGAATAGAACATTGATTTAAATTTGATTTTAAATTGTGATTAATGAAACCTAAACATGACTAACAAATCATCACTGTGTTCAAACAACAACAACGGAAAAATCACAAAGATGCTAAACAACGCCACCAACTAAAACCCTAAAAGTATGTAATCAATTAACATAAACCCTAAAATTGAAAAAATAATCCAATAAAAACGATAACAAAAGAAATCATCAAAATCATCATAATAAAATAGAACCTAAACTAGATCGAACCCTAATAAACAAAAAAAAAAAGAGCGAAGAGGAAGAAGCTTACATCGGAAGCATTACTGATGAGTTCACGAAGAAAAATCTCCTTGTTACTGTAAAAGGTGTTGATGATTAGACTGAGAAGTTGATTGATCTCAGCCTGGAAAGCAAACGTCTCTTGTTCCGCCATTGCCGATCTGGAAATTTTCGTAGAGAGAGAAAGTGTTTTGTTTTGTTGTATTGTAGGGAGAGAAAATAAGAGAGAGTTGCAAAGTGTGAGGAGAATGAGATATTATATAGTGAGTGTTAGCTAGGGTTTTCTCGATCCTTCTTTTTTTTTTTTTTTTTTTTTGGTATAGTTTTTCTAGATCCTTCTATTTCTATATTTATGAACTAAATAATTTTATTTGGGTCCACTTTACTCTCAAAACTAACCACTTGGATGGGAAGCGTGGACTTGGTTTACTTCTTCTCCTTTTTTTATTTATCTACAGCAATAATATTTTTTTTATGATAGTTGGGTTTGAACTAAGACTTTGTATATATTATGTATTATTCTTATCAATTGAGTTAAGTTTACGATAACTTATAACAATAATATTTGATACTCACGTGATAGGTTTTATCAAACATTTAGTTAGTTGATTTTAATTTTTAGCAAAATATTAACGGATGTCTTTAGGCTTTGGGTATTTAAGGAAGCTAATATAATAAAAAAATAGAATTTGTGTAGTCAAATTTTTTAAAGTGTAAAGAATATTTTTTACAATGCAATTTTTTTACTTTTGTTTTTCATAATCGATGCCTCAGACACTAATTAACTTGATCCTTTTTTAAAGATAAATTACTATGATTTTTATTTTATTTTATGAAAGTATAATTTTTACTAAAATATAGTTTATAAGAAATTATTTTTTTATTATTTTTTTTAAAAGCAAAGAAACACCATACACCGACGACTTATGCGATAATCCCGTGATCATACTTCAAATGGTAGAATATTTAAAGTTTGTTGGTAAGAGGTGGGAACTGAAAATAGGCTAGGTCATTCGTCACGAACTATGGACCGGTCCAACTTTTTTAAAATCCGGTCAAACATAACTCGTTTAATAACTAGGTCAAGTTTAGACTTTTTAAAAAGTCTGTTAATTTAAATAATTCAGGTTAAGGTTTATAAAAACTATTAGATCTATCAGACCGACTCGTATATGAGTATATTACATTTTTGTTATTATTGTTGACTTTGTTTACTTTTTAAAAGCTTATTAAGTTATCATTTAAGAATCATATGACTCTTTGATTCTATCACGTGTAAATTTAAATCAACACGTGTATTGAGTTTTATTCTATCACGTCTATACTAAAAAGGATAGCACATCCTTCTCCTTTCAAAAAAGTTTAGGAATGTGGGAAGTTAAGACGATTTGAAATGCACTAAAAATTACAAATTGGTAGTTTTGTGTATTAATAGAATGAGTAGTGTTAACTCGTATCTTCAAGGCACATGTTAAGAAACCTAAAAGAAAAAATATTCTCTAAATTTTATGCATTTAATTAATTAAAAAGTTAAAGATTAATTACAATGCACACAATAATTATTTATATATTTGAATCATTAACTTGTATTTTGATGGCACAAGTTAAGCATTACACTAATGCGGTGGTTGAGACTCTATAAATTGAAAACGTAACTCCATTATCCTATTCACACTTTGCAAAACAACAAAAAAATCAATATGAAAATGAGTAAACTTTGTTATGTCTACGGACAAACTTTGTAATATATGTTAGAGTAAAATGAGGTGGAAAAGATGATTATACCCTTTTGGCCTAAAAAAACTTCCAGCACCTACTTGCTACCGACCGTAACCTCCCACGTTATGTTTTCCATTTATTTCCTTTTGATTTCCCATTCTTCAATTCTAATCACACCACCACCTTAAAAAAAATGGTGTAAATATTAACCGAATTTTCCAAAAATGGAGGGGTGGTTTTCAACGTCAAGTTCAGCTAATGACGATCAGCAACAGAAAGCAGGAGGTTCGTCTTCATCTTCTTTGCTTGCTGATTGGAATTCATACGCTTCTTCTCAACAGGATCAGGATCCTTCTAATTCCGCCATCAGCTTCGATCTTGAATCTGCTGTTAGATCTGCCAATAACACCGTCACCGGCACTTTCAGCGTGTAACCTCTTCAACTCAATTGCATTCTATATTCTCTTGAATTGGTATTTTTTTTTTTTGTATATCACGATAACAGTATACAGTGTTGGGAGGAATTAGTGTTTTAAGCGTGTTCCAATTTGTCAAGTTAGTCCATGTATTTAACCGCTTACTATCAATAGGTTCTTTTAGTTTAATCACTTACTATCAATTTGATATATATTTAACCACTTACTACTATCAATTTGGTCCCTGACGTTAGAATCGAATTTGGTCTCTGACTTTTAGAAGGACTGATATGAGTCAGAGTCAGGGATGTTTTTGAAATATTCATAATATCAAGGATCTATTTGAGACCGGGATGTAGAATCAGGGACCAATTTGGTGGTTTACTCTTGTGATCTGATTCCAAATTAAGCTCACGTTTCCATTATATTTAGGTATTTCATTGATAAGATCACAAAAGCAATATGGACTAGCAAAATGCTGTGGAAGTTTGGTTTTTAAGACAATTGAATGAAATGAGAATGGGAGATTGTAAATGAGTCAGGGGCTGTTTGGATTGACTAATTTGAACTTATTTACTAGCATATGCATTTGTGAGACAATTTGGGAGAGCTTATGGAAATAGCTTACAACATCTGACATGTCCATAAACTATTTTCAGCTTATTTCCTTGAGCTCTCTAGGATAACTTGTGCAAACAACTTATAGCTTATATGAAAACCATTTGACTTTGTTTTATCTTTTGTTATAAAAATAGCTGACACATTATTACTTATGTGATAAGCGCTTAATTAACCAGTTTATCGAACACGGCCTTAATACTTCTATGGACCCTAATGTTAAGCTTTGGTTAGATCAGGGAGAGTCATTTCAGACAGGTATAGGAAGGTGGTTGGGAATGGGAGCTTTAACTATATTACGATGATTAGGCTTCACATATCTCTTGTTGTAAGTGTTGTTTACCAGTTTCTTAATTCTCCTTGAGATAGTCATTCATAGTTGTCAAACAAAGAAGCCCGTTAGCTGCTATTTCTTTGTTATGTTTCATTTTTTAGTCGTGGCAATCATGACCACTATTCGTGGCAGAAATCATACACTTCTCTTCTCTATTGTGACTATTAGGTCTCCAGAAACATTTTTTTGCCCCTGTCATATGCTTGTTGCGGATTGATTTTGGGAGAAAGTTGGGATTTTGTTCCTCTCTTTTTCAGATAAAAGAATTCAATCCTTTATTTCTCCCCACATGTTGATCAAACAACCTTAACATTAAAACTTGAGAGCTTCCTTCTTGCCAAGCTCACTATGGTCAAGTCTGGCAGTTTTGGGCCTCATTTTGGTGACTGTTCTTTACATGCTCTTTTTTCATTTATGATAATCTGCCCTGTTTTCCCTTTCGGCTCTTTTGAGTCTACAAGCTCGGTTATTTGCATTTAAGTTTTTTTTAATTTCTGATCTTTTTTTTGTTTTCTGGTTTTCCCAAATTAGTCTCAATTATTTTTTGGGTGTTTGTAGTTCAAACTCATTATTATTGGTCTTGCATGCGCTATTTTTGAGTTTATCACTTTGCAGTATTTATTTCCTTGATTATTGTAATGTTTAGCTTAAGGCCGATGATTTTGTATTATTAGTTATGATATGCCTTGAATCTTAGCGTGTGTAGTATAATTTACTTAACTTTTATCTGAAATTTTGGTATAGCGGCCATCCTGCTGCAGCGTGTTTGGCGCCAGCCTCTACTTGCTACTACCTGGGACTTATAACTATGTAGTCAGTGTAATGTAGCAATTCAAAGAGGCTAAAGGCTCTCCTGGAAAAGGATTGATCCTTGACAATAGAGGCTATACCGATTTTTTTACCCACATGGATGCAGATTGGGCTGACATCTCAAGTCATGTATAGGCCATTAACTTTAGGTTACTGTGTTTTTATTGGAGGTAATCATATTGGTTGGAAGAACAAGCAGAATATATATTGTTGATAGATTTAGTGTGCAGAATACTTAAGTTTTTCTTATGGCTAAAACAATTTATTTTTGAACTAAAATTCTGTTAGTAAGGACTATGAGTCTTATCTGTGATAATCAAGCTTCCTTATAGGCTTATACATTGCCTCTAATCCAGTTTTTCATTAGCAAACAAAGCATATTGAGATAAACTGTCAGTTTATCAATTAATCCCAATGATCAACTGGCAGATATGTTTACTAAGTTACTCTGGAGTTCAAGGACAACATACATATGTCATATATGCACTAGCATGAAGAGAACTTTGGAGATTCACCATGCTTCCATTTCTCATGCTTAGTTTTCAGTTGTATTTAACACACAACTAGTTAGTGATAAGTTTCAAGGAAAATTGAAACTATTTGTTTGTTCCCTTGGAAATGCTTTAACTTATTTATTCCTTCTGTAAAACGCAGAATCCAATTTTCTTACTGCAAGTGTTGTTAGCCATTTATTTAAAATTATTCTTGAGATAGTCATTCATTGCTGTAAATCAGTAGGGCAACATAGCGGTGTGATAATAGAGGAGTGAAGCAAAGAAGCCTGTTAGCTGCGTTGTATTTTTAAGTTGTGGCAATCATGACCACTATTCATGGCAGAAACCATGCACTTCGCTGTTAAGACTTTTAGGTTTTCAGAAACCTTCTTTTGCCCCTGTCATATGCTTGTTTCTGACATATTTAGGGAGAAAGATGGGATTTTGTCCCTCCTTTATTCAGCTAAAAGAATGAAATAAATCCTTTATTTTTCGGTACATGTTCGATCGAAGAGCCTTCATGTTTAAACTTTAGACCTTCCTTCTTGCCAAGCCCACTACTCCCTGGTGTCATTGTGGTCAAGTGTGTCAGTTCCAGGCGTCATTTTGTCGACTTGTCTTCACATTATTGCAGTTGTTGCATGTTCTATTTTTTGGTTTATTACTTGGCAGTATTTGTTTCCTTGATTATTGTAAATGTTTAGCTTATGAACAATGATTTTTTATTATTAGTTATGATATGCCTTGAATTTTGAGCATTATGTGTATAGTATAAATCACTCAACCTATATCTATAATTTCTGTATAGAGTCCATCCTGCTGTGGTTTTCGGCTCAGTCATTGTAGTGTAGTAGTTCAAATATTGAGTTACACTAAAGGCTCTCCTAGAAGAGGATTGATCCATGCAATAAAAGTCATACTGATTTTGTTGCTTAAATGGATACTAAGTGGGCTGGAAGCTCTAGTGGTATCCAGACGGTCAACTTTAGGTTATTAAGAAGCAAAATATTGTTGAAAGATCTAGTGGATAGACAACAATATACCAAGTTATGACTCTTATCACACGTTTACCCATTACCCATATGGCTAAACCAATTTGTTTCTGAACTAAGATATTTTGAGTGAGGACTGAGGAGTATGAGTCTTATTTGGTATAATCAAGCTTCGTTATACATTGCCTCTGATCCAGTTTTTTTTTGTAGCAAATAAAGCATATATTGAGAGGTTGTCATTTTATCCAAAAAAGGTTTTATCTAGAAAGACGACGATATCATTTAATCCCAATGATCAATTGGTGTATATGTTCACTTAGTCACTCTGGATGGACTCCAAGTTTAGCATACATGTCACAAGCTTGATGCATATGTCATACATGCATTGGCATGAAGAGAATTGTTGAGATTCACCATTCTTCCAATTTCCTATGCTTAGTTTTCAGCTGTATTTAACAGTCAGTTATTGATAAGTTTCAAGTAACACTGAAACCATTTTTTCTCTTGGAAATGCTTTAGCTTATCTATTATTCCTGTAAATTGTAGAATGCAATTTTCTTCAAGCAACACTGAAATCGTTTGTTTTTCCTGAAATTATGATTTCGAGTAATTAAACGGTTTTCTTTTAATAATTGTTAGTGTTTCTAAAAGTGTGAGAGATATACCTGGAAACTTCCAGTCTGCGACTAGCAGTGTTCCCTCTGGGAAAGCACTCCTGTATTTTGGTTTGTTTCTGGCGAGCGGAGTCTTCTTCATTTTCATTGCATTTACCTTGTTCCTGCCTGTGATGGTGGTTATGCCCCAAAAGTTTGCTCTATGCTTTACTCTTGGGTGTGGATTTATTATTGGATCATTTTTTGCTCTAAAAGGGCCAAAGAATCAACTTTCTCACATGTTTTCAAAGGAGGTAAGTTACCAAAATTTCATGTCTTGTTGTTTTCAAGTTTAAAAAATAGCTTCACATTTCATTACGTATACATGTTGCTTCAGTGTGTTCATTTGATTTTTTAGTATAATAGTCCCTATGATTTGATTGCATGTTTTTTATGCCTTCTCCTGACTCTGACCTCCTTTATGAATATTTTTCAGAGGCTCCCATTCACACTGGGGTTTATACTCAGTATGTTTGGTACCATTTACGTATCAATGGTGCGTCATAGCTACATTCTATCTGTTGTATTCTCCGTTGTACAGGTATCACTTTCATGGATCCTTAATAAGTTAGAATGTTTCTGTGTTGCTTCGTCTTTCCCTTCCCTTCCTATTAGCATTTGCTGTGGATTTGAATTATAGTGGCTGTATAGTAAAATCTTGAATTTAAATATAAATCAATCCTTTTATATGGCATAAACTTGATAAATTTGAGACTTCCTATTTCCACACTTGTAGTGGCTGGATTTATATGATGATAGGTGTTGGTTCCATTTCCATGACAGGCGTTACATGATTTCAGCAACTATAGTGTGGAAATAGATCTTCCTTTAGATACTTTTGCATATACTACTTATTATGTTTCTTTTGGCTTGAAAAAAAACTATTTATTCTGTTTCTATCCAAAGCTATCAATCTTGTATTGAAAATGATGTTTAGATTATACTTGCAGGTTCTCTCACTCGGATACTATGCTATATCATATTTTCCTGGTGGATCTGCTGGAATGAGATTTCTGACTTCTGCTTTAATGTCCAGAATAATGACTTGTTTTGGGAGGTGATTTGGTTTTGGTTATTATTGTTATACATTTTATGGGGGGAGGGGTAAACTTTGTCTATAGATAGGTGAAACTTTGAACTGACCCAGAACAGGATAATGCTGAGTTGAAACATCATCTAACATGTCCTGAGATTTCAATGTTTGTTGCCACCTCTTAATGAGAAAATTGGTTGATCTCTTTGCCATAAGTTGTAATCTTTATTGCATGCGTATGGGTATGAATATCACTGTTTCACAATATTTTGTACCAAATAGAGTATCATTGGACAAGAGTGAATTGTTCAAATTCCACTATGCGATAGCGTAGTAGCACCCCAAAGTCACTATTTAACAACATTGATTCTAATTAATGAGATTAATTTCGTACTTGTTCATAAAAGTATTTGGAAGGCTTATTAAAATAATCCCAAAACAGTTTATTGAAATATCATGCAATATAAAATACTTATGTACCAGATAAGTTCAATAAGTTCTAAATAATCCTTGATGATATTTTCGTAAAACCATCCGGCCCTTTCTCCACCATCTGAACTTTAAGCCGAGACACTTCCTTCAACAAACCACCTCTAACATGAGCAGATATCAACGAATCGTAAGTAATAACATTTGGAGAAAAGCCATTACTTTCCATATCTTTAAGAACCTGCAAAGCCTCTTTGGGACGTCTAACCTTCGCAAAAACATCTAACAACGCATTATAAGTAACTCTATCAGGAACAAAACCCGCAGACTTAATCCGGTCAAACACATTTACAGCTTCCTCATATAACGAACCTTGACGACAACAAGTGATAAGTGTATTATAAATATACAAATCCGGAACAACTCCATTTGTTTTCATAGAATAAAAAATGGCAGTAACACGAGACCAAGGCATACCCATTTTGCCATAAACATTCAAAATGGAATTGTAAGTAACAAGAGTAGGGGTATAACCATCACGTTGCATTTTGTTGAACACAGAAACAACATCATTATAACGACCTTTACTAGCATAAGATTAATGGATTGTTATCCCAATAAAACATTTAATTTAAGGATGACTCGGAAGTAATCAACATTTGTACTAGTGTACTGTACAAGAGTAGTTGCAGAAAGATAGACAATAATAAACACTTCATTTGTAATTATATCAAACAAGGAACTTTAGATAAGATGGCTCCAAAATTAACGATAGAACCCATCTGCATCATCCATTATCATATAAGCTGCACAGAATTGCGTATACAACAAAATTCAGACATATTATGCAGATCATACAATTGAAATGCAGAATAGCAGAGTTTGTAGTTCATGGCCAAACAGGTTAATTATCCAGTGTTTGTAGAACAAGTCCAAATAAGGTTAAAAATAAAGGGTGGTGGATATCACACACAAAATGTTTTTGGAAAAGTTGTGCCACAATAAAGGAATATTTAAAAATCTGTATACAAATTTGAAACAAAACCTATTTCTCTTAGGTTTTATTGTATGATTACAAATTCCTATAAAATTTTAAAAATAATAATAATAATTCCCCACAGACCAAAAATAGATTTAGATTATTCTTAAGCCCCTTCAGATTTCAGAGATTTATAGATTGATTCCTAAAATTTCAATTTAGGTGTAAAACCCAACAACTATAGTAAGACTGTGAAATGGATAATGTAATTTTTCATCGAAAATAATGCATTAAATCATAAGGGTGGCGAACTTCTTAATAAAGGAATATTTCACACCATTTCCTTTTTTTATAGAGTATTAAAATATGTTAAGGGTGGCGAAAGTAACACATTAATTAGTAAAAATGAACATTGAGGAGAAAAGTAGGAAAAATAATTTTTTATTAAATATTTGTGTTTTTTTATCCTTGTGATACTCAGTGCTTCACCATATATATATATATATATATATTTGAACTGATGAGTGGGCCTTGGCAGTGAAACTTTGCATTTTATGGCACATAGAATTAACCAAGAACAGAAGTTATAAAGAAATCGTCACATTGTGAAGGGGCGAGCATGAACTTAGAGGGTATAGTGCCGTCAACATCTTTTACTTACAACCTAGTTCCGTCCCTGGTGATTAGATTTACCGAAGCTATGTGATTTATATGGAAAACATACGATATGCACTGCCTACTCAAAAGAACGTTAATAATAATATTGTATTATAAACCACGACGTAAGTTTATCAATATATTAAGTAAGAAGCAATCTGCTGGGAAGAAAAAAAAAAAATGTTACCTCTATGGATTTTGCATTCTTAATTGTGTGAAATATGGCCTCCTTTGACTTTTTCAACACTCCTATAATGTGGAGTTCAAAGAAAACATTATAATACAACCCAGGTAAAAGAAAGTTTACCATCACTAATCATCCAAAGCTTTCATACCATTCATGTCATAGAGGCATACATTTTTTATACCAAGTGAGTCCAGCTACTGCAGAAGTTGAACAACTTTTGAAGTCTGATGAGCATCTTCACTCTCTATGACAATGGCAAGGTACTGAAGCTTTGCATAGGAAGAGACTTGTATCTCTTAAATACTCCATAAGAGATGAAATAGCCTTCAAACAAATTAGCCATGACTAATACATGGATACTCCCAGTTGTTAACCACGTTAAAAAATGTGGTTAATTCTGTAGAATAAATGATTAAATCAATTTACGACTAAAATTATGGTCAATTCAGTTTATCCAATTTAGTGAAAACTCATTTCAGTACAATCAAATCCAAGTATCACATTGTGGAATCAAACAAAGTAGAAACCAAAACGAAAAATCATTCAGAAATACTGTTATGTATGAAATACACATGAATGTCTTGCCTCTAAAAAAATGTTGGGCTAGAAACTAAATAAACTGCTCACTATTTGAGTACAACTCTTCTGGACCTTTTCTGTGTTTAATCAGGATTCGATAGATCATATCTAACCTTACAATTCATACCAAAAGATTCAAATTATATGAATGGTAAGATGTGACATTAGATTCTACAATAAAATTTGAGGATGACTCTTTCCATCTATGCAATATGCCCAGCTAAGGTAAGGATCTTGACATGCTTCTTCTGCCTCAACTCATGAGGAACTGGTCCGAAAACTCTGGTCCCAATAGGCTGCCCTTGTTTGTCAACAAGCACGACAGCATTGTCGTCAAACTTGACCTCACTGCCATCACACCTCCCCTTTGGCATTGCTGCGCGAACAACTACGGCAAATACAACTGCTCCCTTCTTCACTTTTCCATTAGGATGTGCTTCCTTCACTGATGCTTGTATCATATCACCTAATCTTGCTCCTTTCTTCCCTGCCAACGCGCGTATGCACATCACCTTTTTAGCCCCAGAATTGTCCACAACCTTCAGAACAGTCCTCATCTGTATGAAGGTTCGTTGTTGCTGCAAAAAGGAAGACATTGTTTTCTTCAGGAAGGAATCATAACAGTGTGTGTAAGAACTAAGCATGGATTTGTGACTCATTTTAAGAAGACATGTATCTTTGCATTGCATGGAAAAATTACTGTTGTTTTCTACAATCTAGGTTTAAGATTACCAATACTGTGTTTGGCAAGCATAAGAAAATAATGTTAAGGAAATTATAATAATTGAAACATGATCCTGCAACTGATTCCTACATGTACCTGAGAAAAATAACTGTTGCATGTCATCTCATGTGACGTGGTAAATAGACCAGGGGAACTGTTGCTTAATCCACCGAACAGAGAACGGCCCACTAGTTTGGTTTTTCAACACATGAAACAAAAAACTAACAAGTTAATAAAAATATTTATTAAGTGGATAAAGCATCACCTTATCAACATAAAAATTCTTGAGCTCGCGTTTGACTTGTAAATAGGGGGAGGGAAGGATTAGTGGCACAAGTGCAAACTGCCAAGATAGAGTTATGCAGCTTAATATATGAAATTTCAGAGTGGTTGCAAAATGTAGTGGTTTCAATTTATTGCAAAAGCAACAGTTTGCAAATGGTCCATGTTTTAGGGAGCAAAATGACCATATAATAATGAAACTACAACATGGTTGTAGTAAACTAACAAATTGGACATCACCACCAAAAGGATAGAATCAATGATTTGCAAGACATAGAAAACAGTTATTCTCTTACAATTAATATTTGACTTTGGGGAAGCTCGCATTTTAACTTCTGATGAAAAGGCATTTTTTTTAATGGTCTTGGAAAGCTGGATTGATTCATATCTATTATCTATTTCCGGAAGAAGCCAAGCTACAAACCAGCTCCATATAAAGACAGTGCTGTAGAGAGTTGAGGCATCTCCAAAATATAAGCAAAAGGTGCTGAATCGCGTAAATTATGCGTCTTTTGTTATTTTCTTTGCACTATGTTTGTGTGTGTTCCAATTATTGATCCTTTGTTAGTGTGATTTTTCTCAACACACACAAACCCAAGAACACAGAAATATTGTATAATTGTATAAAGTTCTGAACAAAATATAGAAGCTTGTGAGTATCATCATTCTTGGAATTTTCCCAAAATTTGTTACTTCTTGGAAAGGGTATGTGAGTGTGCACTTATGAAAAAGCAACATTTTGTGGGGTTATTGGACTTGTTCTAGATAATAGGTATCTTGATATTGTATCTGATTGCTAGTGAAAGTTTATAAAAGTGGAATATAGGCCTTGACACTTGACTTTCATGGTCCCTAAGTTTTCTCCGTAAGCTCAAATCACACAATGTATACAATTATCCAAGAGATATACTTCAAAGAGAACAGGGCTGGCAGACATGGAGTACATTGTAAGAAAAAGAAACGGGAATGTAGAATACAATTGCACATAATGCATAACAATATCAAGGTAGCTCAGTTCAGTCTCCTCGACAAAGCTAATGGTAGTAAAATGAAGGAGCAACCCGGCTGCTAACCTAGAAGAAATTTAACTTATGGACGGCAACATCTGGTCGTGTTCCCGCCCCAATTTCAGTGAAAACAAAACTTAAAAGAATACTTGGAGATGCCAGAAATAGGCACTTTTGCATAGGTAGTAACTAAGAAAATTCAATGCTAAACAGTCACCTAAAAGGAGATAAACTGCATTATCTATGATACATGGGTACTTCTATAAGGTTACAGCCTACAGCACCTTTACAAGTTCCCATTGTGTACACATGGGGATGCAGTAGACGTACTACGGTAATTTTTCTAAAATTTTTGCTACAGAATACATTGCAATGCAGTGTAGTTTCCAAAGCAATGAATCAATATTGCTCAAGTACAAGCCAGTGAATGCAAATCTAAATATTTTGGTACTATAAGAAACATACTAGTTATTTATTTTGAACATGAAAGGCAAACATCAGATTCTTAAAGAAAAACAAGACTGAATTCAATGGCCTACAGTCAGATCCTGTGTCCTACGCCTCTTATGCCTCCTAGCATATAGTCTAATAATATTGGACCTTGGGCGATCACCAAATTCACTAGTAATAATGTGATACTGGCATCAAGTGCAACCCAAATTGTGGTTGTATCGTAGTTTCAACTTTTCAGAATCCCTGTAAGATTTGGAACTCAAGACACAGAGATCACCAGAAATATCAATACTGAAATAAAATTTCTCCAATTTTCAACATGCAAAAGAAAACTCTACAAATAACTTCCAGACAATAAGTGAAAACTCACAGCACATTAAAAAAATCTTACTGATACGTTAAATCAGTGCAGTCAGACATCAATCTAATAAATATGTGGTGAAAGTCATATCAAGAGCTTGAAAGTGGTAAATTTAGCTAGTCTCTTAGGAAAAACATAATTGTAACAAAATGGGCTTTAAAGTTCCATTGAACTACAAAAACTAATGTAACATCAGATTTTGATCAAATAAATCTCTTTTCTTTTTTTATTGATAAATAATTTCAGTTGTAAAAATGGAACACAAGAAGCAAACATAAAACAACATACCACGAGAACATCTGGAAGCAAAGGTTGCAGCCATCTTCAAAAGTTGCAATCTTTTATATTCCCTAAAAAAAATGAAGAGCCAAAGGACATGAGATTTTAATAGGCACAAATGAAGAATACCAAAAAGGGAAATGCTTCTTCAAAATGCAAATAGTTTGAGAGAATTTCCAAAATATATGTTTGCAAAATTAATATATTTATAACAGTGGAAAGTAATAATGTGATACTGGCATCAAGTGCAACCCAAATTGTGGTTGCATTGTAGTTTCAACTTTTCAGAATCCCTATAAGATTTGGAACTCAAGCCACAGAGATCACCAGAAATATCAATACTGAAATAAAATTTCTCCAATTTTCAACATGCAAAAGAAAACTCTACAAATAACTTCCCGACAATAAGTGAAAACTCACAGCACATTAAAAAAAATCTTACTGATACGTTAAATCAGTGCAGTCAGACATCAATCTAATAAATATGTGGTGAAAGTCATATCAAGAGCTTGAAAGTGGTAAATTTAGCTAGTCTCTTAGGAAAAACACAATTGTAACAAAATGGGCTTTAAAGTTCTATTGAACTACAAAAACTAATGTAACATCAGATTTTGATCAAATATGAGACATAACTGTATGGTGGTTGTGTCCACACATAGTGGCTGATCTTGTCCAAAATATTGGGAGGAGCGGAAAGTACAAACTAAAATATTGTTAAAGTCATATAAATATAAGCTTTCCTCTTAAAAAAATGCATCAATTTTGTTATGTTTAACCATTGTATCACTCGTAAAAAACACACAAATCAAATACTAATAACATAAAGCAGCAAGAAATTCAACAAAAAAAGAAACTCATTTGCATATTGCCTTCCAAATTGACACCTATTCAACACCATTGACACTCTTGCCAACATATCCAATACAAAGTCTTACTAAATTGCTAATTGAAATAATAAAATTTTGAGACAATGACATAATTCAATGTAATCACACATGTCAATGTTGCGTCGGCATCAGACACAGGACACACCTTCTATCGATCATGAGTGTCGGTGCTACAAAGCCAGAAACCCACATAAAAAAACAAATTACAAACATAACAGAGACAAGCTATGGTTTCATTAAATTTGAAATTCATTGATTTGAAGATTTGTGAAGTATATGAAAATTATTAGGGTTTATGTAAAACAGTGGGAAAACTCGCTAAAAATTGTTGTAGAACCTTAAAATTTATTTTTTTATAACCTACGATATAAACAAGAAAGAGATGGAAGGTGAGTTATTGCGTTGTTGAGAAATGGAAGAAGAGGAATTGAAAATGAATAAAAGATTGGTGAAGTTTGAAGAATGAGAAGAGAAGAGAAGACAAACAAACCTGAGAAACTGAAGAATGAGAAGAGAAGACGGAGTCGGAGAGAGAGAGCCGCCGCCGGAGTCAGGCTGTCAGAGGGAGAGAATTTCGGGCGAAGCAGAAGCAGGTGAGGTTGGAGATACACCTGCAAAATAGTGCCTAATGTATTACGGTACGAGACTTCCTCAACTAATTGATTGATTTTGTTGTGTTTGATATAGTTAATGGTTAGACTAGTTTTTTTTTCTTTCCTACTCACCTACACGTGCAATTATGAAAACTAATCTTTAAGTCAGACTATAATGAATGTCAATCTCAAAAGATTTAGCACCAGCACGTTTATGATTTAGTTTGAACTCAAGACATATGGTTGAACTATAAAAAAATTATTAGTTCACTACCAAATAAAAAATATCTATTACTTCTAGAAAGGACATGTGGCCCAAGGCGCTGCTTCAGCTTACTTCTAGAAACCTCTAGAACACGCCTAAAATATTTAAATACCACTATTATTTGCCGTCTAAGTAAGCACAAATCAGATTTATAGAGGGCTATATATACAAACTTTGAGAGTCTTCTCAAGGCATGACCAATACGATACAAACTCTAATACGATTATTGTACTTTTTGCAAGTACACCTAGGAACCTGAGCAATGTGAGACAAATAACAATCTACAAGCAACTTCAAAATCGACTTCAACATCCACCCTCACGTCTAGCGTGGGCTCGTGTCCAATTTCCACATTGTAATCTTAAGTAATCTGGCTCTAATATCACGTTAAATAAGTCTGGATTTAACCCATTTATTGTTGGCCTAGTGGTTGACTTGGGATCTTGGAGTTTGCTTCCCCAGAGGTCTCAGGTTCGATTTCCTCTGATGCCAATTTCGGTGGGCTAAGTCTATACAGAGTTTGCTTTGGCTTTAAATGGACCCCGCAAGTGGGCGGTGGGGTTGGTCCTCTCGGATTAGTCGATTCTTGGATCAGATATCAATTTTTTTTTTTTTAAAAAAAAAAAGGATCCCGTCCTAAAAGTTAATTCAAATGATAAGGGTACTCAAACATATTTATACACTCAACAACCTAGGAACCTGAGGGACAAATAACAAACTACTAACAACCTCAAAAGTGACCTCAACATTATCCATATATACCAAACCCAAATACACCATTTTATAACCAACCTCTTATGAATTACACTTATCAACAAATTCTTCAAATGACTACCAACAAATAGAACCACCAATAAGTTATGGAGTGATTGATTATGTGATTGGAGGAAGTGGAAAATAACAATGATGAAAGTGATAACAATATCATCTTGCTTGTTGATCTTTATTAAATGCAGTCTATCTTTACATGTTATAACAATGGAGAAAAGTGAAAACGATTAATTTTTAAGTTCTTATGCATTATATATGATTATATAAATAATTTTAACAAAATATGCGTAAAGTTGCGACCATTATTTATATATCGCAACGTCCATTGCCGTCTTCTCTCCTCTTCTCACATTTGTCACTCACTCTACCAATTGATTGATGATTCTCTAATTTCTCATTTCTCATTCCTTCTCCAAATTGTTTGTTTTAGGGTTTTAGAATTGAGAAGCAATGGAGAAAGTAGACACTGAAATCATCCCTATGCCTTTCCCTCCTTACCGTCGATCTCACTTCCGCAGCCATACTTACACCACCCTTCTCCGTATTCTTTCCCACCTTTCTTCTTCCACCGTTCCTGGTACATTATTCTTATTCTTATTCTTATTGTTGTTGCTTCTACTTTTACCTTTTGTTTTACTACTGCCAAAATCATTGATTTTACTTTAGTTGAATGTAGAGTGATTTACATAAAAGTGAATTGAACAATAAATTTCAGTGTAAAAACCACATTTAGACTCAAAAGCTACAAAACCTAGCTTCAGGTTAGAATCAACTCTGGAGGCTAAATTAATGGTTCTCGAGGTCAACTAGGCATGTTAAAATCAATCAATTTTACACCTCAAGAGTCGATTTTGGTTGTTCCAAACATAGGCTAAAGCGCAGCAGAATTTGAACAAACTATTTAGTACAAAATGTGTTCAAAGCGGCGGCTATAGTGGCGTTATAACAATATTGCATAGCGGAATTATATCAATCCGCTATCCGTGATTGAGTGATCGAGTCAGCACAGTTAGTTATAGGAACATGGTTTTGTTTCGCTCTGTAGTACCAGTATTCTGCTTGCACAGTTAGTTACAAGGTTAAGACATTTTTTGGCTAGCTGTGCTATATTACTCTATTAAGGGCTGTGGTTGCAGTGTCAAGAGACATAAAAAATCCTTCATGTCTCACAGCTAGGGTTGCGGTAGCGATTGCCCCTTTTCGTTTTTGATATTATTGATTTGAATGATTGTTCAGTTCAGTTTCTTTTGTTAATTGAAAACACAAGGGTGTTCCTTTTCTTCAATATATTTAAAGTGCACTTTTCCCCCTTAACTTTAAAAAGTTGCGATTTTGGCCCCCTATGTACAAAATCTACAATTTTGGTCCCCTAAGATTTAGCCCCTTTGCATCTTTGGTCCTTTTGGTCAATTTTGACCAAGTCAACGCTGATTTGGCATGCCACGTGTGTAATTAGCCATTTTTTAAAAATAAAAATGTAACATGTTAAATTGTTGAATTAAAAAAATTTTAAAAAAAGGAAGAAGGAGAGGCACGTTCATCTTCCAAAAAATTAAAACTTCATATCCAATATGCAATTACTTATTTTGCTTACAATGTTTGTATTGTTCAATGGTGACATGCCACTGTCAAGTCGCAACGCAACTATGCACAACTGTATATCCAATATCCAATTACTTATGGATCGAAGTAACCAAGAGAAAACGATGATGGCTCACAACCATGTTTCATCGCCTTCTGTTTCGTAGGTATGAACAGCCAGAGTTATTGAAGCTTAAACTGTCTGATTCAATGTTGCTCTGATACCCTTCACGTTATATTTTGTCCCTAGGTGTAATAAGACCTGCAATGTTGGAAAGTAACTGAATTAGATAAAACCATATATATCCACTTTATAGAAGTTTTTTAAGTTGTGGTGATTTAGAAAGGGGTAAAAACATTTGAGGTGATTTTTCATTTGAGGTGATCTGCAATGTAAAATGAAATAATTTAGAAAGGGGGAAAAACATTTGAGGTGATTTTCTGAATCTTTTTATGAAGGTTGTTATTGTTGTTGACGAGATTGTTGTTGTTGTTGTTGAAAAGATTCATGGTGTATTTGATGGAGTTTCTGGGTTTTGGTTGAGAAGAAGATGAAGTTGTTAAGAAAATGATGAGAAGATGAAGTTTTAATTTTTTGGAAGATGAAGATTTTCTGGATTTTCACGTGCCTCTCCTTCTTCCTTTCCTTTTTCATTTTTTTAATTCAACAATTTAACATATTACATTTTTATTTTTAAAAAATGGTTAATTACACATGTGGCATGCCAAATCAGCGTTGACTTGGTCAAAATTGACCAAAAGGACCAAAGATGCAAATGGGCTAAATCTTAGGGGACTAAAAATGTAGTTTTTGTACATAGAGGGCCAAATTCACAACTTTTTAAAAGTTAGGGGGGGGAAAGTGCACTTTAGCCTATATTTTTTTTAGATATAAAAAAACTTCCTGTCACAACAAAAATATAAATAATTTGATGTCACAGATAAGGTTAAGGTTGCGGTTGCAGACATTTTTAACTTGCCTGTTTTTTTTTTTACATATTTGTTGATTGAAAAACAGAAGGGTGTTCTTTTTCTTCATTTTTTTAAAAACTTTTTTGTGAAGTTTCCTGTTGGATTTTGAATTAAAGCTTATTTGTTTGGTTGTTGTTATGGATCAAATTGATGATAGGTCATATTTCAATGCTGCACTTTTCATATTTTTTTGCTACACTCTTTGTTAAAAAATTTAATAATTTTTCTTCCTCTTTCAAGATAATGGCAATGTTGGAATGGGGCAAGAAAACCAGGAAAAGGAGCCTGAGAACTCCGAGTTAAAAGTTGGTGCTGATGTCAAGGATCCCAAGGGTCCAATACCCTTGAAGGAAATACATGATGTTCATGAGACCATTGAAAGTGTTGGAGACAAGGGTAAGGATTTGAGTGCCAATGCTATGGTCCTAGATGATGCAGCAGCATTTCTTATGGGAGGAGATGAACAATCTACACAAACAGATGGTTTTCATTTGGAACAAACGATAATGGACGAGTTGGAGCTTGTTGTAAAAGGGGATGAAGATCCTGTTTGTGATGATAGTTTAATCCCCTTGAACTGCGAGAAACAGAATAGCGGTAGTGAAGTTGATTTGATGGATTACCGAGTAGAACATGTTGAACATCTGCGTTCTGGTACAAATACGTCTGAAAGTGTAAGTGAGGTGCAGTCGCAAGTACAAGGGGAGCTTAATCAACTTGACGTGGAAGGCTTTAATGTGTCCGAGTCAACAAAGGGACAAGCTTCCGATTCCGTAATTAGTAGTACATCAAGCATACAGATTGAAAGACAACAGAAGGAAACAGAATTGGTAACGCTGGTTTGTCCTCTAGCGGGATCTATTCCTACTATTCAAGAGGGTGAATTTGAGAAGGAAGAACAGTATGGTCATAAGGTTGATGAAGCAACTCATAGTTCTTTAGATCTTGATACAAATACTGAAGCATTGAATATGACAGAAGATGGTGGATTGCTAGACTCTACAATTTTGAAAGATAAATGTGAAACACAAAATGAAGAGAAATCAGAGAAGTTAATTTGTGTGAAAAATACAACAAATTCTTCCGATATTCTGATCGACGAAGGAGATCTAGAAGAGGGAGAAATTTCTGGAGAAATTTCAATGGATGGAAACACATTTGACGTGTCTTCTGCAGATGCTATAGTTTCAGAACAGATGAAATTGGATGAGATTGAGAAACCCGGGAGTTCATTTGAAAACATGACTTCTCCTTTCAATACGGGTATCTCCTTTCAAGGCTTTCCATCTAATCTCTTTACGGTAAATGCAATTCAAGATACACCAACATTAACCAAAAATCAAGTCTTGCGCAAAGGATTCATGGAAGAAACCTCTCACGGGAACTCGTCTGTAGTACAGGTATGGATTTCACCGAGTATTTTAGCACAATATTCAATGATAACCTACCTTTATTTTAGTTACCTTTACATTGTGTTCTGTACTCACCACCAATGATGAATGGAAGATATTCGACGATGATCCTTCCTTTTGTAATTTTTAATATATCGCCCTATTTGAGTTTGTTTGGGAAAATTTATTTAAGGTCAGAATAATGTTCTGAAGTACTTTATCATCAACCATATCCTTCGGTATCCTATTTAGAGTTCCATAATATAGACAACTATTCAACAATGTTAAAACTTGGTGATGTTTACTTTTCTTTGATTAATTATTGTTCATATGCAGCAGATTGTTGATGCCAGCAGAAATGAACAAAGTGGTCCTGATCCTAAGAAGAAGAAAAACAAAAAGGTGTTCTTCTGATATTGTTGGCTTGTTATATTTTCTTTCTTAATGTTGTATTGAATTTCTAAACTTGTGATATGGGTTTTGAGGCTAGCTGGTTTTTCCTCCTCTGAAGTCACCCCAACATCAGTTGGTACATTATCTACTATTTATGAAGAAGAGAATTGCTAGCAAAACACTCTCTAACACTCTTTTCAACACACGTTCTTCCATTTATCAAAATTAATATATGTTCTACTGTGTTTATGTAGGACCCACATCATTTAACTGGCAACTGTATTAACTGGCAACTGCCAATCAACTCCGAGTGTAACTGTCTAACTGTATTAACTGGCAACTGCCAATCATCTAGGAGTTGCTGACTGACGCTTGTCAGTCAGCTAGAGGCAGTTAGTTTATGTCTATAAATAGACTTTTCAACCTAATGTAATTAAGACTAAGAAATCAATCTAACAGAATTCACAAAAACATATTTTATTCACAAAAACAGTTTAATAATTTTAATGCAAGTGATGCTTATATTTTTGGCGAACTATTGATCATTTGCAGCAGATGGTTGATGCCAGTGGGAGCAAACGTGGTCCTGGTTCTCAGGAGAAGAAAACTAGAAAGAGGGTATTATTCTGATTTTATTAATATATCTTCCTTTATGTTGTATTAATGCCTTTAACTTGTAAATATATTTTGAAGCCAATTAATTTCACATCCTTTGAGGTCATTTCAACATTGGTTTATTAATTATCTGCTAGTTACGAGAATAATCCTTAGTTCTATGTTTTTGTATTACTGATGATTTCTTTATTTGATAAAATTTGCTCTGCAGAAGAAGTATCGAAAGAACAAAGCAGAAAAGAACAGAGAGCCAGGTGGTAAAAGGCCAAAGTTTATTCCAGAACAAAAACCAAAACCTAAACAATGTCGCCATTATATGAAAGGAAGATGCCATGAGGTTATATTAAACTCAGTTATATTAAACCTCGACTTATTCTTCACTTTATATCATGACACCTTTATGCTTGTTTTAAATTTCTTTTATTATTCTTCATTATACTGTTACATTAGACGGGATAGGATTAGAAATGACGACGTTACAGAGAGAATTGGGGTAGCACTTAGTAGAAAAGATGGTGGAAACTAGACTTAGGTGGTTTGGGCATGTAGAGAGAAGACATGTAGATTCTGTAGTAAGGAGAGTAGATCACATGGAGAGTAGTCAAATCACTAGGGGGAGAGAAAGACCTAGAAAAACTATTAGACAAACTATTTAGAAAGATCTAGATATTAATGAGTTGGACCTAGAGTAGATCACATGGAGAGTAGTCAAATCACTAGGGGGAGAGAAAGACCTAGAAAAACTATTAGACAAACTATTTAGAAAGATCTAGATATTAATGAGTTGGATAGAAATATGGTATTAAGAGCATTATGGCGTCGTTTGATCCATGTTTAGTGGGATAAGGCTTGGTTCTTGTTGTATTGTACCATTACACAATACATACGAGAATTTGTTATTCTAGTATTGATGCTTCATTTAACTTTTTGATTCTTAAGAAGGTAAAAATTATATATTTGTTAATTGGAACATAGAACTTGCATGAATATTCATTTATATATGGGATTAATGAGCCATGTCTTTAAATAACAAGATAAATTTCATGTTGATATTTTACTTGTCATGTTAGAAGATTTCCGTATTCATGACTTGAATTACAATCTTGTAAACGTTCTTCTTTTTCAGTTATATAATTTGACATTTGAATTTATCTGAACCCTGGAGAGTTTATTGTGGTTTTGTGGAAACTGAAAGTTACCTCCAGGGCCGAACCAACGCATATAAGGCCTTTTTATCAAGTAAATTTTTAAAAAAAAAATTAAGGTTGTGATTCCGTTGCTTGCCTTACCCTTGGGCCGACCCTGGTTATATATATATACATATATATATATATATATATATGTGTGTGTGTGTGTGTGTGTGTGTGTGTGATCTCTATATTGAAAACTATCAATTCTTACTTTCTCTTGCTTTGATCAAAACAAATTTGACAGGGGGACCAGTGCAATTTCTCACATGATGCTATTCCTTTAACAAAGTCCGTGGTATTGGTCTTTTTAAAATATCACTCCCTATTATTCTTTTCATGTTTAAATATGTATATGGTCCCTGCAAATATATGCCACCTTTTGGTTTTAGTCCCGGTAAATTTTTGTTTTTTATCCTTGTAAATATACCACTTTTCTCTTTTTTGTTTTAATCTCTGTAAAATTTGTTCTTGTTGGAATTAGTCCCTGTAATATGTGTCTAATATTTGTTTAAGTCCTTCTGTTGTCTGTATTAGAGGGCCTAAAATCAAATACTTTGCATATTATGGGACTAATTCCAACATGAACAAATTTTTAAGAAACTAAAACAGAACATCAAAAATCAAAATATAAAAGGCTGTTCATCGCTGTATCTTCGTAAGGATGAAAAAACAAAACTTTTACAGGGACCAAAAACATTTAAGCTTTCTTTTCATCAAGTTGTAACAAAACCAAGAGAAATTTACAGAACCTTGTTGATTTTGAAATTGCAGCCATGTGCTCACTATGCCTGTGGCTCTTGTATGAAAGGGAATGATTGCCCATATGATCATCAGCTTTCCAAGTATCCTTGTTCCAATTTTGTGTCTAAAGGCTCCTGTTATAGAGGTCGTTGTATGTTTTCACACCAGGTACGACATCCTATTCAACTTTACTTGTTGTAAATGACTTAATGTCAACGAACGTAATAAATAATCAATGTTGTCATATAGCGGCTACACTGACGCTATAGCATAGTAAAATTTGAAAAACCAATATTGTTCCGTGATACTATTTGTACAAATTGTTGTTAAATAGTAGCATAGTGGAATTTGAACAAACTTCTTTTTCTGCGATCCACAATTTACAACACTGTAAATAACGGATTTGCATTGTATATTTATTCTCTCTTGGATTAAAACGAGCTCTTTCTCATTTAGGTGCAAACCAGCCAAGATATACCTACGCCTACAAATGCTTGCAAACCAGAGTTGAAGTCTCCTCTTTCGTCAGGAAATACAAATTTCAGTACACCACTGAATAATCATGGCACTGGTTCTGTCCAACAAACCAACTCCAATTCTAAGGGAATTTATTCTCACACCAATGTAGAACATAAGGTGACAGACGTTTCACAGACAAAGCCTACCTCAGCACCCAAAGGAATTAGATTTATAAATGTTGCTAACTTATCACCTACTACACCAAAACAAGACACGGTACAACCAAACAAGGGAAATCTTGTCCACGGTGGAACATGTGCAGATAAAGGTCAAAATACTGTGGAAATTTCTAAAAAAATTCCAGCTGTCATGCCCAAGGGAGTCAACTTTCTTTCTTTCGGCAAAGGTTCTGTTTGCAGTTTTAAACTTTCTATTCAATCCACTGCACAAGAAATGATATTGAAGTTGCCTCAGTCAGTCAATTTTGGTTTGTCTGAACATTCAGTTTCACTGCTGAATAAGGATGATCATGGAAAAGCTATTGACATAACTGCACAAAATTTACCACAAACTGCGCTATTCTCACATGAGATTTCAGACAAAAACCAATCCATGGCAGAACGAATGAAATCAAGGTTTCTGGAGAAAGATTCAACCGATGATTCTGTGAGGGATCACAGCCATTGTAAATCAGCTCAAGAGGTAAATAAGGCATCTGATAATTCTCAGGCTTCAACTGTGACCTCAGCTACGCTTCTTGCTAGTCCCTTTGTTTCACTTCAATCTTCAGAAGGCCTGGTATCTGGATGTCCTAAACAAGCATCAAACATAGGCCAAAGGGCACTCATTTCGACTTTAGCTTTTGCGGCGGAGCATGAATCAAATATTAAGATGAAATGCCCTACTGGTGCTTCACCTGTATGATCAGAGGAAAATAAGTAAAACAATTGCAGCTTGGAGTTCAAAAAGAATAGCATTGCTAAAATTGTTTTCAATCCATGAAGCTCTTGGTGATTTGAATCAAGGCACTTCCTAGCTTATTGGATGATAACCAGGTAGGGGGTTGTTTAGTTTATTATGTTTCCATTTCTCTCGTGGTATGATTGCAGGAAAAGTAGCACTTACTATCAATAACAGTTATTTCTCATTTTATATTTGAAATTAAATGGGTTTAGACCAAATGAACAATTGGAATTTGATTGCATTCAACATGATTATACGTAAATCCTTAGTTCAATTGTTATTTTAGAGCATATTTATTTTAATATAGCAGTTTCAATTTCAATAGTCCTTGTGTGCTCTTTAGAACTCGACAATGTAAATTGGCTTATCTTGTTACAACTCAACTTTATTGCGTACATTGTAGGTAATGCACTCATGCTGTTCTTTATCACAACAGATTTGCAAAGGTGGATTTCTCCATCTACCTGTCAGTCACTCACACAAGCAACATTCTTTGCTTCTGGAAATGACTTGAATTTTGAAGTGGTTAATGGGTTTTAAAATTTTGGTTCTATGATTGTACCTATTAAACTTGGTCTGGTGTTTGCTTGTGCAGGTAACTTTGAGCAAATTGGCTGTCTTTTAAGATTTTGCACGAAAAGCTGCTTAAACCAGTTGTTTGATCTTAGTTTCTTATAATTCTGCAGGTGTATATATTTTGTATTTAACAGTAGTACTAGAAACTTCTAATTTCTGAATATTTTTTGGGAGAAATTCTGAAGAAAAAAATGATTGGAGCAATATATGGCTGAATGATCTTATTACAATTTTTTTTTCCCATTTCATTTGCTATCATTTCTAGTTTACAGTGTTTGTTCAACCATTTTAGTTTTAACTGTCTTGATCTTTGATATCCTAATGAGTCGAACTGAGTAGTTATATAAAGGGTAAAGCTCCGAGACTATATTTAGAGTGAAGATTCATTTTAGTCCCTTCAAAAAAATTGACATTCAATATTGTTTTTCATAGTAATAATCTTTGGAAACAATAAAAAATAGTCCCTGGGAACTCTGTCCTGATTTTGTAAGAAATCAGTTCATGCATTTTAGACCGGATATGTACTTAAATTCAAACTCATTTACAATAAACTCATTTTTAACCAAATTTCATGTCTCAAGCACCAAATTTCAGCTTGTGTTGTGATAATGCAAATTAAAGGCACCAATAAGTATTAAAGATAGACCCGACATTTTCACACATCAAACTTCCAAGTCAAACCAATATATATCTTTTGCGGAAATCATGAATACTATACCAGCAATATATATCTACCATCATTTTATGACTTTAACCCAGCAACTCTAACACCCAAATCTTTTAAAATGACCAATAACTTGGTAAAACAATAAACTAGTATCTACAGAACAAAGCTTGACAGCATATTAAAACTAGTTTTTTTTTCTTTGAGAGGGTGAAGCATAAAACTAGTTAGTAACCACAAAACATGAAATTCAGTCGAACATTACTCATAACTGCAGGAATCATCTTTAATAAAGTTCCTAAAACAAAAGCATTATACTTCCACATGGTGGAAATTACATTAAATTCTGATAAAAATCTAAATATAAACAATTTTACATTAAATTCATTTTTAACTAAAGTCAATGTAATAAAATCAATTCACTCAAAATAAATTATCATCACCACTAAATTAAGCAATTGATTCGACTTTATATGCAAGGATTCATTTCTACTCTGGCAATAGGTTAATTAGTAATTAGTATTTTTTAGATAATCATGGATATCCAATAAGCACATGTAATAATAAGTCTAACACACACTTAGACTTTGTCATGCTAGGACTAATCTTTGATAATTTGACATGTAGAGTGTAGATGCAATAACATTGTCACTTTTACATTATAGAAGTAAAAAGAAAAGTCAGAAAAATAAAAAGGTGAGTAACCTCATGAAGCTTCAAAACTAGTGTACTTTATTTATTTCCAAAGTACAAAAAAAAGCAAAAAGCCTTAGAAGTGCCCGTGGAATTCGATTAGACATGTTCAAAGTACTGTGGCTGGTTGGTTAGGGTAAAAGGATGATATTTTGCTCACACTTTAATTTCCAACCATTACCTCTAATAATTTATACTTTGAAAAGTGATTTGGAAACAGAAATCCTGAAGTTAAGGATATAAAGACAGCGATGATGGGATCATACAATGATTTGATCTTTTAATTTGACCATTATTTTGGTGGAGCGTGTGTGTGAAGATAATTATGTAGTATGTATGAACATATGAAGATTATATACGGCGATTAAGGCACATTATTTTAATTTAACAATGCAATTATTAATAGGCATAAGACATCTTAGTGGGTCACTTTCAACGGTTTCTAAAAGTTTAGTGTATATGTTATTGAGCAAAACACAAGTTAATTAATGAATACAATCATACATGATCACTCTTTTAGGGTTCATTTACTTAAAGTTGGACAGTGAAAAAAATATATTTTAAATTACGGTTTTATATTGCTAAAAAAGGATGACGAATGTGGCAGATGGAGTTGCCATTATGGTCAAAATACAATTAGAAACCTTCAAATCTTTATATTGTTGATGCAATTGCAACTTGTCAACCGAAAACTAAAGATAGAGGTCAGTAAACGTATGTTTGATTGTGCGGCGGATGAGACAAACTAAAAATGGAAACTGATTAGGTGACGACGGATGAATGCAACGGTGACAGTGTGGTGTTTCAGCACGGTAGTGGTGTGGTCTTTACGATGAAACGAAGGTGCCTACAAACATGTTAGCACTTCAACGCTCAAGTCAATGTAGGGAACAAGGTTGGATGTGTAAAAGTGTGTGGAAAATGAACTGTATCTTAAGGGTGACGTGAAATCACCCTTATATAGGAGGAGATGCTAACTACTTCCGTAAAATGCGACGTCTCATCATGAAGCCATTAGGAAGTGCAGGTGCGTGATTCAGTGCGGTGGTACACACTGTTGCTGGCATGCTCACGCATGACACCACCCGTTGGTCTAAAAGATTTTGTCCACGTGTTGTCACATGATTGGTCTTCTGATTGGTCCAAAACAGAAACTATTTTTTAAAACTTCAATTTCATCGAGTATTTAATATTTTTATCACCGCAGAAACAAACATACATTAAATGCACTAATTAAACCCTTTTTAACGAGTTTGCTCATGCTACGGAGTAGGTGATACATCTCCATTATAGAAAAATGGCAATGCCTGACCAAAAAAAAAAAAAAAGATAAATGGCAATGCTTGATTTGACTTATTTGGTCTTTTCTCTTTGATTTTGGCGAGCAATAGTTGTTGGAGAAAATTGAACAATAATTAGAAAGAAACAACGACTCCAATTGTTTCTAATTGACAAAGATTTGTGATATTGATAAGGATCAAGACTCCTAAACGTGTGGATTTTGGAAGAGTAACTTGGCAGTTCTTCATAAATAATTTTGGATGGCTAGGGAGGGATCTATGATTGCTATAGCTTATTGATTAGATTTTCATTATGTCAATAAATCATGTTTATGGTTCAATCAATTTGCATTATTATTGGTGATTCAAAAGTCCAATTGATGTACATCGAATTTAACACTTGCTGACTCTAATGCACGTGTGCCATGCATTAAGGACAAAAGTTCCTATGATGTTACACTTGTAGACCATATATTAAGGGGTCCACAATCATGAAATCTCTACCCCTATTCTCTATGTTTCTCTCATACTAGCATTTCAATTTGAATAATTTGGGGCATGGGGCATGGGGGTGTTATTATCATATAATTAAATTTTTTTTTTAAGCAAAAGAATGGATGCATAGGGATCTCCTGCCACAGAATCCTAATCATATATAATAAGAAAGAAGTACAAAAAGTGAGTGGGGACAAAACCAAGACCCTCAAGAAAATTAAAAGCTAACAGGAAAAACAAAAACCCAAAACAAAAACAAGAGAGAAAAGACCCGCAAAAGAGCTAGTGAGGCGAACGGCTAGGAGGTACCCATCTTGAAACCTTTGCATGCTTTGGACTGTTGCTTCTTGCTTTTCTTCTTTCTTGGGACCACAAGTTGAAATGGTTGGCCAGTATCTCTTGCTAAATCAACAGTTTCATTTTTCTGACCCATGTTAGCCCAAGAATCACTCAAAAAATCTATAGTTTGCTGGGCCACAGAAGGGACGAGTCCTAAAACTTGCATATCGTGAGTAACATTGGCACTAAAATTAGACAAGTTAGGGTCGGTCCCAACTATGGAATCATTCATTCCTAATTCATGCTCAAAGTCATTCAGAGTATGATCATTACCGTAATCCATATCAGTCACCGCATCACACCAAGGGTCAGTGATACGCATATCAGCAAAAGAATTGCTATGTTGATTCCCATTATGAATCTCAACCTGAGCTAAGGTGTCTTCCACTTGCACATGAAGAGTTTCAACAGTAGAAGATGCCTCTTCCACTAACTTAATAGCATCTCCTACGTTCATTGTAGTTGTCATCTCTCTAAACCTTATAATATCAAAATGACTAGAGCTAGTAGTAAATCAAAATAAATACTACATATTTTATGGAAAAATAGTTATTAATTTCATAAAAATCCAGTCATGTAATGAAATTGAAAATCTACTTTTATCTTTGTGTTCTTTTTAATAAATAAACTTTTATCTTAATTAGTTCCGTTGATTTTAACACATGTTTAGAAATGCAATGAAATCATCTCCTAGATATCTAGACTTGAGGGCGTTAAATTTCCTTTGTAAATACTACCCCCTATTGTCCTTGTTGCAATGTTCATCGGAGAAGAATCAATATGTATCCGCTCTATACGAATCAGATGTATTAATTATCACTAAATTTAATAGTGAATATTTTTTTATTGAAAAATGCTAACTTATGCTCTAAGGACACAAGATAAAGATCTAAAAATAAAATTAAGAAATAAATGTTGCATTGAAAATATAAGGTTTTGAGTTTTTAAAATTATGAATGCACAATTTACAAGATTAAATTTCTACATATATTTCTTATCATGTGCACTTAAGGCACAAGTTAGCAAAATGCTAGTTAACTCTAGGCTAAAATATGGTTTTAGTCCTTGTAAATATGTCTCGTTTTGGTTTTAGTCCCTGTAAAAAAAAAATTGTTTTTGGTCCCTGCAAAATTTTTTGTTTTTGAAAATAGTCCCTGACCCCACTTTTGTGATGATTTGCATACGTGACACATTATAACTGAACCAATTTTGTAGTTTTTGATCCCTGCAAAATATTTTGTTTTTAAAAAAGGTCCATGCAAAATTTTTTGTTTTCATGGACTATTTTCAAAAACAAAAAATTTTGCAGGGACCAAAAACAGGGACTAAAACCAAAACGAGGCATATTTGTAGGACTAAAACCATATTTTAGGCTTAACTCTATTCAAATTTTATCTATACTATATATTAAGAAAACTATCTCTTTCAGCTCTTTTGGACTTAATTTTTTTTTCTTCAAAAAATGCCCTTGATTTTTAATAAAAATAACATGTAAAAAATATATAAGAATAAATTTAAATATTAAAATAAAAGTCTAACAAACACAAATGTCCAGTTTTTTCCTTTATCATTTAAAAAGTGTAACAAACTATATGATTATATTTATACTTACTTTTTCATTATCTCAATTATACCATTAAATAACAACTTTTTTTATAATAAAGATTGTTGTTGGTGTCATTAAAAAAATAAGAATTTAGATTTTTTTTTTTGTTATATTGTTGGTTTTACTGAAATAGATAATCATTATTAGTTTGATTTGTTATAATTTGAAAACAAAAAATATTTATATTTTTACTTTTAATCAAAACTAAAATTTCATAAAAAACACCATTCTTAATTTTCAAACTTTAGCGCAATAAAAAAAAAGGAAAGACGGACACTCTAGTGCCCGTCTTTTCGCTAGTGATATAATAAAAAACATAATTATATTTTGCACCTTAATTAAAAATGCTAGTTAACTCTATTCAAATTTTATAATATAATAAAAAATATAATTATATTCATCAAATAATTATTTTTCTTGATTATTAGTTTTTGATTTTTTTTTTAAGAAACTAAACTAACCCATCCAGATTGAGACCTTGACGAGGGCACCCTTCAATCCTTTCTTTGAAATTTTGTTTAATAAGATTATCAATTGAAGAGTACTTTTGAACTGCTAACATTATATATATTGATGTTAATTGGAATTTATTTTATATTTGAGTCTACAATATTGTTCTTTTTTAGTTTGTTTATATTTGAGTTAAGAAGGAGTATGTAGATATATTAATAATCTTGTGTACACTAAAACCATACATCCTTTTGCCAATTTTTTCCACACACACATCAAAGTGGCCTATCTACGAACACCACTAGAAATTGAGGCTTACTGCTAAAATATTTGCCGACAATAAGAGCCAAAAACATAATCAAGGGACTCATGTATTTGAAGGGAGTGGTGGTAATGAGTTCTTATGCATGATTAATATGTTGCTCTACTAATTAATAGGTTTTCTCAGTCGAAGATATCTTGCAACTACTTTATTGTCGGACAAATATTCAAATATCTTCCACTGATCTTATTCTAATAGATTTTCTCCACTCGTAAATATATGATAAACACCTAGCTAACAGCCAAAACCCTAACTAGGGGAATATAAACAAAGTTAAAAAATATTATATTAATCACCAATATATTTTATTGGTTCTAAAGTTATAGGAGTCAGATTCCCATGAGCTTAGCTCATTTAGTAAGGGATAATACACAATATGTGCAGGGCCGAGGTTCGAACTCCGGACACCTCACTTATTCATCTTTAAGGTGAATTTCTCTAGTCACTAGGCTACTTGACAAAAAAAAAAGTTATAGGAGTCGGTCAATTTAATTATTCAAATAGCAAAACTCCAAAATAATCAATACAATTAAAAATAAGGTTTAAATAAGTTTTTAGTCCCAGTAAACATAACAAATTTTAGTTTCGGTTCTCATAAAAAAAGAGACATATTTTGGTGTCTATTAAAAAATTCAACACACAGTTTTAACCCTGTTAAGTTAAAATTTGTTTAATTATACTTAAAATTTTAAATTTTTTACGGTTATGTTAAGAATATAAGAAACTCTATTACAAAAAATTATATATATTTTTTTTAACATGTAATGAATTAAATATGAATTTTTCGAAACACCAAAATTTCAGGATTAAAGTAATAAAAATTTGGACTTAAAAAATCAAATTTTGAGCTAATTTTATGTGGAGGGACTTTGTATAATGTTGTAAATTACTATGTTAAAAATCATTCAAACATTTAAGCTTAACTAAACAAAGTTTAATTTTACAAGGACCAAAAGTATGTGATGAATTTTTTTATAGGGACCAAAACATGTCACTTTTTTATGAGGACTAAAAACAAAATTGACTATATTTTTATGGACAAAAAAATTATTTAACCCAAAAGGACTGAAGTCATTGATTATTTTCAACTTTGAAAACATTTAAAAAATTTGATAATATTATACCAAATTGTTACATCCCTCTAATTTTGTTAATATTTTTTTTAATATTGTTAATATTATTCATGTTTTGTGTAAAGCAATGGGTACTTGAAGGCCCGACAAAGTCACTTGTTTTTTTTTTTTTAAGGAAAAGTCACTTTTAATAAACAAACAACAATGTTGATGAAATAATAAAGCTTCAACCTTAAAATCAAAGGTACACAATTATAAGTGTGAGTCCAAGCCATTCAAAACGATCTTGTATTTCATTCCTATTCATCATGTGATATGCAATTTATACCATAAGATTAAAATAAGACAACCTACATTCAACTATGATAATTTGAGTTCAAAATACAAAATCAAAACATGAACTATAAGATTATGCCAATTTATATCAACGATTGCGTGATTGTGTGAATATTTCAAAACCATAAGCTACAAACTGTAGATGTGTTCATAACATGTCCTGAGGGAAAGCATCAATGAGATGATTTTTCAAAATTTAAGAAAACATTAAAGTAAAAATGGTGGGGGTTAGAGGATGAATCGTATAATTAGGCTAATGCAAGAATTCTCATATCATATATATAAAAATAAAAATGGTGTCTTTTGTCTCTTCTTTTGAATGTTATGGGGTCCCTTGATTCTGCTTCTTTTGGCTGACATTCCTTTTTTATAGTGTCTTTTGATATCCTTTGATTCATTCTTATTCCTTTTTTTTTTTGGTGGCCAATGAAATATGTTATCTTTTCTTTTTTGCTACATATAATTTGTTGCTATCATTATATCTGTTTATTTTAATCAATGTTTCACTTTCTTAGCATCTTCAACCTTTTCTAAATTAGTTATAAAAAAAGCATAGGGCCAAAATTTTGACCTATGGTACAAAACCTATATATATATATTTTTAACCTAAACCGTTAAATTGAATGTATCAAATTCAATCAAGATGCATAGTTGGCTATGTAGCTGGGCTTGGAACTTCCCCATCTGTATACAAAATGAAGCAGATGGGACAATTGAGGAAGATTTGGAAATCATGCAAAGACTTATGATGCACAGAAAATATAGCATGAATAATAGTTCCTCTATCAAATCAGGGGATTCATATTCAATGTTCATTGATATGGCAACGGACATTGTGGTGCCCTAAAGTTGTATGCCTAGTAAAGGTTGATATAGCTTTGCATGCGTGTGTTGAGATTTGACTCATTGATTAGTTAGTAAGAATTCCATTATTTTATAATTTATCATATACATGTATGTAGCAAATTCACAGCAAAAAGATTTCAACAATTTCACAGTGTCAGATGTTGACTGTTCACTTCAGATCGGATGATGCAGAACAACTATTGCGTCCACATAGTAATTGTGTTATATCCAAATTCATATAATCACTAATCAGTGTGGCCTCGAGGGATGAGTGTGCATCCGCGAGACCCCATTTTGAGAGGAATACCAATTTTTGTTATGTATTGATATTGATATTGATATTTAAATTTTACATCATCATATTAATATATAATTTCAAAAATTATAACAAAATATTTTACTCTTCATCCCATAATAAATGAGTCATTTGCACAAAAAAAATGTCCAAAATAACTGAGTCATTTCACTTTTGAATACAATCTTATTTACTTTGTTTTCCTTTATAACTCAAATTAATACTACTTTCATCACTCACAATTCAATATATTTCACTTTGCATTTATGATAGTGGAAAATACATACTTAACAAGAGCACTTAAAACCATTTTTCTCCCACCTTCATTTATACATTTTTTTTAATATGTGTGAAATGAGCAAATGACTCGGTTAATTTGGGACAGAGGGAGTATAAGAGAAATGATATTTCATATTTGTAAAATCATTTTTTGACAATTTTCTCTCTCAAACTCACATTATGTTTTTACTTTCTCTGTCTATTGGTTTTATCGGATGGTTGGCACTTCATTAACAACACTCAATTGATTTCAATAAATAACCATGTAACATAAATGACATTCACATTTCCTTGACCATGATTCTTCTCATTTCAATGTCTTCTTAGTTTATTTGTACACATCATCCCTTTCAAAATCGAAGACTAACTTTACCGTTCTTCTTTCACCATCATGATGAGATTTTTCTATAGTAAGATAAATCGGGTTATTGTTGCTTGATGACGAACCTAATTAGCCTGTCATCTATAACTTTATATATCACTTGTGTGAAAAAGCATGTCACTCTATCAACTTCATTACCAAGTTTAGAAACATTGAGCTCAACAATGTTCTCCTTTAGAATCAATATTTGGTTTCAAATCAACTTAAATTTCAATAATGTTTTGTTTCAATTCAACGGAAGTCTCAACAATGTTTGGTTTCAATTCACTATAATATTCAACAATATTAATCATGTCTTGAAAATCAATGAAGCCTCTCAAATTTTGAATCAAAGCAAGGGTTAAACAGCAAGTGCATTCAATCGGATAATTATTTTTTGAAGGAATTGGTTAAATTTGTTAGAAATGATATATTAAAAATATCTTAATCAATATTGTTACTAGAAGTTATTTTTACATATGCTGCACTTAGAAAGCTGAAAACGACTTTTTACATTCTTCCAAACATATATATAACTCCCAAACATAATTTTACACACCTAAGATATATATAACAAATTAGATTTTAACATTACGACCTCCGGTTAAGTTTGAAGAGATATTTTATCATCTCATCTAATTGTCTTGGATAGTCTTATTTTCATTTTGCGAAGTTATCTTTTACTTTTTTTTTTTGGGAAAACATAGGTTATCTAATTATTTTGATTAGCGATAAGTTCCAATTCTAAATTAATACAAGAAGCTACTGTAACTCCATAGCTTGATAGCTTCCACTCTTTGCCAACATAGCTTTATTGTTTTCTTTTATTTCTTTGGAGAAAAAAACCATGTAATTTCACTACAACCAAATTTTGGATATTGGAGAAAAATCTCTTAAATTTTGCAGAATGGAGAAAAATATCTTTAAGAAAGAAGTTTTATATGGCTAATACACCTACGAAGTTCAAGGGTTGACATAAAATACATGGAAGAAGGAGAATAAATGTTTATGTGGGACTGTATATGCAATACGCTTCATCCGAGGACTATAAACAATTCGTCCGGTGTGCTTGTTGGTCTTTGTGCCGACAAGCATTTTCTTTAAAAACATGCACATAAGTTTTGTCGTTCATTTAAATGACCGACTATCTCTATTTTTGTCTGAGATTGAACGTTGACTACCTGCTTAAGAGATTCAGTTATTTAAAATTGTGTCATATCGTTTTTTTTATTAGAGTTTTGTACAATTTAAAGTTGAGAAATTCAAAGTGTAGCAAGCAAGTAGCAACCACCACATCAAAGGCTCATCAACTGGAACCACACAAAAAGGAGATGGACCACACTAAATGGACCTAGCTAATTAAGATTAAAGGAAAAAATTATCTTCTTGATTAACTGAATAGAGAGCTATTACACTCAACCATCATATTGTCTATTCTATTTGATTATCAACCTATCACTATATCTTAAGATAATTACATCACCTTAATCACCCGTTTTAGAAAAGTGCTAAAGTCATTTTTCCGTTCTATATGTCACTAGTGCTAGTGCTACACTTATATCTATCCTTGTTTCCAACCAAACTTAGCACTTCATATATGAAGATAAAAAGTGATTATTACGGACTTACTTTTATGTTTTAGTTTTAAAAATATAAGAAAAATTGTTTTTAGTCATTGTTATTTTGGTCGATTCTCTTTAATATTTGTTTATAGGAACTAAAATTGAAAATTGATACACTTATTAAGATGGAAATGATATTTTCCCTCAATTGTCATGCCTCAAACCAAGTACCAGAAGATTGGAAGATAGAATCTTGCAATTAAGTACGAAAATGATATTTTAACTTAAATATTTACTATGAGAAAAAGATATACTTTAAATTTTAATATGACATAATGGTGATGTTAAAATTAAAATTCAATAAAAGAACATCCATTTCCAATTATTTATTTATTGCTAAATTAAAGTAGAAAACAAGGTTGGCACCAAAAAAAAAGGGTAGGAAACAAGGTACTCAACAAGTGTCCACGTGAGGAACAAAAAATGTAAAATGTTTACATAATTTTCAGCTCCATTATTTTAATGTCTCACAAGTCCAATATTAATGAAACACTATAACACCTTGGATTACAATCAGACTTAAATTTTCACAAAGTTTCAACCCCACCACTTGAGAGGTTAAGCATCAAGAATCACTATAAATACAAGACTTTACCTGAATGAAAAACCAATAACAATCATAGACATGATTATGTCCTTATTTTTGAACATAACCTGTTACATTATGTTCATTTGTTCATAGCTTCTTCTCTTCCTCTATAAACAAATTCTAAAACACCCCCTTTTTTTTTCTTCCTCTTATCATAAACAATGTCTACAAACTTAAATAATCTGTCACTTTTTCACAAAACCTTTTCCCTCACCTTGTTTCTTTTCTCAGTAAATTTTCTTTTCTTTCCATGTTGTAACTCTCTTGATGAACAAGGCCAAGCTCTTATAGCATGGAAGGAGAGTTTAAACACTACTTCAGATGTATTAGCATCTTGGAACCTTTCAAACCAAACACCATGTAATTGGTTTGGTGTGAAGTGCAATTTACAAGGAGAGGTAGAAGAGATAAACTTGAAATCATTGAACTTGCAAGGCTCATCATTGCCTTCAAATTTTCAACCTCTCAAGTCCTTAAAGGTTCTTGTCCTCTCGTCAACCAACATAACAGGAAGGGTTCCAAAAGAATTTGGAGACTATCAAGAGCTCATTTTCATTGATCTCAGTGAAAATTATCTCTTTGGAGAAATCCCAGATGAAATTTGCAGGCTAAGCAAACTTCAAACTTTAGCTCTTCATACAAACTCTCTTGAAGGAAATATTCCATTCAACATAGGAAATTTACCAAGTCTTGTGAACTTGACACTCTATGACAATAAACTCAGCGGCGAAATTCCGAAGAGTATTGGCTTATTAAGTAAGCTTCAAGTATTCAGAGCTGGAGGCAATAAAAACTTCAAGGGTGAGCTGCCATCGGAGATCGGAAGCTGCACCAACTTGGTCATGTTAGGTCTTGCAGAAACCGGCATTTCCGGTAGTATTCCTTCTTCAATAGGGATGCTAAAAAAATTACAGACCATAGCCATTTACACAACTCAGTTGTCAGGCTCTATACCAGAAGAGATAGGGAATTGCAGTGAGTTGCAGAATCTGTATTTGTATCAGAACTCAATTTCTGGTTCAATTCCACCTCAAATTGGTGAGCTCAGAAAGCTTCAGAGTCTACTTTTATGGCAAAACAATATGGTAGGAGCAATTCCAGAAGAGCTTGGAAACTGCAGAGAGCTCAGTGAGATAGATTTGTCAGAAAATCTTCTCACAGGTAGCATACCAATCAGTTTTGGAAAGCTATCAAATCTGCAAGGACTTCAACTGAGTGTTAATCAGTTGTCAGGTATTATACCACCTGAAATTTCAAACTGCAGTTCTTTGATTCAGCTGGAAGTTGACAACAATGCTATTACTGGTGAGATTCCTTCTGTTATTGGCAACTTGAGAAACTTGACTCTCTTCTTTGCATGGAAGAACAAGCTAACAGGAAAAATCCCAAATAGTCTTTCAGAGTGTCAAAATCTTCAGGCACTTGATCTTTCATACAACAACCTAACTGGTTCGATACCAAAACAACTATTTGTGTTGAGGAATCTAACTCAGCTTATGCTTATTTCCAATGATTTGGAAGGATTAATACCACCTGATATAGGTAACTGCACAAGTCTCTACAGATTGAGGTTAAATCAGAATAGATTGGTTGGTACCATTCCATCTGAAATTGCCAACTTGAAGAACTTGAATTTTTTGGACTTGCACTACAATCATCTTGTAGGGGAGATTCCATCTCAGTTCTCTGGTCTTAGCAAACTTGGAGTGCTTGATCTCTCCCACAACAAGCTCTCAGGGAATTTAGATGCTATTTCTAACCTTCATAATCTTGTTTCTTTAAATGTTTCCTTCAATGAATTCTCTGGTGAATTGCCTAACTCACCATTCTTTAGGAAACTCCCTTTCAGTGATCTCACTGGAAATAAAGGTCTTCACATTCCTGATGGTGTTGCAACTCCAGCTAACAGAACAAGAGCCAAATGTCGTGTTAGATTAGATATGGAGATTATATTGCTCATTCTCTTGAGCATCAGTGCAGTACTAATACTTCTCACAATCTATGTTCTGGTTCGTGCTCATGTTGCTGACGAAGCATTCATGAGAAATAACAATTCGGTGACAACTTTGTATGAGAAGTTTGGATTCTTCTCTATTGATAACATTGTCAAGAATTTCAAAGCATCTAATATGATTGACACCACAAATTCTGGAGTTTTGTACAAGGTAACAATTCCAAAAGGCCATATACTTACAGTTAAAAAGATGTGGCCAGAATCTAGAGCTTCTAGTTCTGAAATTCAAATGTTAAGTTCAATCAAACATAAGAATATCATCAACCTTCTTGCTTGGGGATCCTATAAGAATATGATGCTGCAGTTTTATGACTACTTCCCTAGTCTGAGCTCATTGCTTCATGGTTCAGAAAAGGGAAAGTTAGAATGGGATACTAGGTATGAAGTCATCTTAGGCCTAGCTCAAGCACTTGCATATTTGCACCATGATTGTGTGCCTTCCATATTTCATGGAGATGTCAAAGCAACAAATGTGTTATTAGGTCCTGGTTTTCATCCTTACCTTGCTTACTATGGCCGGACAAAAATTGCAAGTGAAAAGGGTGAAAATACTGATGCCAATCCAGTTCAAAGACCTCCCTACTCCGAGAGTTCTTATGGATACATAGATCTTGGTAATTTATCTATCTATCTATCTATCTATCTACAGGTCTATCTTTATGATCTCATTTCCCGCCTAAAACATGTTTTAGTATCTATGTTTTTAGGCAGGTTTCACTAGTACCAGTTTTTCCACTATATTTAAGTTAGTTTGAGTAGTAATTTTCAATACTTTACATAAACCATTGCACAGTACTTATTTTTATTGTTTTGGCATGTGTACAGAGCTTGACTCGTTGCAGAAGATCAATGAGAAAACTGACGTATACAGTTTCGGTGTGGTCCTACTTGAGGTGCTGACAGGAAGGCACCCATTAGATCCAACTCTGCCAGGAGGTATACACTTGGTTCAATGGGTTAAGAATCACTTGGCTAGCAAAGGAGACCCATCTGGAATTCTTGACTCAAATCTTAGAGGGACTAAACCTACTGTTATGCATGAAATACTACAGACTCTAGCTGTGTCATTACTATGTGTCAGTACAAAAGCTTATGACCGTCCAACAATGAAGGACACTGTTGCAATGCTCAACCAATTTCGATACTTTGCTTAGAATGTATTAAAGGGAGTTTCAGTAGTGCATGCTAAGAATATAGTTTCACATGCATCTTCTAACTGTTCCTTTAATTTCTCAGATGGCTTAATCTGTTGAATAGAGCCATGCAAGATTGCAAGTTGTAGAGAACCCATGATTGTGAATGATGTAATGGAGTGCCAGTTAGAGCAGGCAAGAATTACTAGAGTAATTAAATGTAATCTTAGATATAAAATGCAAATTTCAATTATCCATAATAAAATGCATTCTAGAACCTTTAACTCAAGTTTTTAGTCTAATTGGCTTCTCATCAATGTGACTGACATAAAAGATCTCCTTGGCCACAAATCAATGTGACTGTTTTAAGTTTTATTTGCGGCAAACAATCTAAAATTTAAACAAAAGGTCACGTTTGGATAAACCGATGCTGTCAATTGCGGATCACCATAAGTAACAGTTTATTCAAATTCTGCTTATCTGCTAGGCAGCAATGCTATAGCGCAACTATAGCCACTATTTCACAATATTTTGTACTAAGTAGCGTATCATTGGACGACAGTGATTTGTTCAAATTCCACTATGCAATAGTGTAGTAGCACCGTATAGCTGCTATTTAACAACATCGATTCTAATTCATGAGCTTAATTACATGCTTATTCATAAAACGGTTGGACGGCTTATAAAAATAAGCTCAAAACAGTTCAGTGAAATATCACATGTAATATAAATACTTATGTACCAGATAAGTTCAATAAGTTCTAAATAATCCTTGATGATATTTTCGTATGCCAGAAGTGATGAAACATCCCTAACTACCAACAAAGGAAGTTCAAGAAAGAGAGCAACCTAGAAGATTGTGGAAGCTAAAACAAGAATCTCCTAGGGATATGATATGTGTAATTTGGGCATACAAACTAAGATTCCTAAATTGCATCCCTATCTTTCTCCCTCACACACACAGCCTTTGAATTCAAACAATGACCACATGGTCCCATCCCATGTTCAATTCCTCACATACCATGTTCCAGCTGAAAGAGACTTTCCAGCGATTGGAAACCTCCTTCAGAAGCACAGATACTAAGATTGTATACCAATAATTACCAATAATCATATCCACATGCAGGACCACTATAGTGGAATGAAGATAACATATATAAGGAATACACAGCAAATGCATATCCAAATATGGTCAATGGAATTTTCTATCAAATGCAAGGCTCACAAAATTTCCTGTAAAGACAAAAAGTATCGTATTATACTGTTTAATAAGTTGTTTCTTACATTACTTTTGTCTCTACCAAGGAAAAGGACTAAAAAATAATTCAGAACAAAAGCCTGAGGACCAAGAAATACTTGAATACGAGAACTCATAGTGAGTTTGTCATCTTGTAAAGTCAAGTTGCTTACATTATTCTAAAAATACTCTATTTTCTCACATTTTCTTTTTCTTTAAATTCAAACAATGTTTTGTACCCTCATCCATGCATGTGTAGAATTTTTTATTTACATAACAAAAAGTTTAACTCTAATCTAAGTCGCAACTTAAAACTTTGGCTCTTTCTAAGAATGTGTTTTATGCAAGATCAAACTGAAAACCTCGTCCACAAACTCAGGATTACTTAGTGCCGGAAACAAACACATGATAACACCAAAGCTTGAAATCAATTACACCGAAGCTTGAAAATGCTTCACAAAATTCAACAACATCATAACACATTGAGAACACCGAGAAGCAAAAAGCATCCAAACAAAAGCTTAACAAACTAAGTCACACCCATAACGCATTAAATTCATTGGTATTGGTACTAGTTTGATTAGAGAATACTAATAATAATTGAATTATCATTTTGTAGGCAACAAAAACATTAACAACATATCCAAATTTTCAATCTCTTTTCACCAAGAGAAAAGAATCTCAATAAAAAAAGGCAACCAAGTTCATATTCAAAACCTATGAAGAACTAACAGACACCGACATTAAATACTAGCAACTCGATTGACATGGACATGGACACCAGACAGACACACAACGCTAATTTGAGAAAATAACATCATTGGATGCAATTACGTGTGTCAATATCGTGTGTCAATAACATAAGTCGGACATCAAACAAGTCCTCAATCAAAAGTATCGACCCTAGAGAGGTCTCAACCCTAAATTTCTTTTCTTTTCACAACATTGACAACTCAAACAGAACAAACAAAGCTAAATAACAGATAAAAATATAATCAAAACAAACAAACAAATGATAATGTAAAACATTAGATTTCATTCACTAAATTAAAAACAAAACTCAAATTCCATTCATTCAAATCCAACAACATAATCAAAACCAATTATAACAATACAAACAAAAAACAAAACCCTAATCAAAATCAATCAACATTCTGCATAATATCTTCAGCACCAAACTTAGTACCCTTCTCCTTATCAGCGGCAGCACGTCCCTTCGCCTTCCTCTCAAGCAACGACTTCCTATCCTTATCCAATCTCAGCTTAGTAACAACAACTTTGGAAGGATCAACACCAACATTAACAGTAGAACCATTAACTTTCTCACGAGTAATACGTTCAATATGAATAACCCATTTTTTGCGATAAACTTGAACGATTTTACCTTCACGGCCTTTGAATGTTCCTCTAACGACTTGAACTTCATCGTCTTTGCGAACTGGTATGGAACGGACGTTGTATTTGGATCGGAGATCGGTGGAGAGTGGTGCGCTCATTATCACACGGCGGAGACTTGATGGGGCCGTGAAATGCGCCTTTCGACTCTTTCGGCGGCTGCTTGAAACTCTTGGATTGAACTTCATCTTCTTCTTCACCTCTCTCTCTCACACACTCTCTCTGAATGAAGAATTAGGGTTTCGATTTCGAACCTCAAAACCTTGTTTTGTGATGATGGTGAAAGATTGGGTTTGGGCTTGGGCCTTTCGGATCTCCGATCAAATAGCAACTTCTGGGATTGATGTTTGCACCCTCTTTGTTCTTGTATGTAATACTTTGGACGATGTCTAAAAATAACCTTGTAAAATAAAAAAGATAAATAATATTTATACAATTATTTTATGATAATTTTTTGACAACTCAAAAAATATTTATTTTCTCAAGTTTTATTCTAGAAGCGATGTGTTATTATAAGTTTTTAAAACAATTTATTTGATCTTATTAGGGATGTTAAACAAATTTGCACCAATGAATATAGGATAAAATTCGTCAGAAACATGAAACTGAGTAATGTAAAATAAGTAGATATTTTGGTTATCAATCAATTAATGGATACAAAGATGGAGTTCATGGTATTCTTACCTGTCGGTTTTCATACATGTTAGTAAATGAGTAAAATTAATAATATGTCATATTTTAATATAAAACTTCTCCACATGAAAGAAACTCTTACATAATATTCAAATTCTTGTTTATTGTTGATAAGAAATTTCATAGTCAAATTGAAAATGCAATGTATTAATATTTTTTATGTTTTTATGTGTTAATGCTTTTTAGAGTTGTCAAATGATGATGAAGAAATCCTACACAATACAACTAATAATTGCTTTTTAACATAATTGCATTTGTTAATAAATATTGTTAATAAATAATGTGATGGATGTTAGTATCTGCATATACACAGAGATATTTCAAAATCCGCTAAATATTCATTTAGCTTGAATATATTTGTATCCAATAGAGCATGTAGTGGATGTCTATTTGTGTTAATGAATATTCATTGTCATATCTCATGTACTTTTATTGTTAAAAAATGAAGAAAAAAAATGTATTACATCATAAATAATATATATAATATTTTTTTTGAAGAAGCTAAAATGAAATTAATTCAAAACGCAAAGAATCCTAGCTAGCACGAGGAAGGCTAGGCTAGGAGACTTAAATAGCAACATACAAAGGAAAAATGTACCATATGTATGCGGAACACTAAAACAAACACTCATACATCAAATAAAAACTTTTACAAAAAACACCCTCCATTGAGGGCCCCCGAAACCAATAAAAACTAAACACCAAAACCACAAAGTCATCTCCCAAAACCAAAGTATAAACGCCCTCCAAAATAACTATCAAACCTACCAAAAACTTGTGCAACCGCACCTTGCTTCTCATCTGCAGTTGAACGCCATTAAGCACACCACTAACATCCATGTATTTGAGAAACCCCATCAACAGTAAACTCATAGAAGAAGACCCACAAAAATCATAACCACCACAAGCACAATCACAAAAACTAGCAGCACCACCACCACCAAAACTACCATTAACCACCACAAAAATCACCATTACTCGTCACCAAAGACCAGCACCAGTCACCACAATTTTGAAATGCATATTTATCATAAAAAGTTTTTTGACTAAATATTTATCTTAAAATTTAAATATAAGAAGTATTGTGATTAATTGGCAGTATAAACAAATATACACTAAAATCCATTTTAGTATCTCACAATTTTGTTGCTTCTTGCAGGTCATTTAAATCTCTGACAAAAAATAATAACAAATTAGTCCCTCATATTTTCATACGGACGGCAAATTATGCCCTCAATTAATCTATGACTGGTGCTAGTCACACAAAAAAAAAAACTAGTTACACTCAAATTTATTTAAAATTTTACAATAATACCAAAATTGCACTCTTCATGTAAATTTTTAAAAACCCATCTTTTATGATCATTCTGAACCCTTACCCCCTTTCATCCACAAATCACCATAGGTGTGCAACCAATATCTGAATCAACATCTTTGTTATTGATCTGTACTATATTCATAAAGGTTAGTGAATTTCATTTTCAATGAGTTTCTATTTGTTTTGGTATGAGATATGTTCAATTTAGGTTAGTGTAAATTAAGTTTACTTATGTTCAATTTAGGTTAATGTAAATTTAGTTTACTTATGTCAATGTAAATTAAGTTTACTTATTATGTTCAATCTAGGTTAATGTAAATTTAGTTTACTTATGTTCAATCTAGGTTAATGTAAATTTAGTTTACTTACGTTCAATCTAGATATAAGAGGTTAGTGTAAATTCAGTTTACTCAATCTAGGTTAATGTAAATTAAGTTTACTTATGTTCAGTTTACTTATTCAATCTAGGTTAATGTAAATTTAGTTTACTTATGTTCAATGTAAATTAAGTTTACTTTCAATTTAGGTTAATGTAAATTTAGTTTACTTATGTTCAACTTAGGGGTATATTAGTCATTCTAAGGTGTAACTTGTTTTTTTGGGGTGTGACTAGCACCGGTCTTAATCTATTCTTGTATGATGAAAGTATTATTAACTAAAGTAACATTATCATTTCACAATTGTCTCGAAAAGGATTATAACTATGCCATTTGAAGCTACAAAATCAAAACTTTTAGTATTGAGTTGATACCTCATGAACTGATGTAATGGTGATGACTTACTCCTCTCACAAAAAAAATACTCTCAGTTAAGTAATATTATGATTTTTGTACCAAAAAAAAAGAAGTAATATTATGATTTATGAGCCGTTACTGAAGAGTTCTCAGACAGGTGCATCCAACCAGGTTCTGCAAGTCTCCATCATTATGAAAAACAATAAAAATCAAAAGTTGCCATTATATCATCAATACCACTCATACAGCTCTAGAAGCTGTAAATTCTAATAATGGCTTTAATTGGATAAATAATCATGTTGCTGATTTTTCTAGAGTAAGTAGACTTTAAAACAATCTTACATCAATTGTTTACATCATATCAGACAGCACCATCAAAAAATGGGCACACAGTGTGCTCACAAGTTGTAGCATCTCCTAAGTGGTGCTTTCTGCTTTATCTCACTCAGCCTCAATGTAAAAAAGAAAGTAGCTTCAGTGAACTCAGACAAGTGCAGTCATGTTTGTGTGCTCAAATGCATTATGGCCTTGAGCCACAAAATGAAGCAATGAAATGCTGGTTTTATTGCCATAGCATTATGAGACAATGGACAGCCCTACCATAATACACACTATACAAATACAATACATCAAACATGATGGTCCATGGACCCCACCAAATGGATTTCAGATTAGTCTATGAAATTTGGATGTCCCAGTTGTGCACTATGGAGGATTCTGCTCATGCCTATCTAGTTTGTTTACTATGATGCTAATGACATTCCAGTCAAAACCACGATATTGAAGCCATCGAATAATCCTTGATTTCCTTGTCTCCTTCGGAACATTCTGACCTTTGAACCACTGCTTTGAGGCCTGAACATAAAGATGATCAATGGATTGCTTTGACAAGCCAATAACTGTCTTCTCTTCTCCAGCACAATCATTGTTGTCCTTAAAAACCACTTCAACTGCTTTTTCAGCATCAGTTTGACTAACTCCTTTCTTGAACAGTGCCTGCAACAAGAATTAAAGTCCATCACACAAAAATATTTTCGTTGATAATAATAGTAGCAAGTATATGGTTCTTAAACGCATGCGCGACCATGAAAACAATGTCACAGGCCATGCCTTATCCATAAGCTCTCTAGTATTATAAAGTAATAGGACATAATTATGAAATGAACAAAAAAGTAGATGCACATTGCTAGGTTAATTTGCAAGATGCTGTCACAATGTACGACATCTTTCACTCCTAATACTACATAAGTTAAAATGAAGATGAGTTTAGCAAGCACAGTATAATCGAGATACCGACAAAATATTTCGTCTTTCGACTTGCTACGAAGCTAATAAGTAATAACTAAAGACAGCAAAGTGTTGGCAGTGTATTAGAAAGCAAAAAGTACAAGGATGAACAAAAGGCCGGAATAGACTAGCTTACTTGTTTGATCCGTCTCGGCCCCCAAGTAGACGAAGACCATCTAGATTGAGAATATGATTCAGCATACAGCCTATCATTGATGAACCCTCTGAAACAAAGGGATAAAATCATAAAACATGACCATAATCCCAAAGAATGTATTAAAATTCAGCAAATTCAGTTTTTTATAAATGAACTTGAAAAGGTACATTACGAAAAGTACTACACGTGATTCTTTTCAAACTGCAGAGAAGGTTTACTGAACTAGTCAGACATTAAATTTTGTTGCAAACATGCTGTTTCACACAGATACAAGAAGCACTATCATATATTCATATTAATATCAATCAAATTGGTTTATATAAACTTTGAAATTTTTGGATTCTTGTATGATAGATTATTTTAAATAGAAACCTGCATATATAAATTAATGATGTGCTTGAACTAATATTTATTATAGAGTATGTACTTTTTTTTTTGTCTCCATTCCTTTTTCCCTATTGTCTGTTGTCTAAACATGTTACATCCATCTTCTCTTCACGCAAAAAATGGAGGAAAGATAGCTCATCAGCTTCGAGGATCTAAACAGTTAAAACTCTTATAAAGGTGTCGCTATGTGTTGATAATCTAAAAAATATCGATATTATCAACTACATCAAAGTTAAAATGGTAAATTAATAAGAGGAATGCTAGCAACACTCTCTTTTGAGAACTCTCTCCAGCACTCACTCTTTTATTGGGTGAAATCAATGTAGGACCTACACTTTGGAAATGGAACCCACATAAAGTGGTGGGACATACATTGATTTCACCTAATAAAAGAGTGAGTGCTAGAGAGAGTGCTCAAAAGAGAGTGTTGCTAGCATTCCTCAATTAATAAACATATTCCTAACTACACAGGGTGGATCACTCTAAAACACTCAAAAGTCAAAACAATCATTCTTCTTCTACACCGGATTATCTAGCTACTATTCTCATGGAGACCCTGCGACTGATTTTACGTTAGCTAGAGTTGCATCTGTTATTACGGATGTTAAGTCATCTTCATGACAGCCATCTGTATCTGTTATTGCAGACATCTTATTTTCAAGGTCAAAAATCGCGTAACGTACATATTCTTACTTAGTTAAACTGAATAGAACATGATAAAAACTGGATTTTAGAAAAGAAAACAAAATTTCTTATAATGGTAATGTTAGGATACTGGGTTGGACTTATGCCCAATAAATGGGTGTTGAATAGGAAAACTGGAGAGGGATGGCTGATGTGGCAATTAGTTGGAATATGCAACATGATTATAAGGGGTGGAAGTAAGAGAGGGAACATTCATTCAGAAATATTGCTAGAGTTTGTTAGGAGATTTTCTCTCTGGTAGGAGCATATTGCTCTGGTTAGGAGTTCTTGAACTCTGGTTATCCTTTCTTTTTCCGTTTCCACCATTGTAAAGCTCGAGTTCATCACTTTTCAATTCAATAATATACGGTTAAATTATTTATTTTACTGGGTTCTATCAGGTACATTTGGAAATGGCTGATAAATAACAGTCCAACAATTTTGTTATGAAGTTAGCTACATACTGTCTCTGGAGCTTGTTTATCACTGCCTCCACTGCATCAGGAGAGAATCTCTTGCTAAGCAATTTCTTTCTCAACTCAACTGCTGTGAGTGCCCTGCGGAGTAAGAAGATAGGCATGCTTAAAAGAAAAGACAGCATTTGGCATTGAATGTATATGCACGGTCCTAAGTCCAAAATGTAAAAAATATTAGAGGCATGTTATTTGAACCATTTTTGGGACAACCAAAGATATACAAAGAAATGTAGGTAGTGGCACGAAAACCAGAGCAATAGAGAGAGAAAGTAAGAACACAATGAGAGTATGAGAGAGAGTTGTCCCAAAAGTTGTTACAAAATGGTTTTACAAATATCATTTCTCAAAATATTAGCGGACTTGAATCATTATAAAATTTCTTCCCTTTGTTAATAACTTACAAGCAATAACAAATCCAGGTAATTAAATGTTTTGATAGTTGATTGATACTGTTAAAAATGTTTCAAAAGGAGATAGTAATTACATTGCAGAAGTAACACAATATGCTTTGAAATGATCGTTTAGCTCTGTGGTTTTATACTGCCAGTTTTCTTCAGATATGTGACAATTGCCTTACCTCGGTAGGAAGCACAGTCACAATTGAATGTCAGTGTTAAGAACACGTGATGTAAAGAGACAAGAAAAACGATATATTTATCACGAAAATGTTTGATTTCTCTTGCACTAAATTAGGAAAACATAATGCTTCATATTCTCTTCAATTTGGCTGACCATGCAGCATAATAAACTATTGTTGTGTTGAACAAGTTATGTTTCAAGTTGGAGATGAGGGAACTAACCTAGATGCAAGTAATTTGACAGCCGATTGTTCAGCATCATTGGTAAATTTGTCAACACGTATGAAATCCTGTTCACAAGAATCTCCAACCTCTTCCATTTGTTCAGAACCTAGAATCCACAAATTAACATGATCGGAACAACTTTATTTCTTAGATAAAAAAGTTGTAAGTGTTATAAGTTATAACTATGATTTTAAAGCTTACTAAATGATTTTGTAGCTGAATATTCTGTCACAACAAATTGATAGAAAGAATTTAAATTGGCTAAAACAGGATATGAAAAAACACTTGATGCTAAAATTTTAAAAGGTAAATTGGAAAAACAAATGAACACGGTGAATCAAGAAGCATAAACCTATCATGATCATCCATCCTAGATATTAATGATTAAGGAGATTCTATCAAGCTCTAGAGAAAATTAATGTTGGTTACCCATAAGATAAGACAAATACTGTTTTTCCTTTCTTCCCAGTTTCCCCCCGTAATAATTTCAAATTTTTGTTAAGAGCTTACATTTATTCAATTTATCAGATACAATGACCCTCAACTATAATGAAAACTCTGAACCGCGAACAATCTCTCAATAAATGGAAAACACTAGTCTTTATACATATACAAAATTTATTGAACAGTTTAGCACTCGGTTAATCATGGTTTAAACGGCAAATAATCAACTGTCTAGGGATGATTTAAAAAGTGAACAAATAGTGTCCAAAATATATAGCCGGCCACAAAGTAAGCTCCGATGTGTGTCTAACACAGATCTAGTTCCCCTGACCCAATTTTTTGTTACATCTAATCCTGCAGGTGTATCCTAATAAACTCACCACATAGATAAGTTATAACTTCACCTACAGCATGCTGGTACTTTGGTAATTGGTACAATGTAAGAATATCATGTCACCACACTTTAAGTAACCGATCTCGTGCCAAGCATCAAATTTAATTGTAAGGCTTAAACTCACAGTTCTTTAGTGTCTAGATACCTCGTGAATTGGTAGTACTGATGTAGTTCTGCTGTGTAGTGAAACACAAGTAACTCCAAAATGATAAAATCAGTGTTTTCAAAACTGAATGAACGGACCAACCAGTTGAACCTTGAATTGACTTTTATTATAGGTCGGTTATTTTCACGGTTTCATCTCTGTTCGGGCGGTTTAAGCTAGTTGAACCATGACCTAGAAGCCTCGCCGGTTCAATGTCTAGTTAGGTTTTTAAAAAATTGGATAAATAGAATGACGTCATAGGCCAAATTTGGATTAACTTAATGGAAGATTTCAATCAAAATAAGTTTATATTCTTAAGAAAAAGTACTCATAGGCTAAGTGTTCGAGCATAAGTTAAATGTGAAAGCATCTATAACTAGTTTACCTTCTTCACTATCATCAAAGAGCAACTCACTATGAAATTCATCTAGATTTTGAGAAGTTTCACAATGTGCAATTGTTGCATGCCCAATTTTCCCATCATTTATCTTGATTACACTTCCATCAGCAAAACTACAATACTCTAAATGACGAATTTTCACCCTGCATGATGTGTTAGGAATGTACCTAACAGCAACACAACAAGAACTAAAGTCTCTCCTCTTGAAGCATTCAATCCGAAACTTCCAAATGTTCCTGATTTCAATTTCAATAACCAAAAAACACAAGTCATAAAAAAAAAACAAAAGTTATAAGAATCATGACCAAAACATTACAAAATCATGACAAAAACATTACTACAAAATATGGCCCTGTTTGGATAAACAACATATTTGAAGCTTATAGCACAAGCGCTGACGTATAAGCTAAAAACAACTTACTAACAATGTCTTAAGCTGTTTCCATAAGTTCTCCCAAACAATCTCACGAAACTTATGAGAGTGGATAACCTCAAATGAGGAACTAAAAGCTTGAATTTTTACAAGAATTTCCATCAACCCATTACAACCAATTGGTTAGCTAAATTTGAACTCAATTATTAATTAAAAACTGAAAAAGAATCAAACTTTTCTGTGATTTTATTAAAAGCTTGAATTTTTACACGAACTTCCATCAACCCATTACAATTCAACCAATTGGGTATCTAAATTAGAACTCGATTATTCATCTAAACTGAAAAAGAATCAAACTTTTCAGTGATTTGGTTTTTCAACTGTAGCAAACAAATGGGTCATAAATTTTTGGAGATAAATGGAATAATATAAAATAGTAGTTACCTGGGAATTGAATAAATGCGAGGTTGAAGATGAGATGTGATTTTGAAGCCAATGTTTCCCGCTAAATTTCTTGCCATGTTCATGTAACCAAAATTTGCGTCGTAGGAAGGATTTCTCACTCCTTGTTTCTTTTCATTTTGCACCCTCTTCTTTTTCTGTTTTTTTGGTCCCTCTTAATAAAACGTATATACTTAATACCTATGATATTCTTGCTTAATTAGCCCTCAAATTTAATGAAATCTCAAAGACTAAAAAACCCCTCGAATTTATTAAAAAAAAAAAAAAAGCTCCTCAAGTTGTTCATCGGGTCGTAACTTTCGATCGATATTTTTTGTGAGTAAAGTCCGATCGGATTGTGAGTCTCAATGAACATTTTTATGAAAATGTGAGCAATTTGAGAGCTTATTGAAAATCAACACTTGAATGTTTTGTTTTCAAAACTTTTGGTATGAGTATTCAAAATGGATCGTTCAAAAAATTTAACACAATATTGATATGTCTCGCGATATTTATTGTCCCGAGAGTTTCATGAGATAAGATTTTTCAATATTTTCCCTAAATTATGTCCCACCACATCCGTTGATTTATGGCAAGGAACGAATTTGATTGGGCAATTGATTTTCCCTAGTAATCCGGGACAACATGTGTCTAGAGAAATATCATGTGTTTGCGATGTATACATCCCCAATTTACAGTTAAATTGAGCAATTTGGATCCGTTTGGATTGACTTATTTTTTAGCTTATGAGAATTAGTTATGTAAAAATAAATAAGTTTTTATGTTGGTTTATAAGTTCTCACAAACGACAATTGTATTAATTTAGAGTTCCACTTGTAGGTAGCATATGTTTGGATTTAATTCTTTACCACAAATTTTAAGAAGCTACAAATTGTAGCTTGGAGTTAGACGCAGGTTTAAAGACTATCCACCACAAGAAACAATTTTTATTCCATCGAACTTAAGTACTATTTAAATAGGTTCGACCTTATAAAAAATTCATTATCCATTTGAATCTAATTATTATTGAATGGCTGATTAGGAAGTTATGATTTGGTTTACAATAATGAATTTTTCAAATCTAAATTAACTGAGAGTTGTATATATTTGACTTCTTATAGGTTGTATGATAGAATTATTTTCAATCTTCCTTTATCAATAAAAAAACTATTTTAAAATCATATAAATCAAAAAGCTCAAAGAAATAAAGGCCATTGAAACGATACGTTATTTTATAACTCTAGATCAAATCAAATGGTAATAAAGAAGATAATGTATGAAACTAAAACTTTTACTACCAAAAAAAGAATGTAACACTTCTACGGAATACTGACAATGAATTTCAATCCATTCTCCAAGCATACAGAAAGTGAAGAAAACTTTTGGTGGATGAATTCTCATCTACTAAGTCATAGCTACCACTATCCTCATTTCTTTCTGTGCATTCTCTGCTATTAGAATCATCTGTTTCCAAAATTCCTGGCTTGAAAATAAACACGGCAGGGCCTGAACCAAGGTCATTGAACAACCAATCATGCACATCCCAAAAGATTTGCACAGGTAAATTATTCACCATTACTATTTCATTTCCTCTAAATTTCCAATTCAGGTTCATTATTCTACTTGCCAACATTCCATCTATGCTAATCCACATTTCTGGATCATCAGGTCCAGAAAGGGAAGTCTCGATAACGACATCATGTTCTGGTTTACCCTCCTCTAGCATGGCTCTTGTACAAAACAACTTCTTCCCTTGCACATTCTCTTTCTTGCATAACAATGTAGCTTCTTCTGAGGATGGTTTTGATTTGGTTCGCACATAAGCATCATTCGTTAAATCTCCAAGTAACAAAAGTACCTCTTTCTTGTAAACCAAGGCAACATAATAGCCTGAGCAAGGCTGTGGATTTGTGGAGAATTTTGCGTGTCGAAAATCCCAATAGACATCTACTCTTGCACCTTCTATTTCAAAGGATTTGAGACCTTTTTTTCCCCAAGATTGTCCGGATGCTAAATCAATCTTGCAGGTAAATTTGTTTTCTTCAGATGGTTCTTCGACGCTCATGGAAAGAGAATGTTCTATGAGGTTTTTGCACCATGTCACTGCAACATTGCGAAATGAATCTCCTAATTTTGTTTGATAGACATAGATAACAGAACTATGAGGGGTTAAATTTTGTATGGCCTTATGCTTTGAAGATTTTTTCCATGGTGGCGGCTCAGGAATGCTCATTGGCACAACTTCGACAAGAGAATTAGCCGTTGGCATTGAGCATCGGCTATATAACTCGGATAACAACTCAAGATTGAGCTTGCAAATGTTTATGATTTTCTTATAGGATTGAAAGTTGTTACTCTTTGTCCTCCAATGAAATTATTATATAAAAGAAACTTATAATAGGTAAAACCATAGAAATTTCCTACAAATAGAACAACAATAACGATGAACAATCATCATCTTTCACCTCTTGTAGATTCAATAGCAACGTAAAGAAACAATATGCAACATAATAGCCGTAACATTCTGAAATATGTGAAAACTAAAAATCGTTATGAGGAATAAAATATATGTTGAGGATGTTAATGAGGTGCCAACAATATTAGCTTCTTCTTTTTATTGTTGTTATCTATTAATAGGTTATTGTTCTTAAGTTGAAAATAAAAGCAAGTTGCAATCTACTAATTATAGAAATGTCAAGTTTAGAAGAAACCTAACAAGCTTTATATTTTTATAATTAGGCTTGCTGGTTTTTGTTATTGGTATTCACAAATTAGAATATAATGATAATTCTATTTTAATTTGGTTTACATGTTTATTTATTTTCAAATATTGTTTTTGGGTGGTTTTTTTTTTTTGGCAGAAGTCTCATTCATGGTAGTTGTTGATCCATCTTTACGTCATGACTGATAAGCATTATTATGCTTTAAAATAAGTCCCTTAACTCAACTATCATAGCAATAACCAAAGGGGGTTTGATAATTAATTACTTATTCAAGAAATGTTTTGTTGGTAGGTATGTCAATAATAAAGAAGTTTCATATCCGATGAAAATAGATTAGTCCAGTAACATGTTTCATGTCCAGACCAGTTGTGTGACTGCTCTTAATCGATTGTGATGATCCCTCAAGATTCAGACACCCCTTATGAGCTAACATTTTTGTCATATGAATATGAATTTATAAATAAGTTGTTTATACAATCAAATCAAAAGAAGAAATGGACTAAACCTTGAATAGGCACAGCATAAACTGTTTCTACAAGTTATCTTAGAGAGATTATAAAAATAATCTAAAAATGACTTGTAAATTTGTTTAGCATTCATGCATGTTTTTGTCATGAAATAAGTCCAGTTAAACTATATAATGGGTTATGGGTAGTTGAGTTCATAGAATGCAAAAATATACCTTAACATAAAAATTTGTCCTGTAGAACAAAACCTCATGATTTTAGGAGTATAATACATACCATTATAAATTACAAAGTAGCATGACAAAAATAGATAAAGATCACACGACAAACTGATCTTAAGGCCTCAAAGTCTATATAAAAATCATGTGAGGTGCACATCAATAACAATCACTATACACAAATACATTATATAAATTAAAAAATATATATTAACCTGAAATCTTCATTATAATACAAAAAACTTTCCTCGTGGTGTCGACCGGCTTCTTTTAAATTCATGCATAGATGTATTGGTTCCTTCCTTAAGATTGCGACCTTGAACATTTAAAAGTTTGTTTTCAACTTTACTAGCAGACAATGGTTCAGCTTCTTGCATAATTCTTCTGCATGTGACCAAAATAAATGCTTATTTAAGGTTTCTAAAGATAAAATTAAGAGTAGAAAATTTCAGTGGTTCTTTTAGCCATACCTTGATTCATGGTTCTGAGAATTCCTTGAGATGTTGTGACGCATCTTTTTAACACTTAATACACCATTCACTGCAGACTCCATAAAAGTAAAGTCATTTTCTGGCTCAGAATAATCACACTTTTGAGGCGCCTCCACGATTTCACCGGTAATATCCATGTCAGGAATCAATTTAGGTATTAAATCGGTCTTTTGAATCCTAAAGGGCGATCGTTGATGATGTTTTGCCTTGACCTTATTGTCAGCTTTGCTATTCCTAACACCACTTTGTCTTACTGCCGCAAATGGTTGTTTGACCTGTTGCTCTTCGTGTTCTCGATGAACTTTCCTGAAGCTTACTTTCTGGGCGTTAAAGAGAGGTTCATAAACAAAATCGTGTTTCACTGGCTCTTGTGGATGTGGTGTCATTGTCATTGTGACAATAGATTTATTTACTGGCACTGTTCTAGCTGTAAATGGATTCTTCGAAATTGGTTGGTTTTCTAGATTGTCGATTTTGGTCTTGCTTTTAATGACAGAACCTCTATCAGTAGATATTGATCTCCTAATTGGAGGTGATGGTGACCTGCCCCTCCCTGTGCTCACTGACTTTTCTTCAGACAGAAGAGACATTTTTGGTATGGAGTCCTTGTCCATAAATGTTGAGGGAAATCTTGGCCTTCTTTGTTTGCCCGAAGAATAATTTTTAGCCTGAAAATATAATTTCAATTTAGAAAATGCAAAGTATGTACTTCAGTATGCTATATAGAACCAACACTTCAAAGCGACGGTGTGTCTGGTATCTGACATGACATGTTTCACTGTCCGACGTGTGAAGTTACATTTGATTACTTTAATTTTCTTAAACTATTACCAGTGTCTACATGCAAGTGTCGTGTCTGGTGTGTGTTTGTGTCCGTGTCCGTGTCCGTGTCCGTGTCAGTATTTCATAGTCGGTATGACATATTAGCCAAGTATGAACCTAAAAAAAGAATCTTTTCTTATATTTGAGACCGGAGGGAGTATTACTTTAAACATAAATGTATTATAAATGGTTGTGTGTGCATTCAATAACCTCAGAGCTTCTATCATCCATGGATCTTTGACTATTTTCAGGCTTCATGCTGCCACTGGTACTATATTTGGGCATACGGAAAGGTGAAACAGCTCTTGGTTTCTGAGATTCTGTGACATTCCGTGCATTTCCAGTTTTCCATTGCTCCAGTTCATTTTCCTTCCTCTCCAATGCCGATTTGATATTTGATATCTATAAAATGTTCAAACTGGTATATTATTTGGCAGAGTTGAATAGAAAATTGCATTAGTTAGTAGTATGGTAGAAAAACAAACCTCTTCCTTGAGCTCTCGGATTTCACCGGTTTCTTTATTAGATTTAGCAGCCCCAAGTTCAATGGATGCAACCCTCTCAGCAAACTTCAATGTGCTAATTGTCTCCCCAAGAGCATTGATTTCAGGATTTATATGAACAAACATCAAAGTCTTTGCATGGCCACCTATTAATATGAAGAAAACACAGACAATGTTGTTGTTTAATATAAAATCACTACGTTCCCACATGATCTTATCACGTTATTTTTATCCAAATATATTAAATATCAATATTCAGATAGCATGGTTACCTAATGAATCTTGTAAAACTTGTGTAAGCTTGCTATTTCTGTAAGGAATATGTTGACTCTTCTGTGCCAAAGCGGAGATAACATCGCCAAGTGCAGACAGTGATTTGTTAATATGTTGAGCCTCCTTTAGTCTCTCGCCAACGGCCTCAGATTTCTCCACTCTCTCACTTCCAGCTAAATCCACAAGATGTAGACAACCCTTCAGAACTGAATTAGAGACTACGTCCATTCCTCTGACATGAACTGTCAACACACTGCAATTATAGGTAGCACCAACAGTTAAATATATTTAACCATGGTTAGAGTAGCCATCTATCTACATTAGTTAGGAAGATATTTTACCTATGAGAACGACTGCTTCGCTCATTTAGAGCGGTAGCACCAACAGCACGATTCCTCTGACCAATTTTCATTAAATCAAGAACATCTTGAGTACAACTAACCGGAACCAAACATGCATCAGGCACATTCAGACCATTCAATTGAGAGTTGTTTCGTATTTCTAATGTATATATTGTCAAGGAAATTAACCAAAAAGTAATTGTTGCAAAAAGTAAAGAATTTGATGTACAGTTATATAGAAAAAGTGAAATAAAATAAATACAGCAAATATGATCTTGTGAAGGATATCTTCTGTTAGAGCCATCACTGACTAGTAAATCTCTCACTTGTTCATTGTATATTTCAATCATCTGGACGCCAACTTCATATTTTATTGCATCTGCTCTATCCTTTGATATATGAAATAAGTCTTGCAAAGCTCTATAGTTTACACCCCATGTCTCTTCAGTCATCAAATCTGGACCACTCTATACAAGCAGAAAATCCAGTTAATTACCTTGAAATATTATCAGTTCTCTCTCTTTCGGTGTGACTGAGGTTTCAAGTTCCATAAATAGTACACTCTTTGATCTGACAAAAACATATTTAATGCAAATTTCTGGGTATAAGCTGGTCCAGTTAAGGGTTTCGATGAAAACGTTCAATAAAGGTTGGTTAAAAATTTTAAACTCGTCTCCTTTTCAGTACAAATATCTCCAAACCAAAGTGCTAACTAACTAAATAGAATTTTGTACCATAAGAAATCATATGACAGATTCTTGACTTCAAATATCCATAAAGTGCACTTCAAAAATATATTGAACTTGAGAAAGCATGTGGTTTCACTGGTTTGCAACCAGTATAAGGAAAGAAAGTCATTGATTCAATTGAAATTACTCCAATTGAAGTGAATGCTTAATGTAACATTATCATGTGATAGAAGCTAATACATGCAAGCACTTTCCTGTATATAATATTACCATTGTGTAGGTTTTCCCTGAGCCAGTTTGTCCATATGCAAAGATGCATGCATTATAACCATCTAAAACCGATCTGACCAATGGCCGAGTATCAACATATATTTGTTCTGTAGAAGAAAAAATTACTGTCATAAAAAGCTTCAAATAAGTTTGTGACTTCCATAATTTTTTTTATTTGTGTAACATATACTTCAAAATATGATACGAAACAAGTAGAACAAAATATTACATTGTGAAATAATATGTGTAAAATAAAAAAATACCTTGTGTGGCATTTGTCGGGAACACCTTATTGAATGAAAATACTTTTCTAGCATCTTTTCCCTGCTTAAGGGGATTCACAATCATGATGTTTCCATTTTCTCCTATATAATCGACTGTAGATTGTCCATTTGATTGTCCTGGTAAGAAAGGCCTCACTCTACAATAGACCCTAATGGATCCTGTAAGACAATATATTTATCAATATACATAAATCATGTATGTAGATTGTTACAAAAGTGTTTAGACTCTGATGATTAAGTACCTTTGAGGTCTATCACTTGATTGTAAAGAGAGCGGTTCTCTTCTAAAACTTTGTGGTAGGAAGAGGAGGTTCCCTCAAGGCTCTTTATATGACTCTCTAAAAATGACATAGAACTCAAGTCAATGTTATGAAAGAATATTTCATCAAAACATTTTATGAGTAAGGTGGTAATTTCTCACGGAAAAGTGATTCTTAGATCCTTACCGAGCCTGCTCAGTTCTTGGTCCCATTCAAATTGAATCTGTTTGACTTCCCTTTTTATATCCGCCAACAAGTATTTCATTCCCTAGAGCAAGAAAAATATCATTTGAGTGTGTGGTGCTAATCTAATCTCTCATGATAAAGCTTCCTAAGCAGTAGATACAATTTTGCATTAATATACCTCAAGTTGTTTCTGCTGAGCATCAATTATTTCAGCCTGTTTGGCTGAATAATTAACATTATGCTGAGTACTCTCACGTTTTCCCCCACAAGTGCAGAATTTAGATAAATCATTTGACGTCAAACTACTTCTTTGATTAAGATATAATGTGATAGCTTCCATAAATTCTCTCTTAGAGAGGCAGCCACTATCACCGCTTTTCAATATTTTCTTGAGGAAAAATGCAAGCTGCAGAAAATTGTTCAGAACTATACTTTAGATGATATTTTGAATTAAGGAAAAGGAAAAGACTAAACTACAGTCAACTCTAATATGTGAAAGTCAACTCTAATATGTGAAGTTGAAAAACAACAGAAGTGAAGGTGCTTTTACATTAACTTTGAAGTACCTGAGTGCCTTGAGAAACAAGTAACGTTGAGAAATCCCTTACTATCTTGCTGAGAAATGTATCAATAACCTACAAAGTTTCACCTAATCAAATAAGATTGCACGAACCTTTGCACATGAATTTGATTTCTTAAGAAAAAAATAATCTAATTTCACAGTCTTAAAAACTTCAGAGTAAAATTGAAATAATACCATATTGATGCAGATGGTATTAGCCTATATCTCATATGCTCATAATATAAGTAAGAGTTTTCTTTTCTTAACAATCAGTGTAATCATTTTTTAACGAAGCCAACTAGTAATCATAGAAGTCAAGCAACAAAGCTGGTGTAGATTTAAACAAGACAGAAGACAAAAATATAGCACAATGGAAAAGATCTTACCGACCATTGCATTGAGTGGTAGATCTTTAGCCTCATCAGTCTCTCTAACGAAAGCCTGGAGAAGTTTGAGTCCAAAATGATCAAACAAGAAATTCAGAGCACTAGCTGTTCTGGTTTCTTCAATTGAGACCTCCGGAGACATATGAAGAAATTCAAGCAACTGTTGATACTGTGAGGACTGAAACTCATCAAGGGACTCGTCAGCACTTTCACTGCCCAATATAGAGGAAGAAGGAGTTTCTTTGGGGAAAGACATAATCCTGACAGTTCCTCCATACCTCCAAACCCCAACTCCACCAGATAGCTTCCATTCATAATACCCTTTCAAACAGAGAATGCAGTCCACAACTTTACTAGATGAACCACCCTACAATCACACAGAAGTAAACACTAAACCTTAAAAACAGAAAATTTGAAAATTAAGTGGAAATTGACTAATTGAGACTCTTATAATTTGGGCTGGGTCCTAACTCAACACCAAAAACTAGATCATATGATAGTATCCCCCACTTTGGACCATATGACTATCTAATATTAGTCTCTAAAGTCTCAACACACACGGCTGAACCTTGCAGGACTAGACAAGTGGTTCAACAGATCAGATAGAATTTCATAACATTTTAGAATTTGGGTTTTAGGCCTAAATCTTATAAAATAATGGAATTTGGACTTAGGACTAACTGAATCTCAAAAGCTAGCTCATGGTGACTGGTGAGAGGTGTCCCACTTATAACTACCATTCTTGAGACCATATGATTATCCAATATATATGCATCGCTCGTACTTCAAATTGAGCAACTTTGATATGCTGATACTGAGAATTTATGAAAATGGAAATAATTAAATGTAACCGCATGTGTCTTTGTCTTGTTAGTGTAAACACGTGCACGTGCTGGACACCAATATGGTTTCTAGAGAAAATAGGCCTGTTAATATGGTGTCCGGTTAGGAGGCAAGTAAAGTTTGGCGAAAGATTATTTCAACTATGTGAGAGTTAACTTAAAATCAGAAATCTGGAGAATCGTGCCACGATGGAGAAGCAACGTGCCACGATTGTTGAAGCAAGATTTTGAAGCAGTCACTGGAAAAATCGTGCCACGATGAAATCGCAACGTGGCACGATGGTGCGATTGAGGATAAAACAAAAACGTATTTTCAGTGAAGATTTGTTTCAATTTTTTAAAGGGTTACTTTCCACTATAAATATAAACCTTGTATCAATGATAAAGTGTGTAGAAAAACAGGGTTTAGAAGCCAACATACAAACTAGGGTTTATAGAGAATTTCTCTTTGCAACAACACTAGGGTTGGGATTGTTTTGATTCACCTTGGCTGGGACTTGGGTAGAATTAGGTTTGAAGACTGATTCTTGTAACTCAATATCTCTTTGTAAAGAAACTCATATCATTATAGTGGAACGGAGAGCTGCTCTCTCCCCCAGACTAGGTCATCATTAGACCGAACTGGGTAAACAAATTCTTGTGTTCTCCTTCTTCCTTTTATCTCTTGCTGTTTATTTTTGTTTGGATTATTTGCTACCCGCTTGATTTGATTACTTGGTATTAATTTGCTCCACGCATCAAGTTTTTATTGGTGTGGTTTTTACAACGAATTCACAACAAGCTAGTATTCAAACTTACTCTCTAACTATGTCATATATCTAACTTTAAACTTAGACAAAGCAGCATAGCATGTTGAATGGAATATAAAAGGAAATTTTATCATCACTATGAATTCAAAATTCAAACCTTTTCCAAATCAGAAGCTTCAAAGGTCAACAAGGTCATATCCCTGACAGCATCAAGAAAATTCTTCATGTTCTCAAAATACTGAATGGCAGAGTGAGCTGGACCCTCTAGAGATTGAACAGCAGGGAGTGGATTGTCCACCACTTTGAGGATAGCACCCGGATTGACTTTGTTGAGAACGTTGCAAAGAATGAGGCCATTGCGGAGAGCGAGGCAGAACTCTTCTTCGGAGGGTTGTTTGGAGAGTGAGGAAGAAGCTACATTGTCCATTTCTCGTAGCCATTCTGCTGCTTCATTCCTCCTTGATGCTGCAATGCATGCAAACACAACAGTATAGTATCAAAATTTTAGTAAGTACCATTTTAAAAGTAATTTCAATCTTGCAACCATTTTCTAAAAAAAAAATACAAAGATTTTGGTTTGGACATTATAAAGGTGTCTCATTTCATGATAGAACATTAGAACATATATTTAAATATATTTATAGGCCTCAATAATTTAGAGTTAATTTCTCTTTAAATTTTTTGTCATTTTTTACTTTCAAAACATTGGTAAAAAAAACTCTCAACATACGAAATAAAATACATTCATGAAGTACTAAAAGTTTACTATTTCAGTGTACCAAAAATAAAACAATATAAGTTCACTATTTTAGATATACAACAACCAAATCTTAGCCCACTAAGTGGGATCAACTCACTATTTTATAAATGTAAGATTAAATACAAAAAAAAAATATAGCATAGATGAAATAAAATATATTTACGTTAATGCAATAAATATTATGTAAAAGAACGAATTTTAAGTTAGGTTTTACTACCCGTACATGAGACTAATTTAAAAACGTACTAATTCCAATACAAAGTTTCTATTTTAAACTTCTAACATGCGCAAATTTGCACATGATAGAAAAACCCTTTATAATATATAATATAATTTTTTAAATGGTACACATCCTAAGTCCTAACAATTTGAAAGTACACATCCTAAGTCCTAACAATTTGAATGAAGTAATTTTTTGAAAATGTAGATTCTGAATAATTGATGTAAGCAAAGAATCTGAATGAAGTTGTAAGCAAAATAAGAATCTGAAAGAAGATTCTGTTTGAGTTTTGAATTAGTTGAGAGTAAAATCCGCAGCACATTCCCCACTTACTTCAGTCTATCAGTACGTACGTACTACACATCTTTTTGGTGTGTCCTGTTCTTTTGTACCTTTTTCAGACACTCTTTGTTCCATTTGCATATTCAAATCATTACTCATATTTTTTACCACATTTTTACTCCTTATGCTAATCATAGCAATAAGATGCAACCGGTAATTTAGGAGTTTAAAGAATTAAGAAAAGCATGAAAAAAATAAATTATGTATAGAAAACCAAAGGGAAACTTTTTCTATGAACATAGAAAACATCATTCAAAATAAATGTCCTTTTAAGCAACAAGCATGAAGCATGATGTTTCACTATCTTTAGCATTTAGAGGAGGAAAATTACACCATATTAGTATGACTGTGAGTAACTTTTGGTTAAGAAAATTGATTGATTACTCTTAAACTAAATTGGTTTGCACATCAAGATAAAATTACAATATACTTGGGAAATATTAGGAAATTTCAAATATCACCTAAACATTAAGAATTTGAAATTTCTTTTTTACTCTGTAACATGAATGTCAATGTAGTACACCTAGTCTCTAAGAATTTTCAGAATTGCAAAATTTACAAATTGATCTCTGTTTTTCATATTTTGAAAATATATTTCTCACCAACTTTTGTAATATCTTAAAGTAGTCTTGTAATTTTAACCAATGTTTAACTATAACAACATTTTGACTAAACTTCTGAATAAGTATTAGAGGTGACACAAATGGGAAATACAATGACACTAACCTGCTTCCTCTGCTTTCCTGTAAGCCAATTCATGATCATTGATCTCCTCACTCACTTCACTATTGTTGAAAACTGAACCCTTCAAATTCAATATTCTCTTTGATGATGGAGATGCGAAAATTGAGCTTAGTAAGCTACTCTCTTGAGGCATACTATTTCTAATTTCTTCCACTCTGAAACTGAAACCATGATTTTATTAAATCAAAATTAATAATAATCTACGTATGAATCCCTCATCAAGAAAGATAGTTTTACCTGGGAAAGTGAAAGATGAGGAAGAGATTAGAGGAATGAAAGCAAGTATAAAGAGATGGGATCTAAGAGAGACAAGAATTGAAGTAGAAAAAGAAGAAGCAAAGTTCTCGTGAGTTTTAATGAATGAGCATTCAAAATTTTACCATACCAAGAGGCTTATATTAAATGCTTTGTTTCAGATTAATGCCCGTTGAGTTGAGTTTTTTGTTTTCATAAAAAAAGAAAAAAGAACAGAGATTTTAAAAACTGAAACCGAAACATTTTTTAATTTCAAAAAAACGTTGGTGTCTCCGTCGTTTGTTGTCTTTGAAATTGAAAGTGTCAAAGTCGTACGTATCTGACGTGGCATGAGATTCTGTGAAAAATGAAAATGTTGTCTTGCGTGGGACCCTTTCATCAACGGCATCATCCGGTTTAAATCATGACGGTGAAGTTTTTGTTATGGGACGAGTTTTTTTCTACCCAAAAAAATGGCAAGAGTTTTTGAATTACACTCGTACCTCTTTTTTCATGTTACGATTACAAAGTGCACGTGGAACTGGTTAATGAGACTAATATAATAACAAATTTTTAGAACTAGTGTAATACGTAAAATTTCAAAAGTGTAAATGATACTTTCCTAAAAAAAAGGAAAAAGTGTAAATGATACTATTTTTTATGTAAAATTTTCTAATATAAATCAACTCTAATAAATGAAGAGGATCTTGACTTAAATTTTTTTTTTTTTAATCGGCAAAATATTATTAACCAATAAGTCCGGGCAAGATGCACTAATAAGCTCGGATGAGAAAAAAATACAAAGAAGGGGAAATCGGTCGCCATACAAACTCCGGCTTGAACAAAAACCACTCATAGACTAACGAACACACCACAAGAGTGATGACGCAGGCATATACAAGTGACAGACCACAAACATACTGTAACGCCCCAATTTTATTTAATTATTATTGGTCGATTTAAAGTCTTTTTATATATGATTTTTGTATTATTATGTGGTGTGTTATATTTTATTATATAGTTTATTTTAATAATAATTAGATTAAGTGAGAAATTAGTATTATTTTGGAGTTTGGGGAATTAATTAGGATTTAATAGAATTAAGGGGGAGTTAAATGAAAAGAAGGGGAGTTAAGTAATGGGAAGTTAGGAAAAGAGAAGTCGGAAGCAGTTTACGTGAAACAAGTTGCTTTGGAGGAAAAGAGAGAAAACCAGAGAAGAGAATAACCAAGTGGAAAGGCTGCTGATCGATTTTGATTAAGGTGATCCTGAGTAGTTGGTGGTGGCTCAAGTGTCGTGTCTAGGGCTCTGATACGTGGGATGAGAATTTTTATTATTGTTTTTCTTTCCTATGTATCAATTTTGGAACTTGATGATGTGGCCCTATGTTGGTTAATATTTGATGAAAATGGGTTAACGTTTGATTAAAGTTGGTTCATATTTAGGTGACGTTGGTTAATGTTGGTTAATATGTTGGTTGAAGTATGTTGTTAAGGCTTTATGCCAAGATATTATTTTGGAGGTTAAAACAGTTGTTGAAGTTGTGATGATAATTTTCCGCTGCTAATTAAATGTTGATTTCTCTGGATGTTTAGTAAATAGATTTTTATATTCTATTTAAGAAACTTTGAAATGTAGTGTAGCATGCCCATTCTGATGAATTACTCTGATTGAATATTTTATATTTAATTACTTTTGGGTAACGGGGTGTTACACATACCCTTGCGTCAACACCAAAGGAAGCCGAAACTACTAAATAACAGCCAAAACCTGGCAAGCAAACAACCACCAGACAACTGATACGTCTCGCCCCCAGCTGTTAAAACACACAACAGCACTGCTGCCACAAAACCAGGTAGCGCACAGACCTCCTAGCACCGCACCAAAGTTGCACCTGCTACTGCTGCACCAGCCAAAAACCACACCAGCAACACGCCGACCCCTAACAAAACTCAGGGTGAGAAAAACACAAGAAGGGGGGTTGAATTGTGTTGGCTTTTTCTCCTAAGCTGAAAACACTGATCAGAAGCAAATAGATTTCTACTTATGAAGTGATGTTCAGAATTAGTTGCAGCAGATAAAGCGCGCGCGCGCACACACACACACACACAGAGAGAGAGAGAGAGAGAGAGAGAGAGAGAGAGAGAGAGAGAGAGAGAGTGAGAGAGAGAGAGAGGAAAGACACAAGCAATTTATACAAGTTCCTTCCACAAACCGGAAGTCGGTCATGTCTCCCTTGCACTTCCAAGGAGAGTTCACTATATAATATCTGATTACAAATGTTCACTACTAAACTTAGTAAGAGACTTCAAATGCTCAAGCACAACTGCAAGAGACTTCCTATGCTCTTGAACACAATCAAGAGACTTCTATTGCTCAAGCACAAATGCAAGAGACTTTTGAATTCAAACAGAATTACAAAGAATATGTTTGAGTTTGAACACACTGATATATAATCAGTGGTGTTCACAATACAAATCAGATACAGACTCTAAAGACACTAGAATTTCTAAGATATGAGCTTTGATAAGAAATTCTAAGTGAACTTTGAATGCAAAACAATTTCAGCAGAGTTTTGGCTCAATTAATTCTTGGTATTGTTCTATTGAAACTCTGAGTCTTCACTCCTTTATATAAAGGTGTGATAGAGACGTTGAATTGCCAACACATTCAAAATAGAGTCGTTTGAAGCTTTTAATCAATCATCAATGATCCTTTGCCTGATATGGTTATTGTCTAAAGAATGATCAATTTCAAATGCATTCCCATAGTGAAGGAACATCGTTGTAGGCAAAGCTGTCTTTCTTGTCTTGTAGCAGAGACAAAACAGAGTAGTGGAGGTAGTGGTTGTACACTTCGTACAAACGTATTTTGTCAACGCTCTTTTAAGGAACAAACATCAAATGTCTTCAAATCCTTTCAAAATAGTTGTTGCTTCACTTTTCCAGTCTTCTGCAATTTTTAGACGAGTTTGAATCCGTTAAACAGCTTTTGAAGCTTTAAGTTGCATCTCCTGATGAACTACAGCTTCTGGTGATTCTCAGTTTTTGATAAATTTGCTTCTGATGACCTTGCATCTGATGACGTCATCACTTCAGGAGCATTTTGTCTTCAGGAGCGCTTTATCTTCAGGAGCTGTTTTCTTCATACGCTTTAAGCTTCCCTTTTTGTTGATTTCTTTGCTCTTTATTGTTCTTCCAATACCTTTTTAAGATATCAAATTTTGTCTATAGTCTTGTACACTTGAACAAATATTAGCATATCCAATTGACAGTTTTTAATACTTTGTTATCATCAAAACTCTTAAGGGTTATGTTAAACACATTTTGTTCCAACAAAAACAGCGTACCAAACTGCCCAGCCAAGCTAAATGTAACGCCCTCTTTGAATTATTAGATTTATTTAATTATTTAATTGAGTCTACAATTTATTAAGAAGAGTTTAAAATATATTTATTTGATTATGTGATTTATTAAGTGGTTTATGTTGTTATTTAATAGATTAAGATTTGAAAATAGAAATAAGATTGAGTTGAGAGTTTGTTATGAGATTTTAGAGAGTTTTGGGGGAGAAAGAGAAATAAGATAAAATAGAAAAAGGGTTATAAATAGGAGAAACCTAGTTTAGAAAAAAACATAACGTACGATCAATTTTGGAGAAAAGGGAGAAAAAGCCGAGAGGAGGGGGAAGACCTAGGAGTGCTGCGATTTTCATGTATAAGGTAAGGGTGGGACTAACATTCAATAATCTTAAGTCATTGATTCTGAAAATTGGATTTAATATGTTGTAGGTTTTCGTTTTTGAGAATTTGAGAATTAGGGTTAAAAGTGGTTAATTGATGATTTTCTAAAATAATGTTTTTGGTCAAGTTTTATATGATTTTGAGTCTCTTTTGATCTATATAAATGTTTAGACAAATTTTGGAATCAAATTTGGGCATTGGGAAAGCCAAAATTGGGATTTTTGGGTGAAAAATTGGTTTTTCCCGAGAGCTGCACAGTGACAGCATCTTCTGTTCCATGTTCTTGCGTCTTTTTCACACGTTTCCGTTTTGAACTGGGTTTTGGTGTAAAAATGAAAGTTGTAGATAATTTTATTAGCTTTCCAATGGCTTTGGTGTGGCGTAAAAATGAGTTTTGGTTTAGGAGTTATGATGAAAATACTCCAAGTAGGTCTTAGTGAATTTTTATGAATTTCAGCACAACTTTGTCCGAATTTGAAATGAAAACTGGTATTGATTGATACAGAATTGGTCTTAGGTGTAAACACGAAAGTTGTAGGTATAAATGTTAGATTTCTAATGCCGTTGGTTTGACTTCAAATGGATTTATAGAACTATAGTTATAGTCAAATTACTGCACGTAGGTCACAGTGAATAATTGAATATGATTGATGAATTAGTATATGAATGTATATGTTGTGAATACGATATTGTCCATGATTGATGAAGTGTTATATGTATATATGATGTTTTAAGATGTTGATTATTATTTGATGTTGTTATACTGTGATATAATTGTATATGCATTACTTGAATTATATGTGAATAATTGAGACGTTGTTGACTTGCATTTGATATTATTATGTCATGCTGTTTTTGTATACTGTTGTGTTGCTGTTGTTATTTAACTAAGTTGCATGAGTCGGTCTAAGTTGATTAAGATGATGAAGTTCCAAATTATTGGATTATATAAGAGGTTGTCGATTTAAGATGTTAAGAGGTCGAGTCCATGCATTAGCATTTCATTGTTGGGGGCTTGATGCCCTGGAGCCTTTGCTCAATTAAGTTGAGGGCTTGATGCCCTGGGAGCCTTTTTACGCTCAAATAAAGTTGAGGGCTTGATGCCCTGGAGCCTATTTACGCTCAAAGATTGGTACCACATGCATGATTAGAAGATTAAGTTGCATAGTCAAGAGGTTAAGTTGTCAAGTTATCAAGTTGTCGAGTTGTTAAGTTGTTAAATCATGAAATTGTTTAAAGCTGTGATTCTTTATATGAACTATTAAAGAAGTGAATTATGATATATTATTATCTATGATGAATATTATGATGATTACATGATGTTGTCTATGAGTTGTTAAATATGATTGATGATGCTTATGTTGTTAAATGTAATTGATGAATTATAAGCTTAATATTATTGTTTGTGAAATCTCACCCCTTCTGTTTGCCCACCATGGGTAACTAACAGGTAACCAAGAATAGTTGATGTCGTGTGAGCTTTCCTTCTCGTGTGTCTTAGGTTCTCTGATACGTAACGGGATGGGAACTTTGTTATTGCTTTTCTATTCCTTACGTATTGTTTTTGAAGATTTATGACTATGTTTTTAGATTGGATTTTTATGCGACATTTATGAAGAGGCCTTCGTGCCAAAGACTGTTTTAGTTATTGAAATAAATTCTGCTGCGAAGTATTAAAGATCTTGTATTTGAATTTTAAAGGATAAATAGTTATTTATTCAGTTTATGATTTTAGGAAAAGAATGTGACATTCCGTTTATGTTGAAAAACTCTGATTATTTATGCGAAATTTTTATGTTGGGAAAACGGGGTGTTACACTAAACCCCTTCCAGCTGATAACAGAAATGAAACCGGACACGGCAGGTCAGGAGAAAACGCTGATAGCAGCAGCAAACACCTCAAAACTGCAGCAACCACTCCCTGCAACATCTCCCCCTTGAGGGTAAAGCACACTGCAGCAACTGAACCACACCAGATTTGAACCAGCACGACAAAACAGCAAAGGAAAAAACACCAGGAACCCACCACTGAAGGAAGTTAGCGAAGGCTGCAGTCTCTCGGGCGCCACAACCATTCGTAGAAAAAACAAGGATACATATGCACCCTATGCATTGCCCAACGCCACGATACCACCTTTATCACCTCCGCCAAATCTTCGCTACACCCGATCCCATTATTAAAAATGCTATTGTTCCGAGCCTTCCACAAAACCCAAATCGCTGCATGCCACACTAGTCTCAACACCTTCTTAATCTTTTTCCCACTCTCCACCGCATTCCAGCAAGCCTAGTGGACAAAAATATTTGGCGGTGTTACCATACTAAAATTCCACCACCTCATCACTCTCAACCACACCTCAAAAGCCAAGTCACAATGCAAAAATAAATGCATTGATGTCTCATTTGCTCTCCCATACCCGACAAAAAGAGAAGAAGCATCCGCCGGAATCACATTCCTAATCCTAAGGTTGGATTTAGTTGGAATACGATTTAGGAGGGCTTTCCAAGAGAACATTATCACCTTCAAAGGAGCCGTGCTCTTCCAAATACCACCAAACACCATATTCTCAACCTCTTGCCACCTATCCTCCACTATCAACATACCTAACAATTTATCATAAGTTGATTTCACCGAAAAAAAACACAATTTTCCGTAAGCTTCCAACACCAACTATCCACATCTCCCGGAGACCAAACAAAACCCTGTAGCTCTTCTTTCAACATATTGAACAATTGTTCCTCCCATTGAAAGAAACGACGTCTCCAATCAAACAACCACTCCCCACTTCCCCCTATCTCCCTTACACACGCGTCTTGTTGAAATTTTCTACTTTTGTTTTTCTTCACTAGTCTCCCACTACTTAGCATCACCCTTATTCTAATATACAGTACGGTCACAATTATAAAAAATAAAAAAAAAAATCTTAAATTCATTCGATAAATGATATACCCATCCGGTCACTATTATAAGCAAATTTTGACTTTTTATGTTCATTCAATAAATGATGTACGTGGTCTATATTATAGGCCACATACATCATTTATTGGATGAATCTAAAAAGTATTTAATTCTGATACTCTGTGGGTACGTATCCGAGAATATCCGCGGAGTATCGGTATCCGATATGGGTACATCTTCATTTTGGAGTATCCGAGTTCATAGGGATTTGATCAAAATAGTTCATTTTTAGGTGTCAACTAGGCTATCCATGAAAGAATGATGGGTAATTTACCCCAATCAATACACATAAGCACATATTCATAAACTATCTTGACCCCACAAATAAATTGCTCATTTTCATTGGTTGGTGGGTAAATTACCCACCATTCTTCAAAGGTAATTTAGAAAAAACCTCATTTTTATCAACTTTACTTCCAACTTCGAGATCTGGTTTCGCTCATTTCAGTATTTATGTGTGCTGAATTCACTTGCTTAAAAACCTGATTTTGAGTGTGATTCTAGGGTCTCTTTCGCTCATTTCAGTATTTGCTTGTTTTACTTACATCAATTTGAAGTTTAACTTGCTTTTGTGTTTTACCAAGCCAAATGAAGCTCCCCATAATTAAAATCGGCATAACCAACATATCAATGAAAGAGCGATGATCTAAATTATATTGGTCACTAATCAGTCCACATATGACTGAGGTATTTAGTTTAGCTTGATATGTCAACAATGGAAATAATATTTGGATCTGGTTCGGTGTAGAGATGATTATCAACTTTCCTTAAAAGGAAAATGATTATCAATTTGTAATATAAGGTGTATTTGTTTTGGCTTTAAAAAAATAGATTTTATGTTAGAAAAATTTAGAGATTTAAAAAAAATCTGAAGCTATATCTGTGTTTGCTTACTACACAAAAAAAAGTGATTAAAAAACAATGGTTTTTAACTAGTTCATGTTCTTTCAAAAAAAAAAAAAAAGTTCTTATGTTACCTCCTTGTATTTGAAAAAAAATTAATCCTAATGCCTTTTCATTTTAGAGTCAAAATAAATTTTTTGATAAACTAATTTTTCTAAAAATCCAAAACAAACACTTAAAAATGACACTCATAATTTTTTTGACAAACACTTAAAAATATATATATTTTAAAATAAACCAAAACAAACGCACCCATAATTTATTTATTGATACATACAGATTGTGCTTTCGTTCAAATTGCATTTTAAATCAAAACAAATGTTCAGTTAGTGTGATACATTTGTAGTATTTTTTTTAGCTATCAATTGATAATGTGTAGATGAAGAGGACAAGGACTAAAGGCAAAACGTTTATAATTTATAGGATTTGTAATAAAAAAAACAGTGACAAAAATAAAAAAAATACGCAAAACAATTTAACTATTTAAGCTAATTTATAACAATAAGGTGAGACTTAGTTATTATTTTTTTTCATCAAATTAAGACTTATGTTTCCTTTGAAGAATTGTGGATAATTTATCCAACAACCAATTAAAATTAGTTACATAAGTAAATTTATAACTGATGTCGGTAACCTTACTTTGTGATGATTTTATTTGATATGAATCGTCGTTTAATCAATCAAGTCCCGTGAAAAAAATCATTTAATGAATAAATATAATGTCATATTTTACATTAGTTTATTTTAAAATAAATTCAAATATGAAATGATCCAAACTCAAATGTTAAATGATTAATGTGTATGGCTGACGTTCGAACCCAAACACTCTACTTCTCTGCATTTAAAATATGTGACATGACCACCAATTACTTAACAAAAAATAAATAACAAGAATTTCGTTAAAAAAAAAGAATTACATACAGAGAAATGCTAGCAACATAAATTCTAACACATATTTTTCAACACACTATTTTTAATTGGTTAAAATTTACATGGATCCATCAAATTTGCATGGAAGCCAAACCAATCAAAAAGAGTGTCTTAGAAGTGTGTGTTAGAATGTAAGTTCCTAGCTCTCTAAAAAAAAAAAAAAAAAAAATGTAAGTTCATGACATCGTTTAGCATGGGCAAATTGATATATTTTCCTAACTTAGGTCAATTTAACAAGGGTCATTGATTTAATATTAATAAATATTAATGGATAAGATTGCTCTAGAATCTTGTAAAAAAAAAAAAAAGATTGGTCTAGAATGTTTATCTGGAACTTAAATGAGATTTTAATATTAAAAAACTTATGTACACTTTTTGAAATTGTATAAATAACTTGGTTTTTTTTTTTAAAGATTTATAGATTTTCAACATGTAAAAAACGGTGTTATTTTATTTTCTGTTACTATGTTGTTTTTTAATCAAATATTATTTTCTTTATTATTTAGAAAAATTTGATGAATGTTAGTAGTAGTTGGTAGAACAATATTTCCTCATCCATTCGAATTTCACCTTTGAATCTCCAACAACTTTACCTCTTACTAATGATGACCGTAATAACTATTTTATAAATAGTATGAATTTTTTTGAAAGACTAATAACATAAATTTTGATGATGTAGATTTTATCATTTTTATGAACCAGGTGATATTCATATAAAAAAGTAGAGTGGTGATACATGCACACCCATAAATGACATAGACACTTAAACCTCCACACAAACATGTGACATGTGGCTTAGACCCCACAAACACTTTGTCTCTCTTCCTTTTCATCCATCTCTCTCCTCTCAAATATGTGGGGGTGCACGGGTGATATGAAATTATGAGTGGTCTACCAATCATTTTCCAAAAAAGTATAACCAAGAACATGTTTTAAGAAAAAAATTTATATTTTTTCAAAAACATAATATTATTTAATTATACAAATATTACTGTTTGAAAATGGAATTGGGTATCGGGTGTTAGACTTTTCAACAGAGGAGGGTAAATGAATTAACTAAACAGGTTAAATTATTATTTTTAATTAGGGTTTGAATTGAAATATAAGAAAATAGAAGTACATGTAATAACATGTAACAACACGGTACAAGTAATAACAGATAAAACTAAATTGGTTTAAGATGGAGAAATTCAATTTCTCCACGTTAAAACCCGCCTCCTAGCATTCCTCCCGGGATGCAGTTGCATAAATCTAAAAATGATTCTTATGCACCATAACCGCAACCTTCCTCCCGCATGAATGAAGTCTCTCAACAACAAAAAAGAACCATTCACTCACACTTTCTCTTTTTTTTTTTTCTTTCTCCTTCTCAATGGACAAAGAAACCGACCTATGATAAGGTGAAATCGACACCATCCTCTCTCCTCTCTGTCTCTCCGCCCGATGACGACAACATCTATCGACGCTGTCTTAACCTCCCACGATCAAATTGTCTGATCTATTTCAAAATCCATCTCATAGGTAATCTCACCATCCGACAAATCGTTTTTGTTTCCCATTTTCAGAACCATTTTTGTTCCTCTCCTTTTTTTGTTGCTATTTTTTCAGTTATGTTGATTAATCGCTTTTGAATAATGTGTGGTGTTTGTTTGTTATCATTTTCTGAATGTAGTATATCAATAATGTAATTTATTGTATCTGGATGAATATGATTTTTTGTATGATAAACAACTTTCGTACTGGGGATGTTTTAGATTCAAATTTGTGGCACCAATTTTATTTTATTAGTATTTGCGATAATATTCAACCCTGTTTTTGTTTTGGGGTGAAAAAAGGGTATAATGGTTTGTATCTTTCATTTTTTGTTGTGTGGAATTTAAGGTCTTTGAAAATGATCATTGTTGTGAAAAAGATTATAACTATGATGGTTTTTATTTGATTATTTGCAATAATATTCAACCCCATTTTTTGTTTTGCTGCTGCTGAGGTGGAAAAAAGGGTACTATCGTACATAGAATTTGATTTTTACCGTTTGTAAACTGCATTTTTTATTGATATAGTATAGTAATGGGGTCAATTTTCAAGCTTTTATTGCCAAGTGTTGTCAACTTATCATGGCATTGGATATATTTGGTTATTTGAGTTGGGATAGCAATTGATTTTTTTTTAATTTCGCGGACCTGTTTGAACAGCTTTGTAAATTACGAAAAATAGCAGTTTGCTCAAATTCTGCGATGCAACTGTGCTATTGTGTCGCTATAGTCACCATTTCACAATGTTTTGTACAAATAGTGCATTGCTGAACAGTAGATATTCATCCAAATTCTGCTATGCAATTACGTTGTAGTGCCGCTATTTAATAACACTTTCAAAAAATCTTGAATTTTGTCCCTTTTTTGTAAGTTGACGTTGACGATGTTCTTAAATTTAATTTTTTTTTTTGGTTACATTGATAGGCACAAGTTGTCCAATTCAATGAAACCAGTGAAGTGCTCAAATAATACAGTTTCCAAGACTGACTCAAATGGCAATAGCATGCTAGAAAACCACCTAGATGACATGAGTGAAAAGAAGGACCTGGAACCTAAAGTAGGAAAAATCTTGGAGGATAATGAAGTCAAAGATTTGGAGGATGATATGAAAGCAATGGTAGTTGATAAAAAAAACTGATGGGGAGGAAGAACTAGAAATGGAAGATGATAAAAAAACTGATGATGGTGATGTCATAACAGATGACGATACCAAAATTGGTGGTTGGGAAGGAATAAAAGAGGATAAGAAAGTTGATGAAGGGAAAGAAACAAAAGAGGATGAGAAAGATGTTGGCATATGAAGTATCAGGAGATGATTTTGTGAATGAAACAGAAGAAAATAAGAAAAATGATCATGGGTTTGAGGATGGCAAATTTGGTGAGGAAACTATGGATAGTAAAAAAGCGAGAGAAAGCGTTGAATTGAAGCTAAGAAACCCGAATTAGAAGTCATGGAAGAAGAGATTATCCCTGAAGACAACGATGAGGGCAGTGAAAAGGAGAAAAGTCAAGAAGAGGGGGAGGATGATAAGTCAAATGAAGATGTCAAAGTGGAGGAAGGATTGGAAAAATGCAGGAAAGGAAAGGTCGAAGGGTAGAAGGTGAAAAAGGAAAACGAAGGAACAAAAGGAGATAGAGGATATCCCTGAAGTCAAATATGAGAGCAGTGAAAAGGAGAAAAGCCGAGAAAAGGAGTTGGATGGTAAGGATAAGGTTGACAATAAGTCAAATGAAGATGGTTATTCTGAAGATATTGAAGTTGAGAAAGGAATAAAAAAGTGTGGGAGAGGAGGAAACAACCATTAGGAGGTGAAAAAGAAAATAAAGGAACTGAAGGAGACAGAGCCAACAACTCCTACAACCAACCGTCCTGTACGTGAATGGAAATCAATTCAGAGGTTGGTAGAAATCATATGACAGAGATGCATCCAAAGAATTTAAAGTTGAAAAGGTATTCATCTCAGATTCATAGTTAGCCTTAATTGTGTGTTATGAATTCTCTCTTACAATTTTTCATGTTCATGTCTATAATGCACTTTATGCCTTAGATACATGTTTCTGCATTATAGCAGCTAATAATTTTTATGACTCTTGTATTTTATGCTTCAGTGGTATTTAAATTGTCCAAAAAGAAGATTGATGATACTCTTAAATTGCTCCATACAATCCTCTTTGGTAGGAGAGGAAAGGGATAACCTACTTCATGATCCTGGACAATCTAATTTTTCATTTCAGTCATTTTCTACCATTTATTTTCTGTTAACCTATATAGTACCCCACCTCTATAGTTGAGGATATAGGAGAGTTCATCCTTAGACTGTTAAAAGCTTACACTTACCTGGAATAAAGAAATTAACTGGTCAAACAGATGTTATTATGCATCTATTTAACTAATCTTTTACAATGTATTTCTCATGCAGCTGCGATTAAGTAAAATATATTAAGGTTTTCTGGTTGTGTAGCATGAAAATGAGGTATGCTTGTAACTTACAACCAAGTCATATATAACAATGAATGAATGCTTGCTTTTATGCATAATTAAGCACTTTCCTTGTTAAGCTTCTAAAACCAAATATCGTTACTGCAGGAAATGCTAATGATTAAAGTAAAGAAAAAAATTTGACAAACGTAATAAAGAGAAGTTGCTGGAATTCTCTGATGTGCTTGACATACCAGTTGGGAATGCAAATTCAAGGAAGGTTTGTTGGTTTAACCCTACTGACGCATTTGTTGTGGCAGCCTGCCAGTGCAGGCACGGACACTAGATAATAGTCGTGTTCATGTTGTACTCTTCGGATGCTACTAGTAATTTGTAAATATTTTACATCTATTTTTTATTTTTATATCAACACCGGTTGGAATACCACAACAATTAGATAATCTTTAGCAATTTATTACATGATTATGTACAACGAATGCCCCAAGCAATTCAATACAGGAAAAAAGCGCATAGCAAAACAAGGTTCGTCTATAGTGCTATTGATATAGCAGTTTGCTCAAATTCTGTGACGCAACAGTTCTATTGTGCCGCTATAGTCACCATTTCACAATGTTTTGTACTAAATAGTGCAGTGCTGAACAGTAGATATTCATCCAAATTCTGCTATGCAATTACGTTGCAGTGCAGCTATAGCCGCTATTTAACAACACTTTCAAACAATCTTGAATTTTGTCTCATTTTTTTGTAAATTGACGTTAATGATGTTCTTAAATTAATTTTTTGTTTGTTTTTACATTGATAGGCACAAGTTGTCCAATTCAATGAAACTAGTGAAGTGCTCAGATAATTCAGTTTCCAAGACTGATTCAAATGGCAATAGCATGCTAGAGAACCACCTAGATGATACGAGTGAAAAGAAGGACCAAGGACCTAATGTAGGAAAAATCTTGGAGGATAATGAAGTCAAAGACTTGGAGATGGTATGAAAGCAATGGAAGTTGATAAAAAAAAAACTGATAATCACATGAATTAAATACGACACAAATTTATAAGATTCACATGGCAGTACATTATCAGAATATGAAATTAGTAATACTAAGAATTGGTCCTATTGAATAGTAAGCAATTAAATTGGAAAGGCTCTTAAAGTCATTGGTCCTACTGAATAAAAGACTGCATCAGAAGCAATTTATTACACCGCATAGCAAAACAAAGGTTCGTCTAGATCAGGAACAGCAACATCAAGAGATATATATATACACTAAAGCGACATTTCTTTGTTTTAATCACTGAAATTCTACAAAATCAACTCATCTTGGAATAGTCTTTATGAAATCAACTCATCTTGGAATAATACTGCATGCTCAGCAATTTTGTCTTCTAAAAATTAAACCCTGCAAATGCTTGGGTGCCAAAGCGAGATCGGCATTGTGATGCCGACCGAGTAATGACAAGCTCTCTCGCAATCCGTTTCCACTTGTGTCCGTATAGGACCAAACCCAAGAATAGTAAGCTACAGAAAATAGAGGAAAGCGTAGTTTAATAAAAATACTAAGAATGCATATTTAATCAATTGGAAAAAGAAATAGAATATAGCTAGGATTAGTAATGCTTACTTATCCTCTTCTCGAGTCCAAGCTCCGAAATTTTGAGGTGGAAGAAACTGTTGTTCTTCACCAGCAAGCTCTTCAAGATAGTGTTCCAAGATAGCTATGTCCTGTCTTCTTTCTTCTGGAAAAGCTTGCAAGATCATCAAGTATCTATTGTTGGTGTGTGGTGGGAATTGCTGCATCGCTTCTCTTAGCCTCAGTGTGTCTTCTCCGGTCCAATTTCCACCACCTTGACCTGCCATGGTGTGAAAAAACAACTTCTTCTTCTTTCCTTTTTCTTTGACGAATTGTGAAAATAGTTTCTTTAAGATGTAAAAAAGTCTTAATGTATAATATCAAACCATAGTGATGATATATATATTATAATTGTTGTTGAGAATGAGAAGTGAAGTGGTAGTTAGTTATTTCAGTTATAGCAGTTAGTTATTTCAGTTATAGCAGTTAGTTATTTTTTTGAAGAGAGCAGTTAGTTAGTTCGTTGGTTCTATTTGTGATCTATAAAATACATTTTTATATAGATACCAATGACATAAACAATATTTATACAATAGGTTAAATATGTTTTTGGTCCCTGTAAATATCCTAACTTTTCGTTTTAATTCATATAAAATTTTCCTTCAACTTTTAGTCCTTATAAAATTTTCTATCATTACTTTTAGTCTCTCCTTTAAAGTAAATTTTTGTATTTTTTAATGAAATTGTGCATAAATGTATAAAATATTGTAAAGATCACTAAAAAAAAGATTTTTCTTACAAAATTGCGATATTTATAAAATGGTTAAATATATTTTTTGTCCCTATAAATATGAAATATTTTCATTTTAGTTCCTCAAAAAAATTTCTTTTAACTTTTAGTCCTCCAAAAATTTTTCATCTTCACCTTTGGCCCCTCCTTTAAATTAAACTCACATGTAGAATTCATATTTTTGAATAAAATTTTGCATAAAATATATTATAAGGATCTCTCCCAAAAAAATATTATAATTATTTACCAAAATATGAATTAAATATGAATTTATATATTTTTTGGTGGTAAAAAAATCATATTTAATTTATGTTATGTTAAAAAATTCTAATTTTTTTTGGAGTGATTTTTACTGTATTCTATACATTTATGCACAAGTTAATTAAAAAATACAAAAATTTACTTTAAAAAAGTGACTAAAAGTGTTGGTTGACAATTTTATAGGGACTAAAACGAAAAGTTGGTATAATTATAGTGACAAAATATGTAATCTCTGATGGAAATTAAATATTTATAGGGACAAGTTAATTAAATATTTTTTTTTATTTTTTTCTTCTAATGGAAATTTTATTTGAGATTTGTCTCTGATTTCTCTAGTGGAAATGATGTTTCATATGAAATGTGATTTTAATCTCTTTGGGGAGATTGTCATTTCTTTTATGAGAAAGAAGTTGTGTTCCGTAATGGAATAGTGTTTCATTTGAAACATGAATCTCTTTTAAGGGATTTGATTGTACTTTCTTTGAAAGGTACAATGAGGACTTGTACACAATAGTATACAATGATCACAATATATATACTATGGTGTGTATTACATTAGTACGCTTATTTGGTGATCATGACAACAAGAAATGTTAGTTATATGTGGTTGTGGGTGATATAAACTCTTAATAGTCTAATTTTCACCTATAGCTCTAGCTGATAGGTTTTTTGCTTGTCGGCATTGATCATGGTTATTTGTGGTTTTAGTCGAGATACAAAAGTGGCCACTATTATTCAACCAATGTGATTTTTATTAAGTTTTATTTTATTTTGTTTTATTTTATTTATCAAATCAATGTTGCCCAAGTGGGAGAATGTTAGAAATTTTTGGTCTTCCATTGATTTATAAAATTAAACATTTGTTGAATGGTATCTTGATGGGTCTTGGAATATCTATATTGTGATCAATAGATATTGGACATCACACGGTAGGTGTACTTGAATAATGCAGCCTATAATTGAATGAATCCATGATGGATGGAACCATTCAACTCTTTATAAAAGGGTATGGTTTGATACCTTATAACTATTCATGAAAGAATTGATAGAGCCATTGTAACCCTACATGAAAGGGTAGGTCCCCTCTCCACTTTCTCTATAAATATGTCTTGGGGCATATGCAAAAGATAATTCCATATTATCACATACTTACCTATCAAAGTTTGAGAAAGAAGGAGAGGAAGATCCTATCCAAGATAATTGGAATTCAAGATCATCGAAGAGCATACATACTCGTTGACAATCAATGGCTTCAAGAGGTAAGTTCTAAACCCTCTTATTTAATTGGCTTAAATGCAATTTTACCCCCCCTATTTTGATTGAATCTGAATTTTACCCCCCTATTTTAAAACTCGGAATTTTACCCCCTCTATTTTGATTGAATCGGGATTTTGCCCCCCTTATTTTAAAACTCGGAATTTTACCCCCTCTATTTTACGTTTTTTTAGAATTTTGCCCCCTATTTTAAAATAAAGAACAAAAAAAATACTAAAAAAAATAAAGAAACGATTAGAAAATATTAATTTGGTAAAAAAAATATAAAGAAAACACAAAAAAAAACTAAAAAATAAAAAAACAATGAAATTACAAGAAAAAATTAAATTAAGAATACATGAAAAAACTAGTTTGCACCTCTAAATATTTGTTATTTTCATGTATTTTAATACTAATTTTTTATTTTATTTTTAGAGATCATACTAGTTTTATGCATTTTTTAAGCCTTAATTATTTGTATTAAATGTTTTTTAATGAAAAAATAAAAATAAAACCAAAAAAAATACTAAAAAAATGAATAGAAAATACTAGAAAAAAATGCATAAAACTAGTATGATCTCTAAAAATAAAATAAAAAACTAGTACGAAAATACATGAAAATAGCAAATAATTAGAGGTGCAAACTAGTTTTTTCATGAATTCTTAATTGAATTTTTTCTTGTAATTTCATTGTTTTTCTATTTTTTAGTTTTTTTTTTGTTGTGTTTTCTTGTTTTTCTTATATTTTTTTACCAAATTAATATTTTCTAATCGTTTCTTTATTTTTCTAGTATTTTTTGGTTCTTTATTTTAAAATAGGGGGTAAAATTTTGAAAAAGGTAAAATAGAGGGGGTAAAATTCCGAGTTTTAAAATAAGGGGGGTAAAATTTCGAGTTTTAAAATAGGGGGGGTGAAATTCAGATTCAATCAAAATAGGAGGGGTAAAATTGCATTTAAGCCTATTTAATTTTAATGGTGTCCTAATTCATGCAACTATGATCAAGGTTTATTATTCATCATGTGTAAATTATATTTCATGATCTGTGATGAAAATTAACAAGTCATTTACCACATGACAGCCAAGTCACTTGAAATGTCCATGTGGCATGTCTTGGTCAGCATTCCGTTAGCCTAGTCAGTACAGTTTGACGGTAAGGATTAAACTTACAAACGGAAAAAAAAAACGTTGGGGATGAAAAATTTAATAAAATTTTAGTAAGGTCCAATGTTGGAAGCTCGCTTATTTATAGGAACCTTAAACATAATTAACCCTATTTTTAATATATGTAAATTGACTTCAAGTAGTTTCAAGTTAAATTATAGTTGTAACAAAAAAAAAAAAGTTTAAATTATAGTTAAGATTATTCGGTTATTAATCCCCAAATTTAAATCTATCTTATATTACTTCTATACTAATAATAAAGCGAATACACAATTGTTATGGTATAACCTTTTTGTTTTCGCTCAAGGTATAACCTCTTTTTAATATACGTAAGTAAAAAAAAATTTGAGACATAAAAATGAAATATATTAACACCGGCGATGTGTGCTTCTCAGTACAAGATGTAGCAAAAAGACCACCTCAAGAAACAAGGAGTCATACAAAGTATATACAAGAAATACATGTTAGTCGATACCCCAAACAAAACAAAGGATCCGACTACCAACTCTGCAAACCATAAACAAACTTGGCATTATTAGCCTTCAGCCATCATATTGAATGGAATTTTACTTTTTCTAAAAGCTGAAAGATAGGAGTTTCGACATTTTTGAATACTCTGTTATAACGTTCACTCCATATCAGCCAAACACCAAGAAGCCACAGTAATTGAAGAAACAAACGACGAACTTTTAAGGAACCTGTATAATGAATAAATTGGAGAAAATGCTCAATGATGCTAAACGGGTCTACTCCCGCCACTCCAATCCAGGCTCTAATTTGCTGCCACAACCAACTGAACATGTCGCAATGAATAAACAAGTGAGCTGCTGACTCCTCAAGCCCGCACCCTGCAACACACGTAGCCCCCGCCGCTTGCACTATGCCGCGCCTTAGGAGATTGTTTATGGTTGGGAGATTGTCCTTTAGCAGACGCCAAGCAACAATGAAAACCTTTAGAGGAACCTGCTTATGCCAAATGAGATCTCTAATTGCGTCAAAAGTGGAAGAGACCGGAGTTGTCATAATGTGATAAGAACCTCGCACAGTATATCCCTCATGTATGTCTGGATGCCACTGCCACCTGTCAAGAATATTAGCCTGCACAAATACACTATCAAGTAATAGCCTACACCCCTCTAACATTTCTTCTTCCCACATCCACAATCTTCTCCTCCAACTCCAAGCCTCTCCCCTATCCTCCCAACCACGAACACACATATCGGCCACAATACTAAATTTATTTGTCGCTAAATCAAACAAACGACCAAACTTTCTACACAAAGGGACATCTCCTAACCAGTTATCAAACCTAAAGAACGTGTTGTTTCCATCACCTAACACCTTCGACACCCTTTCACCAAACCAACCACCATCAGCTCCATCGACCCCATCCCTAATCTTCACTACCTCCCTCCACCAAGAAGAAGCACTCCGGCTCCCAACCTCCAAACTCCCAGCCACCTCACGATATCTCTCCACAAACACCTTATACCAAAACCCACCTCTATCCACCAACATCCGTCAACACCATTTACCTAACAAGGCTATATTAAACTTCGCCAACTGTCTCACCCCCAGACCTCCATACTCCTTACCTAAACAAGCAGAGCTCCAAGCAATCCAGGAAATTTTCCAGTTATCCTCACTCCCTCCCCAATTTTTTTTTTTTTAAATAAAGTTTCAATGGAAAAGATTATATCTGATGGAGCTTTGAAGAAGGAAAGAGCGTAGACAGGAAGCGAGGTCAAGACAGACTTGAGAAGAATCAAACGGCCTCCAAATGATAGAAAGCGACTCTGACACTTTGACAGTCTAGTTTTAATAATAGACATCATAGGTTCCCAAAAAGCTAACCTTCAAGGATCACCACCAATTGAGCGACCAAGATACAAAAATGAAATATTACCTACCTTACAATTTAAAATAGATGTCGCCAGTCAACCACGAGTTCCCAACATTAATGCCAAACAGTAAACTCTTATGAAAGTTCACTTTTAAACCTGACATGTCAGCAAACAAAGTCAACACCGCCCTTAACACTTGAACATTGGCCCAACTCTTAATACCCAGAAATAACGTATCATCAGTAAACTGCTGATGGGACACCAAATTAACCTTAACATCTTTACTTTTAAATTTATTAACTATATATCAGCTGTTAAAATTATATCTTTGTTTAATCCCCAAATTCAAATAGCATTGTGAATATTGAATGGATCCTATTCCTAAAGATATTTTATGGCCAAATCATCCAATACATCTTCCATTCACCATATTTATTTATTTATAATTTTTTTTGTCAGGTAGTTTAGTAGCTAGAATTCATCTTTTTAAAGGTGAATAAGTGGGATGTCCGGAGTTCGAAACCCGAACCCTGCATATAACAATGCATGTACTTATCAATTGAACTATGCTCAGAGGAACATATACATTAGTATTCACTTAACGCTAATTTAAATAATAAAATTGTGGCGAAAAAAATGTGAGACACAAGGTAGCCGCCTCATTTGCCACCACCAGTTGACAATCATTTAATGAGTTAAAAATACATATTTATCACATGTCATTAATTAATGTGACAACATATTAATGTGACAACATATTATAAAAGAAAAATGTTATATATAAAGTATAAACACAGCAGTATAATTTTTTTTGTTTTTATAAAGTATATATAAAGTATAAATACATATTTTTTTTTGTTTTTATATCAACCTGAAATAGAACGAAGTAACGAACACAGCAGTATAGTATATTTTTTTTGTACGTAAAAATATAAATCTTGGAAGAACGGATAAATATAAAGTATAAACACATATTAATTACTTGACTTCTGAAACAGATCACAACGTTATTATCGCTGAAAAAGCTCGTTATCATTAGGATTTCCTGTTACTTTGCTGGATGGAATAGATCTCAGGTTACTATATACACTTTGCTCCTTTGAATATACATTTCGGAAATGCATGCAGACTGCACTACATCTTTCTCCTCTTAATCACCCTCAAAGCTGGAGATGGACAATTCACTGGCTATTGCTGTCATTGACGAAAAGGTTTGGATCAATTTACCTCATGATCTTGTGCTCTTCATTTTGTCAAAACTGCCTTTAAAATCATTGAAGCGGTTTATATGTGTATGCAAATCATGGTCTCTCTTATTCGAAAACCCCAATTTCATTAAGATGTACTGCAACAATATTTTATGTAATGATCATTCTGATTATGATGATACATTTCTCATCTTACATAAACTGCCTTTTAATTATTATCATGGCCAGCATTGTGAGTTTTATTTGCTCTCCAGTGAGAGGTTAGAGAATCGGGTTAAATTAGATTGGCCACCTCAATTTCAAGAGATTGATACTAATATTTATGTTGTCGGCTGTGTTAGTATTAATGGCATACTTTGCCTCAAACAAGGATTTAAATATACCCGTCAAGTTGTGTTGTGGAACCCAACTACTCGTGAGTCTAAGGTCATTCCTCCCAGCCCCGTTGAGAACATAAGACCTAACCGGACCCCTTTCTTCTTTCTTCATGGTTTTGGCTACGATCACGTTAGCGATGACTATAAAGTGGTTCAAATGATAGATTATTTTCCGGACAATGATCCAGATGATGAGGAAGATTTGATATGGGAAGATAGATCATACGATCCCTTGTGGGAGATATATTCTCTCAAAAGTAACTCTTGGAAGAAACTTGAATTTGATATGCGTAATTGTTATTACTATACGCCATTGCGAGGTATCGGACTCTACACGGATGGAATGTTTCATTGGTGGGCTAAAAGTGAATCCAAAAATATTGAAGAGTGTTTGTTGTCATTTGACTTTAGCAATGAGGAGTTGTTTAAAACCCCCATACCCTCAAACATGGATGGTAATTTCAATGTTGAATTCGTGGAGAGACACTTGGCGCTGTTAAATGGCACCATTACTTTGATATCAAGTTATCGAGAGGAGGCTACTTTTCGCTTATCAATTTTGGGTAAACTTGGTGTGAGAGAATCATGGATAAATCTCTTTATTGTGGGGCCATTTCACGAGCAGTTTGGATCGTCCTTTCCTTTTTTTGTGTCGCCCATAGGACTTGGTAAGAAGAATAATATAGTCTTCTTAAACAAAAGAGATAATAAAATAGTTTGGGTTGATTTGAAAACTCAGATGATTGAAGAGCTTGGTGTTGAAGGAGACAAATTTCGTTGTCATATAGGAAAGTACAAGAAAAGCTTTCTTCCGATTGAAGGAATAAATACGTAGTTGTTTTCTTTGTTTCCACCCAAGAGGTATGTGATTGGATATTAGGATTTTACCTTGCATGCAACGTAGCTTGCCAGTTGCGTCTATCATAATTATAATTAGGTCAAATGCATCTAAAGTTTTTTGTTTTTCTCAAAATGGTCCTTTAAATTTCAAAAGTCTCAAAGTGATCCTTTTAGTTTCTGAATCGTTTCAGAATCATACTTTCCGTCATTTAAGGAGCAATTTAGAAGGCTTTATGATTATGGTCATGAGTTGATTAGATCAAATCCTTATAGCACAGGGCATATCAAAGTTCAACCAATTGAACAAAGTGAAGAAGGTAATGGAGAAGAGTTTATTCATAGACCATTGTTGCCTAGCTTTCGGAGGGAAAACATGATTCTGAAACGATTCAAAAACTAAAAGGACCATTTTGGGACTTTTGAAACTTAAAGACCACTTTGGGAAAAACGAAAAACTTAAAGGACCTTTAGATGCATTTAACATTATAATTATTATCAAGTGACAAGTATATGACAAAATATGAAGCCATGTGATGATCCCATATATATATATATATATATATTTTAATAACAACATGTGATGATATGAATCATGCTTTATCAATTTTGTTTTGAAGGGTTATTCTTTTCCTATTTACAAATTGATATGGTTAATTTCTATTTCAAGTACAGTATGCATGAAATATATACACCTTTGTTTAATTTTTGGCTTTATTTTTTACTTTTACGTTCCAAATGAGTAACTAGGTACGGTTAAGCTTGATGGTTTAGCAATTGAGCTTATGAAATTTCATATTGATTTTTTGCAAACAAAAATGTAAAAGCACCCTTGAAATAAACTAGGTAATATATAGGAAGGAAGATACATAAAAATTTCTTTAATATATTGGAAACAAAACAGATATTTTAAAGTTTTTCTTCCGGTCTTATTTCTGAAACATACATATAGATACACTTGCAATTTTTAATTTGTTGTTGAATCCATTGAGTTGTTTGTTGAAGTAGTAATTTGTTGTCTCAATTTACTGTGGCGGGTGTATTTTCGTGACTGTTCTATGGTTTCATCGCAGTTGTTGAAAAGCTACTTATCTGAATTTGTGCTGCATAGATTCCTGCCTCAGACTGTGTTGGTTCTGGTGTATTTTGATCTGCTGCGGCCTGTTTTTCCCTCATTGAAGATTATTTGGTCCTCTTAACTTGTGTAATTGGTACTAGTGTTGGTGTTATATTTTGATAGGGGTCTGATTTTTCTGGTGTAGTTATTTGGTTGCACTTTTATTGCATTTGTATGCCTAATAAGTTGAGCTTAGGGCTGTGTACCTTTTGACCCTTTATGATTATCTCTTGTGATCGGTTTAGTGGCGTCGTGTTTCAATATATTTCACTTTTTCGAAAAAAATTCTTACTCCGTTTGAAACTAAAAGATATAAATTTCCTACATAGACTATGACACATGGTTTTATTTTTGTCAAAAAAAAAATAGCACATGTTTCCTACAATTATTAGCTGTTTTGTTTATGCACACAAAGGGATAGTTCTGATTGTAACTTTGTAAGGAGCTTGTCTCCTCTACATATGCTTATCTGTATTAAATTTCAGTTCATATCAATATTTAGATGAAAATTATTAACAGGCTTACATGCACTTTTGGTTCTAAATAACAAATTATTGAATCGGTTTGGTTCATCGGGTTATTGAATTTCAAAATTGAATTTTTTTGAACAAACAATTCATATTTCTTCAACTTTGTTAAGTTTTTACCCAGATTAAAGAGTGTTGGTAGTTTTCATGTCCATCGGTTTTGTGCAAACTATTTACCCACCTATTGAAAAATCGCGCTGATTTTCTCTTGAGGAAGAGTTTTGCCATCCATTGTTAGTCTTTGCAGTTGCGTGCACAAGATACCTATTAACATAGCGCCTTCCCTCTTTGTTCTATATATGCTCTCTTTTGCTCTCTCTTTGACATATTCATTCCAGAATCAAAATTATTAAGGCTAGGATTTCGTCTGTTTCTTCATTCTCTTTGTTTGCTTTGCAACTCAGGTGTGCTAGAGAGTTTGTGTGTTTTGCACTTCCTGCTTTGAATTTTTTCTTGTTAATGTTGCTTGTTAATTTTTCTTTGCGATTTTTATAGCCAATTTTTGCTTGTTCTTGTGTAGCCCTGTTAAACGTGACTTTTGCTTGTCTCTGCTTTGGTTTGTTCATGTTACTTTTCCTAGAGTCTGTTTGTATAGTGTTTCCTGCTTTGATTTGAGTGTGATTCTAGGGTGACTTTCGCTTTTGTGTTTTATTTACTTGTTTTGAGTTTTGATTTCCTGTCTATAACCTAATTTTCGAACATAAAAGAAATTTAAAATATATCTAGCATGTGTTACTGTAATATTGTCTATAACCTAAAAGAAAATGTTAAATTTTTTTAATTTAGATTAAATAATAAAATTATTAAAAAATATTTTAAATCAAAATTTTAAAATTTTAAATAGTATATTTGGTTTCCCTAAAAAAAAGGTTGATATAATGAAAATTTATATTTGTAGTTTTTAAGATATTTATCCTAAATAAAATATTATAGATTAATTAAAAATTTAAATGAAGTATTAAGTGGACATGTTCAAAGTAATTTATATAGTTTTTTATTATAAGGCCAGAGCATAAGACATCAAGAAAGTGAATAGGTGATTTCTCAACTATACTGTAAACTTGTGCCCAGTGCTCATATATATATTATTAAAAAATAGTTTTGCTTACGAGTGTCCTAAGAGCACTCTTTAAGGATTCTTAATAAAAAAATTATTCTTTAAAAAAGTCAAAAATTTCAATTTTCAATGCATTGATTTCATAAACTTAGACAAAAACTTACTATATAAAGTTACTAAACAATGTCCTAAGGGCACTTGTTAACATTTTCCTTAAAAGAAGGGGAAAAATTACAAGAAAAAAAACTGGGGGACATAGACCTAACCCAATAAAAACACACACATGTGCCGGACAACCCAAATGGGCATTACAAACATTTTAAGCCACACGTAAGATCCAACCTTCAATGATTAATCCTAATTAAACAAAGGCTTAAATATGTATTTCATCCCTGCAATTAGGGGTCGTTTAAAAATTGGTCCCTGTATTCGCTAATCCTTGCAAACTAGCCTTGCATTCTTTAATGATTTAAAATTGCATTCAAGAAAGTGAATAGGTGATTTAAAAATTGGTCCTGTATTCGTTAATTGCAAGGATGAAATACATATTTAAGCCTTAAACAAATGTAAGCTATCTGGTGTATGAACCAACCGTCAACACAGCACAGTCCAAGACCCAACAACTCCTTGCAGCAAGGCAACAAGCAACAGAGACTCTTTCGAGTCCAATTAGTCCAATGTCAATCATACGAATGACTAGGATTCCAAAGCAGTCTGAAATCAGCCACAAGGACTACGACAGATATTCAAACAACATCGACGCATCACCTTATTTTTGAATTTTCCCCTTCTTCTCTTCAAGTATTTTGCGCTTCTCAAAGTTTTGTTTGATGGTATTTCTTTAGTGTTGGTTACTTCGTTGTTCGAATGCAATTTCTTACAATTCTCCAATATCCGGTATATTTTCTTCCTTTTGTTTTTTGTGTTTTTCAACTCCTTAGTGGTTTGGGTTTTGCTTTTATTTTATGGTTGTTTGTTGTTTGATGAATACACATAAGTTGTTAGGCTTAGATACAAGGTAGGGGGAACATAGTTGAAAATATATATATATATATATATATATATATATATATATATATCATATGTTGTTTCATTCTCTTTTTGTTGTGGTAGAGAGTGGTGTGTCTCTGGTGAGTTTTTGGTTTGGAATGGGTGCATTGGGTGGGAAAAAACTGGGTCAAGCTAGGCTTGAGGATTACTCTGTACTGCGCTGAGTCACATAAACTAAGGGATCTGTAGACAATTGGTGATAGACAACTTCATGGCATGTTCTTGGCATATCAACAATAGTCCATGCGAAGAGGCCAACATTTTCTCTCACGCAAGCAACCAATCGTCTCTATGAATCTTCTCCTAGACGAATATGAAGGAACTCTTCATCAAGGATTGATTTGTATATTTCCTTCATCAAAGTATATCTTCTTTTTCTCGTTGAGATCAAATTTGTCAAAGCAATTGAATAGTTCGATCATACTAATCTCAAACATTGTGTGTTTTTTTTTTTGGTGCTCGACTTTGCTGTAACTCAGATGATTTGCTTCTTGTTATGGCGTTTTTAGTATTCTCGACCTCTCATAAGTATCTCTTAAGAACTTCAATGTCAGCATGAAAGGTCAATATGATGCCGAAGTTGACATATTTTGAAGAAATAACAACGGATTTTACTGCAGTAGGCCTTTTGATGATGCAATTATAGAAGAACTTGAAATCGACCATGAGGAATTGTACTTTCACATATTTCTTGGAATCACCTTCTCTGAATGTAACAATAAGTTCAACATATTCTAAAGGTTTGTTGGTGGATCTGTTGAAGCCACATAGGTTTCATCAAACATATCATATCATATTTTTGCTCGTTAGATGTAAGGTGTGAAATAATTCTGAATACATGATGTCACACAAACTTCCTTAGTTTACGAGAATGGAATTTTTTTGAAAAGCTAAATTTTTTATAATGTCAGTCGAACACATAGATATTTCTAATTTGAGAAATGATATTTGATCATTCATTTAGTGACAACTTTTTCTCTCATACACACATTATATTTTTACTTTATCTCTCTATTGTTATGATTTCCGTGTCAATACTATTTTTTCTTTATAAATTATGGTTGTCAAATAAGTTGTCATCAAATTGGTTGTTCAAATAACACTTCTCTTCTAATTTCTACGGTATTATATTTACACAATGCTCATTAAATAAGTTTTTCGCCCTTATAAATATAATATATTTTGATTTTAGTCCTTATTATAAAATAAAATAAGGTGTTTTCATCCTCCCAAATATTTTTGTTTTGTTTTTTGTCCCTAACAAAAATAATTTTGACGTGTTCTTGACATTTTTTGAACATAATATGTACATACAAAAATTGAACATAAAAAAAGGACATAACATGAACATAAAAAACTCATAATCTTGATATTCATATTAACATAAGTCGACCATTAGGGATCAAAAACAAAATAATTTTTTTTTGTAAGGACGAAAAGATTTTATTTAATTATATCAAAAAAGAAAGCGTAGCTTTTTTCCCCTTCCTCACAAGAGCGCAGCCACCGCCAGCCCCTTCAATACAAACGTTTTTGCAGCGATGTAGCTACTGCTAGTGGTGGTGTGATGAGGTCATCCCTCCGCACCACCGTTCCACCGCATCGAAATAACCGTTAAGATCCTTTCTTCCGGCAACCGTCATCTTTTCCGTCACATCGTCCCCTGTGTTTTCTCTCTTTTGGGTTGTACAATCAAACATGACTAATGCTCCACAATTGTTGCTCTTGGGTTGCTGTTATCGAGATCGGATTCCAGGATCAAGGTGTCGTGCTCTATTTGTACGTACTTTGAAGGTGTTGAGCTTGGATGATATTTTAGTCATATTGTGTTTTCCATTTTTTGGGAGGTTATTATGATGGGGTGGTATAGGGAGTTTATTTTGTTGTCTTTTGATGCAGTTGAAGTTTACTTTTGAGGAAATTTATTCTCTTTGGAGGTACTTGTGGTGGTATTAGCAGCTTAGAGATTATCTTGTTGTGTTTTCAATTTTCGGGAGGTGACTGTATTGGGAGGTAATTGTGTTGGATCCGACTCATATAGACTTGTCCATTTCGTTGTTTTGTGGAGCTCTCTACTGTGTATTCATTGAGTGTTTTTGTTTGTTTTGTCTCGTCTGGCTCATCTTGAGTTAACGGTGATGCGAGTGGTGGCTGATGTTAGTAACATAAGGTGACGACTGTTGGTTTTTTGAGTTAACGATGATGTGGGTGGTTATTGGTGTTGGTTACATATTGTTTTTGTTGTTGGGTTGGGAGTTGAAACGTAAATGGTGTCTTTTTTGCGTGGTGGTGATATTTTGGTGTTAATGATTAGAAACTTGTGAGTTGGGTTTGTTTTTGGGAATTTTTTTCCATTTGTTGTGTTTCGTGCTGGTTTACATTGTGGTGTTGATATTGGGTATTTTGTGGTGCTCATGGTGGTGATGCTCGTGGTGGCTGGTGTTGGTTTTCGTGGTGATGCTCGTGGTGGCTGGTTCTGATTTTTGGTGAGGATTAATGGTGGTTTTTGTGGTGGTGGTCTTGCTGGTGCTTGTGGTGATTTTTGGTGGTGGTTATGTCTTTTGCGGGTTTTCTTCTATGAGTTTGTTGTTAATTGGGTTTTCAAATAATTAGGTGGTGATTTTACTTGTGCTTAACTACGCTCAACTGCAGAAGAGAAGCAAAGTGCGGTTACCCGAGTTTTTGGTAGGATTGATGGTTATTTTGGATGGGTTTTGCAACAGTTTGGCACAAGACTTGTTTCTACTATTGCTCAGGCGTTTAGAATTTGGTTTTTGGAGATGACTTTTTGGTTACGGTGTTCAGTTTTTATTGGTTTGGGGGGCTCTCAATGGAGGGTGTTTTTGGTTTGTTTGTAGAAGTTTGTATTTGATGCATGAATGTTTGTTTGAGTGTTCCGCATATATACAACACACTTTTTCTCTGTATGTTCCTACTTAAGTCTCCTAGCTAAGCATTCCTTATGCTTGCTAAGATTCTTTGCGTTTTGAATAAACTTCATTTTAGCTTCCTCAAAAGAAAAAAAGATTTTATTTAATCTTTTAAAGACTAAAATCAAATTTCGCAATATGTTTAAGGACAAAAAAAAAAACTTATTTAAACCTAATTTTAATGGTTAATGGCAAAAACATATACATATCTCTAACTATAAAATATGTAATCTATCTAAAATTGTTTTCATCATGGTTTTAGTTTGCACCATTTGAACGACAATGGTTATAATTATTTTTGGGGTGCTAGTGGAGTTTAAATCCATTAAAAACAATATTGATACGAAATTGTGTAAGACTACTTTATAACACTTGTACGCAACCCAATTGACAATAACACTCGCATAACCCGAATCTCACAATATTTTAAATGTTTTTTTTGATAAATAATTTATGGGAAATACTAACAAGTTGTAAGGGCACTTGTTTAGAAGTCTAAATAAAAACTTTTTATTAAAATTTGTGTTTTCACTGTATTGAAAATTAAAAATGAAATCTTTTTTTACATGAACTTCATAATTTTTTTTTTAATCCTTAACCACCTACGTGGTGTAGTGTCGGTCGCACATTCAACATAGCGTTCGGACTCATGTGTCTTCTAGAACCAGGGGTATTCGAGCTAACTGCGTACAATTAGCCAGCCTTGCAGCTGCAAAAGGATCTTAGGGTACTGGTTAGTAAGACCCATAATTTATTAGACAAATAGAAAATTCAATGATAATCTCTCTGTCTTTCCTACCAATAGCCTTTTTAGTATTTTTGATAAAAAAAATTGCATTTAAATTCAGATAATCTCAAATGGAGCTTATTTTTAGAGGTGAAAATGGGATAGCGGGGTCGGACTTTGTAAGGTTTAAGCTTGACCTACTTCAGAAATGATAGGCTTGGTCTTTTCTCTGTAAAGGCCTGATGAAATCCTATCTAAAAACCTATTTTACACTAAGGTCTATCAACACTTAAAAAGTTACTACAGAATAGCCAAAGTCTTATGAAGGCCTAAAACACACGAATAAATCTGTTACTAAATAGCGAATTCTTATATTAAACGAGTTAGTGTGGACTAAACTCTAAATAAACTAAGCCATAGACCTCTGTCAGACAGTCCGACATATTTCCACCCATTTATTTCTCAATAAAAGTTTGAGTATGACCTTCTTATTAAATGAGTTGGTTTGAACTTGACCCTAAATAATAGACCTCTGTCAGACGGCCTGACGGCCTAACATGTTTCAAGTTCCACCCTATTTATTTCTCAATCAAACCTTTTTTGTACTAAAACGCTCTTTGCAATAATAAAAAAACATTTTCTTTCTCTTTTATTTTTCATTTTTGACCGTAAATCATTTCTCTCTCTCTTTGATATCTCAATCAAATGCTAAGACTGCTTCTCGAAATAAACCAAATTTTCTTTTCTAAAATATTAAAAAACCATGCTCCACCACCAAACTTTAGTGCATTATGGGTCTAGCCACCGTCACCACACCAAACTCTTGTTGGATTTTTTTTCTAACATAAATAAAAAATGTAAAAATTAAATTACATACTTCCTACTATTACATTTATAAATAAACAACAATTTAGATTTATTAAATAATTAATGTATTTAGTCCATATACATGTCAAATACAATAGTTAATCAATAAAATTAAATTTAAAAAGTTATTTTTTGATATGAATATGATTGAAGGGAGTATATAAAGAAAATTTGAGTTAGGAAAGACGATCACAAGTCACAATGAAAGGGATACTGGGGAAAAACAAATGTCCCTCTTACCTGAAATTTTTCAATTTCAATTAATTTAGGAGTATGAAATAAATGCATCAATAATCTGAGCGAGCGTGTGAGTAATTTCATAAACCCCACCCCGAAAATGACTGTAAAAAACGTGCAATAGTAAAAACAAACCGTATCTCACACATACTGATTCATTATACATTTTTCCTTTTTCATTTCTCTTCTCCGCTCCGCTTCTATATATATATTTCAATCATTCTCCATTCCCGTGTTCTGTTTCTCGCTCATTCTCAGGTACCTTTTTCAATCACCATTGGATCTCGTTTTCTTTCTTCACTCTTTCGTTTTTATTACCGTTTTTCGTACATTCATTCATTTCATTCTTATGTCGGTGTTTGAATCAGTTTTCACCGATTATGTATTTATGTATTGGATTTGATTTAATTTAATTGATCATTCTTTAGTTTATTGATCTGAATGATTAAGCATTGTTTATTTCTTCTTGCGATTACAAGTAGCAGAGTATTTATGCATTTTTTGTTTGTTTTTGTTTTTGTAATCCGCGTGTAACTGCCGAGACTAATTCGCTGGTAGCTAGGATCTACTTAAGGCTCGTAACAAATGTTTTTCCATACGTACCGGTGTGGGATCAAACTAGTTTATGTATTTATTTTGTTTATTGGTTTGATCTAATCAGTCACATTGCGAAGATGTTAAAAACTTACAAACACTATTTTGTTTGTTGATTGAATGATTCATTGATTGATTTTGAAGATTTTTAGGTCTTTTTTGGCTATGCATACTAAGTCGAGGACTTAGATTTGCTGCATTCACGGACTGCACGCATTCACACGCAGTCGGTGACTGCCGCAAATCCAATTTCCTAAGTCGTTTGATTTGGAACTTTGTTTTCTGTGGCAAAATTTTAAATGGAAGTAGCAAAGAGTTTATGCATCTATTTATTTGTTTAGTTTGGTTTGATCTAATTAGTCACATTGTGAAGATTTTGGAACTAGCAGTGTTTTTTATTGATTTATTGATTTATTGATTTTGAATATTGTTTGTTTTTTTTTTTTTTAGGTTTTTTTTGGATATGAATACTAAGTCGGTTGAAGATTTGATGGAGACTTCAACTGAGGTTCATTTTTCTGGATTTCATATGGATAATGGATTAGAGCAAAGAAAAGCTGGCACCGAGGAACCAACCACTTCTGCATTTGATGAGTATAGACAACCTTTTGTCATAGGTTTGTGTTTTTTTTGTGTTAACCAATGTAGTTGTAAAATAGTGGTCTTATCTTGTTCTGGAATTCTGTCTGTTTGTGTTGTTGTAAAGGGTCTTATGTTCTGGAATTTTGTCTGTTTGTGTTGTTCTGGACTGGTGGTGATTTATTTTGTCTTGTGTTTCTCGTCTTATGTTCTATTGTTTAATAGGTACTCAATATATTGTCTTATGTTATTTTTGGAGTATGAGAGTTCGTGAAACATGGTTTCGAATGAACATGATTTTTTTTAAATTGTTTTGGTTGAAATTGAGATACGATAGAACATTATGGCGTCATTTGATCCATGTAGCTGACCCCACTTAGTGGGATAAGGCTAAGTTGTTGTTGTTTTGGTTGAAATTTTGAATTGATTCAATTATGTTCAGAGGTTTTTCCTCTAAAAACAAGTTTGATGCAGAATTTAGTGTAAACTTTTTGACCATTAGCGACTTTATCTTGAAACAGTATAACTATGATTCTAATCCATCTTTATCTACCTTTTGTTTGTGCACATTGCAGGTGTTGCGGGTGGGTCGGCATCTGGAAAGACAGCAGTTTGTGATATGATTATCCAACAGCTTCATGATCAGAGGGTTGTACTTGTAAATCAGGTAATGAGTTGTTTCTATACACACTTATCAGTAATCAACTTGAAAATTTACATAGATTTTTTTATCCTTGACTCAAAAGATATTAAAGGCAAACAACTAACAGTTAGCTTTAATGCTTTAAGCTCTACAAGCATTCCTGTTTCTACCTTTATCTGAGTTCCACTTGTTTTTTTTTTTTTTTTTTTGTTTCTCCATGAAATTGGAAAATTCTATTGGAATGGTTTTATCAGTTTTCTTTTGTATTATATTTGAACATTGGTACTCTGTTGGCTACCATTTATAACATCAAAATACCACCATCGCTTTTACTTTACCTTATGGAGTTAGGGTTTGTTTGGGAGGATGATTTTGGAGAGAAGGGCTTGTTTTTCTTTTCTAAATTAAGCAAGCTACAAAATGTTTCTAAAAATGAATGAAGTGTGATTGAATTGTTATATGATCATATATTATGGTATTCTTGTAATTTTTCAAAATCTCAAATATATATACACACTCCCTCCGTTCCATAATATAAGCAAAAAAAACTCATTTTCTTTGTCCCAAAATATAAGCAAAAAAGACAAACTTTTATCCTATTTAATCTTGTTTTTAAAAAAAATCATCTTTTCCAAGATTTTTTTTGTTTATTCTCATAAAATTAAATGCAAATTGCATTCAATTTTCTCTCTTTCATTTTCTCCATAACCAATAGCCAATGAAAATTGTTTTTACATCTTCTTATAAAACTTTTTCCAAAGAAAACACAAAAAACTATACTCCAAATTCTTATGTTTTAGTTTTCTTAATAAGTGTGATTTTTTTTTTTGCTTATAATTTGGGACGGAGGGAGTATATATATATATATATATATATATACCTCACCCTCCAAAACTCCTCCCTCCAAAATCGTCCTCCCAAACAGACCCTTAGGCTTATGTTATTGTCATCTGCACTTTTATCATGAACATTGTCATATTTCATTCAAATTTTCCCACAAAATATCAAATATTTTCTTACCAAAAGAGATCATACAGTTGAACATAATAAGATTTGATACACCATTGTTTTGGTGATATTAGTAAAAATTCTTTAGAAGTGTTCTATCACTTACTTGTTCAAAAAAAAGTGTTCTATCACTTATATTATGTTTTCAGTGGCATTTTAATTTCACTTTTGATATATTTTACATTTTGTACTTATCTCTCTTTACATTTTTGAGGGTATGCGTTCCAAAATTCGGGTTGATGTTTCTTGATGTATTCAATAAATTGAACATAATAAATGAATCATTTAATTTACTTACAGGATTCTTTTTACCATAACTTGACTAAGGAGCAACTCACAAGAGTACAAGATTACAACTTTGATCATCCTGGTCAGTTCAATTGTACTCATCAGTCTCTAATTATAAGTGACTTCATCTTATATTAAAATATTTTATTATATTTGATCATCCTGATGAAGTATGTATGTCCTCATGTCTTACAATTGTCCTTAGATATTTCATATTTTTTGTATAACCACTTCACTACATTCAACGACTGTCAGCAGCATCTTTCTTACTCTATGAATTCCTTACAAATATCAAGGGTAATACTAGGGAATATATAGCCTGAGAAAGATTCACTGAAACATAATTGATGTCAGAATTAGCCGTCAGAGACTTAAAATTAAGTATTGATCTAATTAAGTACAAAACCTTGCATATTCCTGCATTTAGTTAATAGATTAATGTAGTTGATGAAACTACTGCTTATTTTACATGTTAGAAAAAGTAATTTGTGTCAAGAGCATACAAAAGGTGGAAGTAAACTCCTTTTCCATGATATGATATTTTAGTACCCAGATAGCAAAACTAGTAGCTCTGTAGTAAATGAAATTCACCTGAAACCTGATAAGGTAGTAGATTTATATTGAAATGACCTCTGAGTTTTCTTAATGCATATGTGATGGTGGTTCTTGACTTCTTCTGCTGCTGCAGCTCCTTGTATTATTTTTAATGCATGTTGTTGATATCATCAGAAGCTTTTGATAGTGAGCGATTGCTATCTGTCATGGACAAATTGAAGCATAGCCAAGCAGTAGATATTCCGAAGTATGACTTTAAGTGTTACAAGAATGATGTGTTTCCCGCAAGAAGGGTATATTTTTATTCTTAGTTTAAATACTTTTTCTTAAACTGTATATTGAAATAGTTTTCTATTTTTATTGTGACTTCATATTTGAACTTGAATAATTTAGTGTTGTAATTATTTCCAAATCACATTTCTCGTCGACGTTCTCCCAGCAGAGGGCAAACATATCTGGAATAATATATCAGCCATGCTTCCAATTTATGTTGTTTTAATATGTTTTGCAGGTAAATCCTGCAGATGTTATAATTTTGGAAGGCATCCTTGTTTTTCATGATCCACGTGTCAGGGCATTGATGAATATGAAGATATTTGTTGACACAGGTCCCTTGTTACTTTTCTTCAAATTTAACTAGTATATCTATATCTATTACCTTTTAATTGAAAAGAAAATAGTGTATCTGTACTGTTGTAGATTTTTTTGGCATCTTAATTAATAGAGTTTGTTGCCATACTTGTTTTCCTTAATCACATGTACTTTTTCCCATAGTTTACATTATGATATACTAAAATGCATGCTATTCACATCATCTAAGGAAATGCATGTCCTTATGCAGGTGCTAGTGATGCTAAATCTTCATCTCCCCTTCCCCTACTTTTTTGTTGGTTCTTATTTTATCAGTAGTTACCTATCTCTATTTTATTAGTAGTTCCCCTACTTTTTGATGCTATATCTTCATCTCCCCTTCCCCTGATGTTTTGTGTGTTCCTGTTCTGTTGGTAGTTACCAATCCCTACGTTATGTTTATTTCATGTGTTTTTGTTGCAAGACTAAGTTAGGCTGTCACTTTACATTGTAAAATGTTCAATGCAGATGCTGATGTTCGTCTGGCTAGAAGGATTAAGCGTGATACTGCCGATAACGCTCGTAATATTGAAGCAGTACTTGATCAGGTAGCTTAGCCCCCCTCCTCCCACCCCACCCCCACGGGCACACACGTGCTTGTTACATTCAGTTCATGCTGCTGATCAGCCTTTTTGCATGCACTTGATTAGAAACTTGTCATTGTTTAGTTTTTATGGAGTCAGGATTGATGACGACACTAACCAAACTTAGATATACTTTTTCCTCATCTTGCATGTTTGAAGTTGCTGATTTTTAATTTATAAATTTGATGCAGTATTCAAAATTTGTGAAGCCGGCTTTTGATGACTTTATCCTTCCTACAAAGAAGTATGCTGATATCATTATACCCCGTGGAGGAGATAATCATGTGGCTATTGATTTGATTGTGCAGCATATTCGCACAAAGCTTGGTCAACATGACCTCTGTAAAATATATCCCAACTTATATGTCATTCACTCTACTTTTCAGGTACTCCTTTCTTACTATTTATTGACATTTTCAGTAATCCTATTTTTCTCCGTCCAGCTAGAGCTATTAAATTTGCCACCAAAAGTTGAATCATCATGGTAATTCTCACCTTGCAGATACGGGGCATGCACACCCTGATACGCGATTCTCAGACAAAGAAGCACGACTTTGTATTTTATGCTGACCGTTTGATTCGTTTGGTATGTAAATAGGGTGCAATGGTTCATTTGTTGCTTTTAATTTTTGAGGTGGCATGGGAATGGAATTTTCATTATCACAACAATTCCCTCGCTTTGCCAGGTCGTAGAACAAGGCCTAGGACATCTTCCATTTACAGAAAAGCAAGTTATCGCCCCTACTGGTAAGACTCCTCTGGTTTCTTAAGTGCCACCATATTTTTCCACAAGTGTGGCAGGTAACATGAACTACATGTTCTTGGCCCTGTTTTATAATTGATTAACCTGTATCTTGTACATCATGGAAGCGCTGCAGACCACTTCTGTGGCCTGACTTCCACGTCAAAGAGATACTTGAATGGGAATCAATGGTTTTATCATGTAATTGTACTAGATATACTGTTGGTAGGATGGTAATTGCAGCAATTGCCATGCTGGAAAAAAAATAATTCTGTCTGTCTTTGTGTAGCTGACATACTTGTTATGATATTTACCTGATGGAATTAGTTTGTTTCATTCCCCAACCTTTTTATGGTAATAGGTGATTTTTGTCCAATGCAGGGTCTGTGTACAGCGGTGTAGATTTTTGTAAGAGGTTGTGTGGTGTCTCCGTTATCAGGAGGTATTCCGTCTTTTTCCTAGCAGAAATCATCTGAATTATAAAATACTGGCATCATTGGTTGAATATATTGTCTAAATTTTTCTCTCTTAATCTTCCTTAAATAACTCCATAAATAAATGGATGATCTTTTGTCAATTTGGGTTTGATATCACCAAATTGTTTAGATTGCATGAAGTGCGAATCTTTTTCCTTGAAATTATCATCCAGATTTATCCCCAACTACGCTTTAAGAGACTAGTTATTGTTTCCATTCTACTTAATTTGATGTGAACCTAAGAGCACTACAGTTTTTCTTTTAAATTTATTTCTTAGAAAAGCATACTCTGTCCTTAAATTTGATATTATGATCTAATTTCAGTGGGGAAAGCATGGAGAATGCTTTACGAGCATGCTGCAAAGGTATCAAGATTGGTAAAATTCTTATTCATAGAGAAGGTGACAATGGTCAGCAGGTTTGTCGTCTGCATGCATGCGTGAGAATTGAGTATGTATTTCTGTTTCTTCCATTTCACAATGTCTAACTTATCCCTTGATTATCGAGCAGCTAATATATGAGAAGCTGCCAAATGATATCTCAGATAGGCATGTGTTACTGTTGGATCCTATCTTAGGCACAGGTCTGTCATTCTCATAATATGTTTCCTTTAATGTTAGTTTAAGTGTGTTTTGTGCATGCTGACATACAAATTTTAGAAATCATGGCCCTAACAAATTTGTTCTGTTCAGTACCCCATTTTTTAAATTAAATAAATATTTTAGCGTAAAAATGCACATGAACCATCCGCAGCCTAACACAACTGCGACTCTTAAGTTATTCAACAGTTAGCATAATTAGAGTGGTTTAAAATTGACATGTAATTTGTTGGTTTTCTTATTAACTTCTGAGTATCTTCATCTTTAGGTAATTCTGCTGTTCAAGCAATTTCTTTAATTATAAGGAAGGGTGTACCAGAGTCCAACATTATATTTCTCAACCTCATATCAGTAAGTTCTGTCTGTTATTTTTTCCGTTATTTTCTCTTTGCTTGTTTCTTTTTCTTTTGTTGTATCCAATGCTTTACACATGTTCTCTTTTCTTTCCAGGCACCTCAGGGCCTGCATGTGGTCTGCAAAAGGTTTCCAAGGATAAAAATTGTGACATCTGAGATTGACAATGGTTTGAATGAAGATTTCCGCGTCGTTCCTGGGATGGGTGAGTTTGGGGATCGGTACTTTGGAACAGATGATGATGACGAGCTTGAGGAGAGTCGTTCACGGTAGTTGAGGGCCGTTTGCGGTAGTTATTATTGGGCAAAATTCACAATATTTTTTGGTTGATCGTTATTTAGCGAGACTTCATTGGAACAAAAAAGACTGGACTTTGCTGAGTTGGGACTGACGGGATCTGTGTGCTAGTTTTAAAACAATTTTGATCACAATTCTTGTTTTGCTTTATTTTAAGACTTAAAGTTGGAACTCTCCAATGCCAATTTTGTGTTATCTTTTATTACTATACCCGGATTTTTCTTTGAACTTATTCTTTGTTGATACTGATTTATCATGATACATGTTCATGAAGTCCGAGATTTATACTTTATATATAGAAATGAATATAATTTAATTTTATTGGAGTTATACAGTATCTTGGTCCCCAAAGTTTCGATAGGTCCCTGCATCCACTAGCTTACATAATTCTCTTCAAATCAGTCTCACAAAAGGAAGATATGCAGGTCTGATTTGCATGGACATGTATATTGAAGGTGGAACTTGATGATTCTGTAAAAGACAAAATAAATGTGGCTGAGACCAAATTCTGCAAACAATCCACACATTAGGATATTATCCTTTAGGTTAATATCTCAATTTGTATGTATGGCTTGATATTTACAGAAAGAAACAAGTCCTAGTTGATACGGATGAGAGCTTTCCACAAAATTTAATTTTTATCCTTTGAGGTTACTGAAATATATTATTATTGAAAAGGATGAGTTGCCACTTGGCAAGAAGAAGAATCACTCATTGCTCTATCCACGAGTGATAAACTTCCTTAGGCTAAACACTGGACACGTGTTGTTTTTTCATTGGTTGGGTAGGAACCTCTTGGTATATTCCTTTGAGTGGTTTATCTATATAGTATTGGTATTGGCTAACCTCAGTTTTTGTGCTGTCGTCTATTATCTGTTTGTTTCCCGCCATCCAATTTCAAAGCATGTCTGCCTTTGTTGGAAAGTATGCAGGTAACTTCATTCCCCCCTTTCTTTTGATATAAGTTTGCTCACTCTGACCAAAACTAAACACATATACAAGAACAATTGCTCTGTACTACAAATTTGTCAAACTTTACACTTTTTTGGTGGTGATATAAGCTTACACTTTAAAAACGTACTCCATCCGTTCTTAAATAAATGTTTTAATGTATAAAAAATGTATTAAAATAAATGTCCTTTTGCTTCTTTTTTTTTTTTTTTTTTTTTATCCATTTATTCCAATGAATTACAACCAATAGTTAATAAAATAATTTTGTAAAATTATAACATTTTTATTTTATTTATAGCTTTTCTTAATTTGTGTGAAAAAAACCTAGGGTGAGAGTTATTTTAGGACAGAGGGAGTAACTTGAAACTAGTAGCCTAGAAATGTTGCCAAGTCATAATGATATGTCTAAGTAGCTACCTCAACTTCAATCCTCATTAACAAGTTAATAATTGACTGTGGTTTTCATTTCAAGATGAGCTTATCAAGAATGCCAAGTATATAGCCACCCCTGGCAAGGGTATCTTGGCAGCAGATGAGAGCACTGGAACTATTGGCAAGCGTCTAGCAAGCATCAACGTTGAGAACATTGAGGCTAACCGTCAAGCCCTCCGTGAACTTCTCTTCACCTCTCCCAATGCACTCCAATACCTCTCCGGTGTCATCCTCTTTGAGGAAACTCTTTACCAGAATTCCTCCGAGGGGAAGCCTTTTGTTGAAATCCTCCAAGAGAACAATGTCATACCAGGCATCAAAGTTGACAAGGGTGTTATTGAATTAGCTGGAACAAATGGTGAAACAACAACACAAGGTTTTGACTCCCTTGGAGCTAGATGCCAGCAGTATTACAAAGCTGGAGCGCGGTTTGCCAAGTGGCGTGCGGTCCTCAAGATTGGTCCCAATGAGCCCTCTGAGTTGTCTATCCAGCAAAATGCACAGGGCTTGGCTCGCTACGCCATCATTTGCCAGGAGAATGGCCTTGTGCCTATTGTTGAGCCTGAGATTTTAACCGATGGATCTCATGACATCGCCAAATGCGCCGCTGTCACTGAAACTGTACTTGCAGCTGTTTACAAGGCACTGAATGATCAGCATGTCCTTCTTGAAGGAACTCTTCTCAAGCCTAACATGGTTACCCCAGGTTCTGATAGTCCAAAGGTAACACTCAATTTTGAAAAACGAGTACAATCACCAATCTTGTCACCGCTTACACTATTTCTCAGACTTTGTCTCTCGTGTAAATGAAAATAATTTGTCACTAACGTTTTACTTCATCGGTCCCGTTAGTTCCTAATATTATGTATCGACAGAATGTATGAAATTAACGGGACTGATGATAGAAAACATTAAAGACTACTGATTATCTTTATTTACTCAAGGGACAAAGTCAAAGAAAGGGATGAAGTATATTAGTGTGATGTTATTAACTTAGAAAACAATTTACATTTTTGTGTGCAGGTAACACCTGAGGTGATTGGTGAGTACACAGTTACTGCGTTACGCAGAACTGTCCCAGCCGCGGTACCAGGGGTTGTATTTCTGTCAGGTGGACAAAGTGAAGAACAGGCTACACTAAACCTCGATGCAATGAACAAGCTAGATGTTGTGAAGCCATGGACACTTTCATTCTCATTTGGGAGAGCACTGCAGCAAAGCACACTCAAGACATGGGCTGGAAAGAAAGAGAATGTTGGCAAAGCTCAAGAGGTATTTCTGGCAAGATGCAAGGCCAATTCTGAGGCTACTCTTGGGAAATATGGTGGTGGAAGTGGAACTGGGTTGGCTTCTGAGAGTTTATATGTTAAGGACTATAAGTATTAGCCTTCTAAATGAAGAGGTTGGGGATTGATTTCAGGTGGATGCATTTTACATATGTAATATTATACTGCTTAAAGCTTTTGCTTCTGATTAACATGTTTAATTCTGCATATATATATTTATAAATATAAATATCATCAGTTCATACCTTTATAGGATCTAATTGTAATGTGAAATGGTGTTGAAGTGTGTCACAGAAGATAAAATTTTGTTAAATGCTACAGGTGTGGTATCGGTAGTATCTGATACGATACGAGGTACACGATTTTATAAAAATCATAGTAAGGGTATGTCTATATGAGAGTGCTAAATTGTTCAATCCACAACAAAAATATCGCGATGAAAGTTTAAAAAGTCAAAAACCGTGTTTGGTTACAACGACAACAACAAAAATTCAAATACAATTTTTTTACTTCCAACAGAATAATGAAACAAAAGGAAGTACATGACAACCGTACCAATACGAGTGCTTTCCAATTTTACAAGTAGGTACCCATGCTTCACAAGGTAAACATATTATTTTAGTAAAGATTTTTTTCAAGATTGTACAGGTGTGAGAGAAAAAAATGACTGAAAATAGTGGTATGAAATTCGACTAGTATGATAAGAAAAATGTTTCATAGACACTCATCATCTAATTGACACCTCGAGGGAGAAATAAATAAATAGTGCGATTTGATAAATTTGTTAAGTTGGTTATGTGGTGGAAAATTAAAGATAAAAAAAAAAAATGAGATGCGGAATGAGTATAAAAAATAACGAGTATTCAAATATCATTATTGTATAAATAAATATTATATGATGTTGGAGAGAGCCATAAGACCCACGTTTTCATGTCAAAATGATTAGAAGGAAAGATTAGAAACGTTAAACAACATAGTCAACATATGATGAGGTACAAAGTCTTGTAGCTTCTCTCTCTGTAAAGTGAGTCATCATCATAAACATGTGGTGTTCTATATGAGAAGGTTGTTCATGAACCATGATACTCTTTGTTCTTTTTAATGGAATAGTTGTATATGATACTAAGATGACCTTTGTCACCAAAAACTAATGAAAATCATTTTTTTTTTCATTTCACTTTATTGTTGCAAAAGAATTCAAAAACAAAGTCATATACTAACGAATGTCATAATGAAATCTATAAAAATAAACATTGTTTTCTAAATATAAGTCAAACACATAAAGTAATGAATACACAACTTTTCTATGTACAATTTACTATTTTTGATTGTTGGGTTAATAGTGTTTTTATACCCTGTAATATATGTTATTTCCGGTTTTCGCCTCTATAAAATTTTTGGTTTGATTTGCACCCTCGTAATTTCTTTTCCAGAATACCCCCTCCCCCATCCAACTCAGCAAATACGTTGATGTGGCGCTGATTTGACAATTTTTTTAATTGGCCATGTGTAAAAAAAAAAATTCCACATCAGATTTTATTTTTAAAAATTAATTTTAATAAATAAAAAAAATCCAAAAAAATATTCAGATTTTTTTTCAAAAATTAAAAAATCAGAAAAATATTAAGATTTTTTACGAAATATAAAAACATAAAAATAGTCCGATTTTTTACAAAAAATATAAAATTAAAAAAAAAAGATTTTTTTTCAAAAACTTAAAAAATCAGAAAACAATTATAAGGATTTTTTTTTTTTAAATTTAAAAAATTAGAAAATATATTTAGATTTTTTTTAAAAGTAAAAAGATTTTAAAAAATTCTTGAATTTAATTTTCAAAATTAAAAAAAAGGTCAGATTTTTTAAAAAATTATTCTAGAAAAAATTTAAATTTAAAAAATATGTATTCAAATTTTGAAAAAATTCAGATTTTTAATCCACAATTTTTATAAAATATTGGGAAAAGGTCATTTTTCCACGACAAAGGCAAAACCCTCTAAATTTGTATCCAGATTTTTAAAAATTAAAATTTTTTCCAGAATATTTTAAAAAAATCTGACCTTTTTTTTTTAATTTTTAAAATTTGTTTTTTTTTTCGTATTTTAGAAATTAAATTCCAGAATTTTTTAAAATTTTTTAATTTAAAAAAATCTTATATTTTTTTTATGATTTTTTAAATTTTACGGAAAAAAATCCGACTATTTTTCTGTTTTTTTATATCGGAAAAAGTCTTAATATTTTTTCTGATTTTAATTTTATTTTTCAATTTTTTGGAATTTTTTTTGAATATTTTTATGATTTTTTGGATTTTTTAAAATTTTTGAAATTAATTTTCAAATATTTTAGAAATAAAATCTGATGTGGAATTTTATTTTACAGGTGGTCAATTAAAAAAAATGTCAAATCAAAATTTGCTGAGTTCGATGGGGGAAGAGGGTATTCTGATTTTTTTTTTTTTTTTACGAGGGTGCAAATCAAACCAAAAATTTTATAAGGGCGAAAACCAGAAATGACATATATTACAGGAGTAAAAAATACTGTTAACCCTTGATTGTTTAAACAATGCTTTGAGGATATTTGTTAACATTTTGTAAACAATAGAGAGATACTGATTTAGAAATGCTAATTAAAAGCAATTTGTATTGTAGACGTAAGAGCAAACAAGAGAATTCGTGTAATTAACTTTGAAACAAATTGAGTTTTTGATACTGTACTAATGCTTTGGTGGATTAGGAGGATATTCCTCTCACGTACAAGTACTCTATCTATGTTACTTTACATAAGTTGCTTTGCTTAATTCACATGTATTAAAAATATCATTAATTTGTCCTAAGTATAACTGTTGGCAACTACATGGACATTTGATGTGTTAGGGGCAAGTTCAAGTTCACAATTTTCTACTTCTCCATGTTTAAGGTGTTTGGTTATAGATCAAATCATGGATCATGCTACAAATCAAATTTGGTTATAGATCAAGGCTAAGTTAAAAAACTTCACTTATGATTTGAACTATTGATGGTTTAACGACTTTAATCCATTAGGTTCTCTCGGGTTCTCAATTTTTTATTAACTCTCTCTCGTGTAGTTTTTTTTATTTATTAATTAACTTTGTGATTAGAAATTTATTTTCTTAAAGTGAATAAATGCGCTGTTTAGAGTTCGAACCCCGACCTCTGCATATATTATGTAATGATTCTGATAATTGAATTGAACTAATTTTACGGAGACTTTGTTTTACTTTTTATTTCATTTTCAGTATCTCCATTTTATATTCTTTGCAAATTTTGAGCTAGAATAAGTACTTTAGTAAAATTTGGCTTTTAAAAATAATAATCAATGAACAATTTAAAAACGCAATTATGAAGATTCCAAATTAAAACGTGATTTTGGGATGTTAGGTTAGTCACGATAAATTATTTATGAATACTTTTAAAATCTTATAGTTGATACACGTCAATGATCAATAATTTATGGAGCCCTTTCCACCCTTTGGCTTTAACTATTTTATACAGTCAAAAGTATTCCAATCAGTGTAGCTCATAAAAGAAACAATGACAAAAAGCTAATTCAATGTTTGCTTTAGCAACCTTGTTAGAACTTGGAAGTTACCAGCTTATTCCAGAAGATAATCTGTTAAAGGTGTGTTGGTAAACAATTAGGTCAAATGCTTTTTTTTTTGAGCAAAATTAGGTCAAATGCTTATTCATTAAGTTATTGGTCTTTGGTGCATATAGTCTATAAGGTGTACCTTATTAAAAAGTTACACAAGTGATCCCTTTTTATTAACAGTTAATTAGTATTTAAAATAAATAAACGGTAGTAAACAAGTTTTACTCATTCCAAACTTCTAGTTAAGCTTGTTTAATCATTCAAGTTTTTTTTTTTTTTTTTCACAAGCCAAACTAGTTTACACCCTAATCATATATATCCATTATTTGTTTTTATTGCAAGTTATCTTTGATATATAAGGGGAACGAGGTATTCTTTCATGGTCATAGGACCAAAGAAAAAGTGTCACGTAAAAAGATTCTCCTCAAAATATTCAATCATTTTTTTTTATCAATTTCCTCCTTATTATTAAAAAAATAGCTCTTTATACGTGTGTGATCAAACACTTTTTCTTTGGTTCTATGACCCTATTAGAATTTCTCAAGAGGAACACTATTGTAGCAACAGAGAGAACACCCTAGAACCAGCTTTTGTTTATTATTTTTTTACGTGAATTTCATAAAATATTTTAGAAATAATACCTAAACACTAATATAAAAAATATTTTCCTCAGCAGATAAATCTAAATAAACTTCCTCCTAAATTAATATTAGTAGATAAAAATAAGCTCAATCTTGATATTGAAGGACTTGAACACCCTACTCTTATATTTTTATGAACAATTGATTGAGAAAAATATAAAATATCAATTATGGTATCTTTTAATATATATATTATTTTATTTTTTCATTTTGAGATGAATCATATCACTCTTTGTGCACACATGACATGATTAATATACAATATATATTCGAATAGTATATAAACTAGAAAACATTAAATAAAATCTACCCTCCCTCTTCATCGAGTTGTTATGCATTGTCTAGCTACAAGAGAACCATTTGGTGGACCAGTCATCTCAATCTGGCACACACTATGAAGCCAAAAAGATGAATGTAAAATCCACATATTAACCTTCACCTTAAATGTTCCCTTTGCATAGCAACTCAACCTATTGTTTTGCAATTCCCTTTGAAGTCTCACACCAACTTCTTGAGGCATAAAAAGCAAAGTTGATATAAACCTTACCGTTTCATATCTAGTTTCCTTTGGCTTCTGAGTAAAAGGCTTGATTGATTGTGATGCTATGACCCTATTTGAGTAGAAAAGTTGAATATATAAAGACTCAAACTTCACATGAACTTTTCTATTGGGATTAGAAAAATTTGCTTGAAGAGCGAAATCACCATTGAAGTATTGTTTTGAGTCAAAATATACAACATTTAGGCTTGCATTAGAAATATCAAATAAAGGGTTGCTTGGTTTGAGTGTAAGGTAACAAATAATTGTTGCAATTCCAAAGAAGATAAGTGTAAAGCTGAATATGAAACATAGTATTGCAGCAAACCATACAATTGGTTTGGTCTTTTGTTGGTCATCAACCTTAAGTATTGCTAACTTTCTTGATGATCTTGTTCTAAGAGGATGTTGATTTTTGGGTTGTTTTGATATGATAGGTGTTTCAGGAGAAATTTCAATATTAGTTTCTTCTGAGGGTGGAGATGTGTTGGGATGCATTTTTGAAAAAAGGGCTATTCAATCAAACAAAGTCATGAGGAGAAGAGATAAGGGATGAAATGTATATTTATTCTAAGAAAGAAGCTTTTTTTTAGTTGATTATAGTGAAGTGGGGACAATGTTTTTTATTTTTCTAGGTATTGGCAATTAAAGGTGGTTTAGGTGGGATAAAGTTTGGTCACATTTGATGTTTTTTAGATTTTGAATTTTCATGCTTTTTGTATGCGACAATGTTTGAGAAAATACTAAAGGGTTATGAGCTCAAGAGAGCACTCACCTTTTTCATTGCTTCATCTTTAAGTCTTCAAGTTTTACATGGTTTAGACTTTGTCCAATTATGGTACATGTATGTTTTTTTTTGGATAGATAATTATGGTATGTATACCAAAAATAATTATGGTACACATGTATGTGAAAATAGGAATTCGATTAAAGGGTTTGGATTGTGAATGTATCAGTTGTAATATAGTGGTGTCCCATGATATCAAACTATGTACATGCCACGTAGGATGTTTAAGCATTAAGAAAACATAACAGCCAGAAAGTGAGCCCTCTTAGTAAAGGTCCATATTATTGTTAAGGAATCAATAAATTTGGATTATGATCCAGCTTTGGTGAGCTTTCTGCCGGCGGGATCTTAATCAAAAGAATTCATATTTGACTAAATTATGCACTTAGTAATTACTGCTCATTTTTCTATTTGTCCATAATAAGCACTCAAAATGTTACACCCTCTATCCTTCCTAGTATGCACACATACGGGTATATAATACTCTCTCCGTCCCTATATCTAAATATATAAGCACGGAAGGAGTATATAAGACTAAATTATCTAATTTACGGTTATTAAGAATTAATCTCATTTTACTGTAACTCAAAATTGTCTACTTTCTCACCATTATGTATAACGGTTAGGGATATAATCTTTGAGCAATATGCTTGTGTGGCATCACAATAAGAAATCTAAAATATGTGTTGTACACTGTTTATCAACACTATTAACATGATGAAAATTTGCATGAGTAAACCAACGTGAGTTAACTCATGTTGGTGTTCGGAACGTGATTCTGCGTGACTTAAGTTACGTAGATATATAGTTTAACGTGACTTAAGTCACGGAGATTATGGACCTACGTGAGTTAAGTCACGTGGAGAGCATTTTGGGAAGTTCAGACTGAAGTGAGCCATTCTTGTTGGGAGAACAACAATTTTCAAACTTGTTAAGGAACATTTTGGTTTGGGCTTTGTGGTATTAATTAGAGGCCTATTATTACAACATCGATCAATATTTTTTTCAATTATTTCTTTTACCATCCTCCAAACTTGTTTCAGATTATATAATTTAAAATGTTGTAAGATGTTGGAGGATGGTTTTAACATGTTTTTACATTTTTCGATTTATATAATCTGAAATATTGTAGTTTGCACGAGAAGCTAATAAGGTGGGATAAGAAACAATCTTCATTTTTTTCTAATAAAAAATTTAGGTTAGCTGGACCCGGAGATTTGTTAGAGAGTCGGTACAAGGTTCAATGCTGAAAGAACGCTTGTTACTTATATATCACTTGTTAAAGAGGTCATCATATCGACATTCGAAGTTGAACTTACGACCTTACAATTAGGGTTGGGAATAGGTCAGGCTGGCCTACAGGGGCCTATGGCGTGGTCTGTTTAAGCCTGGTATGGCCTGGCCTGTTTATTAAAAAGGCTAGGCTTAAGCTTTTTAAAAAGCCTATTTAAGTAAATAGGCCAGGCTTAGGCTATCAAAAAAGCCTATGAAGCCTAATAGGCCGGCCTGTTTATGCATGTTAGGCTTCATAGTGGACTTTTTAAATAGGCTTTAAAGCTTTATAGTGAAATAGGCTTTTAAGGCCTTATAGTAGTGATAGACAAGTCTTACACTGAAATAGGCTTTGAGGTCTATTAAGGCTATTTAAAAGTAGATAAAATGGAATGTTTAGTGACTTTAATAGTAAGTAGGCCTGTAAATAGGTTTTCAGACCAGACCAGACTTTTAAATAGGCGAGGCCAAAAAAATAGGTCTATGAAAGGCCATAGGCCAGGCTCAGGCCTGCAATTTTTTTCGTAGGCCAGACTCAGGCCTATCAAAGCCTGGCCTGGTCTATTCCCAACCCTACTTACAATGAGTCAACTTCTTACTAACTAAACAATTTTTCGTTGGCACAACATTATAAATTTTTAATATAACATGATAAACCAAATAAGAATTTCTTTAAAAATAACAGAAGTATGAATCTCATCTTTAACATTTCAATATCAAACTTGGTTGATCATGTAAGAACTTGTCAAATACTCAGAGTTTGTCACCAAATGTACAAAACTGTAGCAAACAGAGAGATACAAAGAAGATAATGAGACTATGGTTCAACACCTTTTCCCATAGTTCATGCAATTTTTTAGTTACACAACTCTATATTATTCATTCATGCAATATGAATGTCCTGACCATCCCATGTATATTAGTTATTTTTTTCTTTTACGGTCCCATGATATATTTTTTTGGAGGGTCCCATCCCATGTATATTATTAGTTCATTGTTAAGAGCCTGTTAAAATTAGCTAGTATTATTAGTTCAACACCTTTTATGCTCAATTATATATATGGTGGACAAGATTAAGTCATCGACATTCACGTGGTTGAAAGGGAAATACATTAGTCTTTCCTTAAACTTTAATGGTTGGTGGCTTAGCCCGTTTACTATCTTAGGCATTGACTAATTTGTTAGTTCTTTATTGTTTTTTGTTTTTGTGGCTTGGCCTGTGCCTTGTAATTACTGTCTCGAATCTGTTTGTATTATGGTGTTTCTTCCTTAGCACACCTTGTGCTAGGAAGACCTTTTTGTTGGGGTAATATATTTTATTTTAACCTCTTCAAAAAAAAAAAATTAGCTTGCATTTATTATTCTTTTTTTTAATGAATAGTTTTTATTATTCTCTTAACTTAAAAATTAGCTGGTATGTATATTTGGTTCATTTTTTCCTATTACATTATGTTTTGGGCCTAAGTTGTCCATGTCTAGTGTATGGGCTCAATATTCATTGAGAGGTTTATTAGACTATTACTTTTTCCACCCTATCTTCTCGTGCGCCAATTTTTTTTACAAAAATGCTCATGTGATTTTCAGATTTTATAATCTGAATTGAGTTTTTCCTTTGTCTTGGGATGAAAAAAAAAAGAGTTTTTCCACCATTTCAGATTTTATAATCCGAATACCCCTTAAACATCTTTATTCATGGGACTTTTTCTGGGACTCTGCCCCTCAAAATCCAAAATTCTATCGTTTAGACTCTTTTTTATTTTTATTTTTTTTATTTTTCATATTCTCAGAAAAATCTGAAATTTTTTGCCTTAGTTTAATTTGATTTTTAGAATTTTTTTAATGATATTTTATTATTTTATTTTATTTTATTTGACATGTTTTATCATTTTTTTTAATTTTTTTTTGTTGTTTTTTAAAAGCGAAATTCCCAATTGCTAAATTGGGAGAGATTCTGACTGCTGCTTATGTATAAGCATATTTTGGATTATATAATCTGAAATTTCATGTCCATTTTTGTAAAAAAAAAAAAAAAGGAAACTTGAGAAGGTAATAAGGTGAGAAAAGTAATAGTCAGTTTATTATTCGTTAATTTAATTTTTATTTTCCTAAGTGAAATTTATTAACACAAGAGTGAGACAACACTAACCTAACACAAGTGATAGATAGTTGGAGATGTCAATCCTTTAAAAAATTTAATACCTCGAAATGATTTTAAAAAATTGAATACCTCCAAATGATTAGTTTTCGCAGTTGAGCGGATGATGCATTTGATTTTTGAAAAAGATAAACAGAAAACTATCTCTTCCGGTTTGAGATAGAAATCCATACTTTGTTAAAAGGGTTCTTGTATAATCTTCATTATTCATCAATGAAAGATTAGGTATATAGTGTTCATTTTTCTTATTCTTTCCTATGATGCTTTTGAAATGCATGATTCATGAAGTGTCTACTAGAAACCATTTATTTAGATAAAAAGAGAGAGAAAATCTTTCTAGCTAGAGGGATGATATAGGGAAAAATGGTCCACAGCCGAAAAAGTTCCACATCGAGGCCGGTTGACGTGAAAAATTTAATGAATACGATCCACGAATTTGCAATGTCGGTTCACCAAAATTGAATTAATGCTTCCCTATGAATTAAATGGACAGAGGATAAAATGAACCGTAATTTTAAAATCCGGCTCGGTCATCGACTCGGCAGCCGATCCAAGATGTTACTCGAACCGGCCACATCACCAGTTCACTGTCCGACCGGTTCGACCGGCCGGTCCGGTTTTTAAAACTATGAAATGAACTGTTTTTTTTTCTTTCTTTTTCTTAAATGAACTGTTTTTTTAAAGCATACCATGTTTTATATTTTGATCGAAAATGAGAGATTACTTTATAAAAAAAAACAGAGAGACTATCCTTAATAATATTGGCACATGTTTTGAGTCAAACAAGCGTATCTAGAGCAAAATAATATTTACTTTATGTTTGGAGTTTGGTGCACTCATTTTATTTGTTTTTATTAGGGACTCATCATATTTGTTGGCCAAACTAAGTTTGGCTCCAAAAACATTTTTAGATTCTTGTAATATAACATTGGAGAAGCATAAACTATTTTTTTTGAAGAAGAGAAGCATAAATTATTAATTAACAACAGTGACATTAGTGATTAATTTCTATTTATAACTATCTCAAATGAGATTTAATTTAAACATTGTTGTTTGATGTTACACGGTCCAATTCTTACCATTAAGCTGATATTTCATTTCATTGACATAAAAGTATTCTTGCGTGTAAGATCATGATACTTTAGTATTCTTCTTTAGTCATTTTAGATGTTTAATTTTATTTTTTTTTAAGGAAATTTTAGATGTTTCATTTGGCATGTTCAAAACCTACGCAAGTGCAAACCTGATATACAAAATGATGGGATTTCACTCACTATCCTAGTTGCAGTTATTTATTTTTGGCTTTTCGCACCGGTTTCCGATCCATCAAAGGTGGACGACTAATCCGGCTCGTGCGTAGAGGCATGTGCACTGGCCAAGCGTTGTTCACCCTGGGAATCAAACCCGGTATTCTCCGGGTACGTCTTTGCAAGGTCGTCCCTATGAAATAGGAGGCTCGGCTCTCTATTTAAATAGCCCCCCAATAAAATAAAAACGCAATTTTTTTGTGTAGTTAAACTTTATAAAAAAATCAGAATCAGAAGAGCTTCTAAACATGAAACGAAATACAAAAAAAAATTAAGTGAAAGAGAGGTAGAATTTACCAACGATGACATTTGGATTTGTCACTTATCCGCGGTGGGAAAGGGGAAAACGAATGGTTTATGTGAAAAAGAAATGATTGTTGTGATTCTTTCAATGAAATAGATTTTCAAATTGACTGATTAAGTGATTATACAAATTGGTGGTGATTTGATAGTACCAAATTTATGTCCAGATAGGAGAACTAAAGTTTAGAAAAAAGTCAAACGTGTAAAGAAGTAACATATATATTTTTTATTTAAGTGGGCGTGAGTATTAGAGTTAATTTTTTCTGAGGCCTATAGCTTTTGGAGGCCCGGCTAATTGAGCACCTTGCACTCCCTCAAGGCTGAGCCTGCGTCTTTGGAATGAGCTCCTTGCCACTGGAGCCCAAACAATTTGATTAGTTGCAGTTATTTTTGACGATGATAGATAAACCTTTTATGCAACTTGCAACATTTTTTGTTTTGAAAGAATGCAACTTGCAAACATAACAGCCACGGAAATATATTAAATATTGACAAGGACAACTAGCAAAAATAATTAATCAATTGATTCCTTTTCATCTTTGTCACGTCTATCTACCTTGCATTACACTACTTTTTCGTATTCTAATGAAACACAACACTATTAGTCCTGTCCTAGACAATGTTATTTCCTTCTTTTGTTTCTTTCTTTCTTGAAAAAACATTTTAGTACCTATCATGTTTCCAAGTTGGCAACTTGGATTGTGAAGAACATAATTCAAAAAAATCATATTTGATGCTATTATAGAGTGAAGATTGAACCTTAGAGGAATTCTTGTACTTCAAGATGAATGATTATGCTTATGCATACAAAGTTGAAACCATGAATCGTCTAGTTCAATGGAAAATTCACAATTTATCAACATGCACTTATATCAAAGCTGATCCATTCAAAATAGCCATGTGGAACTGGTAAAGTCAAGTTTAGAATTTTTGATATTTTTTAGTATTATATTTGTTTATATATTGCTAAGTTTTGTTCTTATGATATGAAGGCATTTATCAGTGGAAAAGAATTGTGGTTTACGTATTGAATTATATCCAGAAATGTCTAAAACAATCGCGCACAATCCTCCAATTGCATCTTTCATAGTTAGGATTCTTAGTTATGCTGGAAATAGCAAAATCTTGACTCAATCAGGTGATTCAAGTTCTATGTTTAAAAATATATATAACTTAGTTAAATGCAAATAGTATTTGATTTAATAGTTAGCTATATAGTATTAATATTTGTGTTGATCTTGATCTTTTCCACACTGATGTAGAAATAAAAGATAAACCTCTTAGCAATAAGGATAGCTTTGTGTGGGAGATAGGGGTTCCATTACCTGGAAAATTCATAATTGACATTGAGTTTCTGGATTTGAAAACTACATGTCCAAAGGTAAGTAAGTATATAATATATCCAAATTAAGGTATTGAATAATATATGTAAACATTGATACAATTTTTTTTTTTCCATTTACTTTTTATTTTGTTTAGTGTTGATATGAGGGTTATTGACTTCAATTTCTTCACCTAATTTAAAATTTTGCTTGATTTGAATAAAGGGTGGGGAAGCTGGCTCTATTTGGCCTAGCGGATTTATGCAGCAGAGACAAAATGCAGCGGCCCTTGAATCCCTAGGTCGAATGATAAGAGAAGATATCTATACAGACATAACAATCAACGTCAATTCCGAGGGAAACATAAGAGCTCATCGAGCTGTTCTGTCTTCACAATCATCTGTGTTTCGCAGCATGTTTTCACATAATGTTAAGGAGACTGATTTGTCTACGATAAACATCACCGACATGTCAATTCAATCTTTTCAGACGTTTATAAATTTTCTTTATGGAAATGTTAATGATGAAGAGTTTCTTATGCATAGATTGGACCTATTACATGCAGCTGACAAGTATGACATCTATGAGTTAAGAGAGGCATGTCAAAAGAGTCTTCAAGAAGATATTGATCCAAAAAATGTACTTGAGAGACTCCAAATTGCATCTTTGTATCAATTAACAACATTGAAGTTTAGTTGTATGCAATATCTTGTGAAATTTGGCAAAATATATGATATTCAGGGTGATTTAAGTTCATTCTTGCAAACTGCTGATAGAGATTTGATATGCGAAGTCTTCAATGAAATTCTTGATGCTTGGAAAAAGTGATATAGATCTTCCAAATTTTTAAAGATAGGAAGACTAGATGCTACTATACATAGATAGGTTGTTTGGTTATTGGTTGTCCATGATTGTTTTATTTTTTTCTTGATTTCAATGTGTATATATATATATATAGGTAATGTTCTTTATTGGGAGCTATTCCTTTGTGTTTAGCACTCTAATGTGAATAATTTTCTATGCATTTGAATGATTTGTTTTCTCATTCGTGTTTAGCACTCTAATGTGTATAATTCCTTTCACAATACCATTATCTTAGTCTTCTTCACAACATTATCCCATTATGCAGCATATAGCATTATATCAATATGCAACACTTTATCGCGTTCTGCTAACATGTGATCACGGTTCTGAGAAAAATCACATCTTTAAAAGAACAACTCACATGTATTCTTAAGAATAAAATCCAGAAAGTACAGTCTCTTTCCAAATCACGCCATCACCTAACCATGTTATACCATACTAAAAGCACAGTCTCTTTTGCAGCTTTAGGAAGAAAGCTAAAAGCTTGAAACCAATTTTTATACCTAAACTTGCATAACTCTACCGCGTCCATGTAAGAACATGGATGCATCTCTAAATAGTCTTCAATTTTGCCGGTATCCCAAGCAATACTTTCCAAACTTCCTTTCACAGTACCATTGTCTCAATCTTCTTCACAACCTTATCCGTTCATCTTCATGCAACATTTTAACATTTATATCAATCTACAACACTTTATTCTACTGACACCACCTAACCCATGTATGAGAAAAATGACATCGTTAAAGAAACTTGTTAAACTGATATCTTTGAAATTACACAATGAAACAATTCACATGAATGTAAATATAAAACCAATCATACTAACAACACAACACTCCTACCATAACCTCTTTCACAGAGTCAGCTTGAAGCTCAAAACCAGTGTGTACCTGAAGCTGCATAACGTTGCTGCACTGCACTTATATAAAGAACACGGTCACACTGCTAAACAGTACTCTACAATTTTGCACTTGTTGGCAATACCATTGTCCCAATCTTCTTCACGGCCATATCTCTTAATGCAGCATACTGATATTATATCAATCTGCAACACTTAATTTATTGCATTCGACATACACACAATCTGAAGCACATAACCTATGTATCAATCTGATGAGAAAATAACATCTTCAAAGAAACGTGTTAAACTCATAACTTTGGAATGACACAATGGAACAGTTCACCAGTAATCTTCGGAATGAATGTGAATATATGATGGAACGAGTGTATCATGTAATTTCTTACAGACACCTGATAAACACGGTAAACAAAATCATATATGAAAACACCGGATATGCCATTGACAGAAAAGATTATGTTATTACTGAGGTAATCGGATTTATATGTCAATTTTGAATTCAACATAACAAACTCAAGGTTTTCCCTTAACAACAAGGTTCCTCTTCAACCAAATTTATCAACAAAACAACTACTGCAGACATGTTCCCTTATTGATCAAGGTAGTCATGGAAACAAAAAACATCAACATCTAATGATAATATAAACTTCTATGCTTAACAATAATACAATTCATCTTCAACTTGGATCTTGTTAAGAGTCCCACATCAGTTAGGAGTTGGCCTGATAATTTGTTTATAAGTGGGAGCAATCCTCACCTCACAAGCCGGTTTTGTGGAGTTGTGTTAGGCCCAACGACAATTTCTAATATGGTATAGCCTCTTCACGATTCTTTGGACCACCTGTTATCAGGTTTCGTTATCGGACCACTCATCAGTTCTAGTTGCAAGTATTGATATCTCTAATTTCTGATCCCAAACTCACTTGATCTTTTCATGGATTAAGTGTAATTGGGAACAGAGATTAGAGAATTCAAGGACTAGCAGAGGCACCCAAGGTGCAATTGGATCTTTGCAGAAGAAAAGAAAACAGAGAGAGAAAGAACAAGAAATAAGGAGAAAAGAAAATACACAAAAAAAAAAAAAACAGAGAGAGAAAGAACAAGAAATAAGGAGAAAAGAAAATACACAAAAAAAAAAAAAACAGAGAGAGAAAGAACAAGAAATAAGGAGTCCAATTTTTGAGTGGTGATCCGGATAAAATTCCACTAGTTTGTTTGAATATATGTCCACGTATACATTTGAATATGTCTACACACATAACCATGGTTGGTATTTGAAGAATTAAAACAAAATATTTATTTCTTAGTCATATTCATTCACACACTTCTTCTAATTCTCACATTTGCCTATGGAAATATATGTCAGATTTCATCTCTATAGTCAGATTTTTACATTTAATCAAAATCAAATTTCATATAAAATATTATTCATAATTTACACGAATATATGAAAATATATGAATTTTGGTTGGTTTTTCCCTTTACAATTTTATCCTTTATTTAAAATATTTTATTTACTATATTATCTTTGATTATAATATAATTTTAATTATTAATTAAAAAATAGATAAATCTCATTATAATATTCCTTTTATAATGGAAACAATATTATTTTAAAAATATAGAAAGAAAATACGAGATTTTTGGGTTGGTTTTTTCATTATTTCAATTATACTCTTAAATTTTGTTCCTATTATAATGTTATATTATTGTTGTCATTGAAAGATAATAATTTATATTATTTTTTCAATATTGTTGTGTAACTAAAAAAATAAGATTACAATAAGCCATAAACATGTAACATAATTTTAATAAAAATCTAAATTTCATAAATAATTTTTTTTAATTAAATGCATTCTCGCAATAAGAAGAACAAGATATATTAAATTTTAACAATTATTTTCACGACAACATGTGAAACAACAATGCCAAAGAAAAACAAATATTAACATAAAAACCAACAATATAAACAGAAAGTAAAGACATAATATGAATATCGGAAAAAAAATAATGACAGAAATTGTCAAAAAATAATTATACAAATATCATTTTACTCGTGAGTTTAAATTCTCACAAAGCATAAATATCATTTCTCAAATGACAAATAGACGATAGAAAAATAATAGCATACTTTCTTTTGAGTATTCTCTCTATTATCCACTTTTTTTTTTGGTTTTTTTTTTTTGGTCTAGTACCTAATGACTGGAGTTCACACAATTAAATCTGAAGAAATAGAGTGTCCTGGATTCGAACCCCGACCTCTGCAAAGTTTATTGAGCGACTTCACTGAAATCAATACATGTCCTACAATACATGTCAGAAAAACAACACTCTCTTTCGTAACTGATGGATACCCATCCGCCGAATTCACGGCGTCTCCGACGTCGATCCAATCCATCGCCGTCAGTAATCCTCCCCGACGAGCTTATCACCGAAATATTATCATGGCTTCCAGTGAAATCTCTGATGCAGATGAAATGTGTAAGTATTTCTTGGAACACTCTAATCTCCAATCCTAAATTCGTCAAAATTCATCTTTATCGATCCACACGAAACCCTTACTTCTCGTCACTAGTCTTTACGCCGCAGCTCGATGATTACAGTTTCACACACTTCCCCGTTAGTAGTTTACTTCAAAACCTTCGGATCACGATTCCTAGGAATTATTACTACCGTTTGACTAACAAGGATTGTAGCAAAATTGTTGGTTCATGCAATGGATTGATTTGTTTGCTCGGTTATTCTTATAACGCGATTATTAGTATTAATAATAAAAATGTTTGGTTCCGTTTCTGGAACCCCGCTACCAGGAGAATATCTGATAAATTAGGGTCCATGTCTTGTTCGAGAGATTGTATTTTCGTATTTTGTTATGATAATTCAATCGACATTTATAAGTTGGTGGAATTAGGTTGGAGTGGCAACAATGATCCTCAAACGAAAACCAAGGTGAGAGTCTTTAGTTTGGAAGATAATGTTTGGAGAACTATTCAAAGTTTTCCGGTAGTTCCTCTTCAATTGCTTAATTCCACGGGGTTTGATAGTGTACATTTGAATTGCACTGTTAATTGGTTGGCCAATCAAAGTGACCGTTGGAATGACAGTACTAGAGAATGTGTGATTCTTTCCTTTGATCTTGGTAGAGAGAAATACACACAGTTTATGCCCCCTAAAGGTTTTGATAGTTTTGGACTTCCGAGTATTTGTGCATTGAAAGACTCCTTGTCTTTGTATCATAATTTCAAGAATACTGATTTAGTTATATGGAAGATGATAGAATTTGGAGATGAAAATTCTTGGACTCAATTCCACAAAGTTAGCTATCACAATATTCCAAAGAATTACAAACAGGGTGGTAGCCTGCTTATAAGATTAATACCGTTGCATCTTTCTGAGAACGGTGAAACAATGGTATTGGCGGACATGATTCAAAACCGAGTGATTCTCTATAACCTGAGAACAAACAGAGCAAAGAAAACTAGGATTAACAGAAAGATATGTTGGTCCTCAATGAAAGATTATGTCGAAAGCTTGGTTTCAACTTCTTGAAAGTAAGTTCTTCTGGCTTTATACTTTTTTTGAATTTATATTACTTCATGTACTTAGTTACTATGGTGTGATAATTTTCTTTACTGTCACACATGCTGAATTAACCGACTTATCCTATTATCATATTAAGATCTCAGTTATGCATGTATATTTAAAGCATATACTGTTTTTGCTAATCAATATATATATATATATATATATATTGAATATTCTTCTTCGTCCGATTACATCAATTCAAGTAAATGCGTGATGATTATCGAAGTGAGAGTTATTATTTTTATACCTTATAATGACATACTCCTTATTGTTGATGTTGATAACTAACATGCTACTATTGTAAATGTTGATCCCTTAAACCCCATAGACCACATTAACTTGTGCAGAATAATCCCACTTCCCATACTTGGTGAGGTAATTTATAATGTGTCCGGTTTGATACTATAATACTCAAATTGGAAGTGAGAATGATAATTCAGCATAATAGCTTTAAGTTAGACTAATTTATTTCATGCGTTTAGAACACTCTGGTTAAGGGTTTAGTTTTATGAGGTTAAGGTCAGTGAGTTATGATGAAACTATGTATCTTTCTTCTGAAATGAAGATTAAGTAATACGTAATTAAACAAAATTGAGTAACTGCAGATTGTAATCTTTCAAACCAAGCTCTTTGGCCTTGTTTGAGGCCACAAACAAGTCTATTTAGCTTGCAAATTAGGGAGCCATCTGATGCCTTAGCCTAGGGAGAGTGCAAGAGTCAAAATTAGTGACAAGTTTGACTATCAGAAAGAATATCTTAGTGTAGTCAAACCTGTGTTACTGGTGAAATCTTTGGGCCACTAATTTTGCCTTTTAAAATTTAAATTTGTTAGTGTTATAAGGTCTAAGGAAGGGAATATATCCACTATCCCAAAGTTTTCGATGAACTTTTTGTCAGGATAGTGATGATATAATAGGAAGTATTTGGACTCTTGATTTAGAGAATGAGAAGAAGGTCTGTTAATTCCAAAAATTGAATGTGTAAATTAGTTTGAGCAAATAAGCTAAGGCTAGTTTAAACAATTTGCTTTTGTTTCTTCTCATCAGATACATTTTGATGATGAGTATGGTGATAAATCAATGCATGATGTTTGTCTAGTTCAACAAGAAATTTTTGATATTCAGACGATGAACTTGAACTGAATGAACATGGTTAAATTGCTTGATTTTTCTTTAAGAGGATACGCCCAAGTGAACCATGTGCATGCATCGTCACAAGCCAAAGATTGGAATATCTGCAAGAAAGTTCAAGTGGGACTGGGTCACCATAAACCACAAAAGACCATTTCTAATTGATACTGATATTCAGTAATTGATGATGTCGAGGTGGGTGATGCACCTTACTCTAACATCAAGCCAAGCAAAATTCAGAAATACTTTTAGTTGGCAAAGGCATGTTACAAAGTTTGAGAATGTCTTTTGACCTTTCATGATATTTCATGATAAAGGGTAACCAAGCCTGCAAATCCATGATGATACAAAGGAAGGAATTGAACTGAGCAGAATTGGAGTCTGTAAGACAGAGAGCAAATGGTCCTGAAGGATCGGCGTTAGCATGGAAAAAAACAGTATTGTGAAATTCAAGATAAACCAAATTGTACCTAACAAATCGACTCACGCTAACTAAATAAATATTGAATTTCTTCTTGGTCCGACAGTGATTACACCAAATGTTTTTGGAAGTGAGACTTATTTTATTTCTATACCTAGTAATGATATACTGCTATTAAATTTTATTTATATACCCTTGTGTCAGCTGCGGTTTAGACTATTATTATTGCATTGTCGCAGATAGAAACTAATTTCTTTATTTTTAATTTCACTATTGAGAAATAGGCATTTGCTTTCTTGTGGCTTTGTTCTTATGATGTGTTCTGTTTTTTCACTCTCCTGTCTGATGGGAAATCTTTTTGAATTGTAGATCTACAACCTTAACTTTGAGCAAATCATGCATTATTGATGGTACATGTCTTGATGGTGAGATGAAAGAGGCTTATTGGAGTTACATTCTCTTCAGCTATAGTATCTGTTCTAGTTAAGATTAATTGTAGAAATGATATGCAAAAGATGTTCAGAATGTCTTACAAAATTCTACAACACAATTGATTCTTAAGACTATAAAACCAACCATACTAACAACACAACACTCCCACCATAACCTAACCTCTCACAGTGTCAGCTTGAAGCTCGAAACCAATGTGTACCTGCATAACTTTGCGGCACATACAAAAAGAACATAGACACAAAACTAAACACTACTTTGAATCCCGTGCTACATGCTTTCCAAACTTCCTTTCACAATACCATTGTCTCAATCTTCTTCACAACCACATCTCTTAATGTAGCATATTAACATTATATTGATCTGAAACACTTTATCGCATTCGGCTGACACACAATCTGAAGCACATAACCTTATTTATCAATCTGATGAGAAAAATACTATCTTTAAAGAAACGTGTTAGACTAATAACTTTGGAATTACACAATGGAACAGTGTGTTAGACTAATAACTTTGGAATTACACAATGGAACAGTTCACTTGTAATCTTCAGAATAAAATCCAAAAGGCATGTAATATGTATATGAATGGAACAAGTGTAACACTTGCTTTCCTACAGACACCAGATAAGCATGTTAAACAAAATCAAATATGAAAACACCGGATAAGCCATTAAAAGAAAAGATTATGTTATTATTACTGAGGTAATCTGATTTATATGTCAAATTTGAATTCAACATAGCAAACTCAAGGTCTTCGCTTAACAACAAGGTTCCTCCTTCAACCAAATTTATCAACAAAACAACTAGATAATATAAAACATCACATCAACATAAATTGGAATTTTTAAATAAATAAATCCCCCTTCTTTTTCCCCATTATTCTTAACTCTTCACATTATGACGGTGTTACTTATTTTCATGCATATTGCATGTGTTTTAACACTCTTGTTTCCAAAAATGAATGGAACTTCAATTGTGATGAGTTTGCTATATAACATTGTCATCGGTCTGTCACACACTAATTCTTTGTTTTATTGTAATGGACCAGATGTTCTTTTCCACTTCAATATTTGCACGACGACCACCTCATGCAATGCTATGGTAATAATTTGGTTGAGATTTAAGTGAGTGCAAATATTCTTTAGCTTTCTTGCTATCTTGTGTGTAGACAATTTTCACTCGCATGCATGTGAAGAGTTTAGTTGATTCTCCTTGCATGCATGAATATAAGGATATTTTTCAAGATAATTTAATAAGTTTGACATGTGTTATTAAATTCATATGTAATGTAACAGAAAATATTGGATTCTTTATAAAAAATAAACTTTAATCACCTGTTCGAATGGTGGAAATATGATACAAATAAATTTTGATCACTTGTTTGAATGTTGGAATCTTCTATCTTGAGATTTTTGGATTTAGAAAATTCAAATCCATCAGTGTTAGGACTATCACGAGGAGAATTAACTAATAATGATGGGTTTGACATTTCCAATTCTAAATATAACGATAGAAGATTCCACCATTCAAATATGTGATCAAAGTTTGTTTTATCTTATAGTGGTATTTTATAAATATTCAATAATGTTTATCTTTAAAAAAATCCAATATTCTTTTGTTACATCACTTGTGAGTTTAATAACACATGTCGGACTCATTAAAATATGTTGAAAAATATCCTTATATTCAATTTTGATCAAAGTATTTCAAAGTCTAATCTTGACTATAAGGACAATGAAGCACCGTCTCTAAAGCAAACAATTTTAGATCAACCAGTACAAATACAACAATTAGATCAACTAGTACATAGACATTCATTTCACTATTTGATCTAGTATTGTTTGCTTTACAGGACAAGCTTCCCTGATTGTAGTGAAGATTAGACTCAAAGACTTTGATCTAAATTACTATGATCCTCACTAGCTCTATGATCCTTCGTTAGATCTTGCATATGTTGTGTTCGCTTCCTATAAGCCTTCACAACAACATCTAGATTGCCTGCTGGGGTGCAACATTCTTGTAATCACCTGTGTTCGAAAGAATATATTCAATAATTCATTATAAAAGATAAAGCCAAGGCATTGTCCTCTCTGAGGATTGTGTGTAAGAAATAGAGAAAGTGTCAAATTAAATTTAAAGAAAGGAATCATGGTGAGTGAACATTGTCTAGACACGGAAAAGAAAAATAGCTAAAGAACACTTGCACTCAGTTTACCTAGCTAAATTGACTCCCAAATCTCATTTGCACTTATTAACAACTTTCTCTACAAAATTAGTATCATCTCGTTACATGAGGTCAAAATGCAATATTGAAGTGGCAAAGAACATCTGACCCTTTCAACTAAACAAGGAATTGATGTGACATAGGTATGCCAATATTGTAGCAAACTCGACACAATTGGAGTACCCTTCTGCTGTGGGGTTATATCCATATCATGTTTGACAACTTGTGGTTAAAGTTCCAAATTCAGGAAGATCATCTTCCAGTTCCTTTCGAAGAATAGCAGAAGATAAAGATTGTTTTGGAACAACATCCAATCATATATAAAGTTTGATAACTTGTAGTTGAAGTTCCAAATTCAAATTATGGAAGATCGTCTTCCCAACTCCTTTTGAAGAATAGCAGAAGATAAAGATTGGTTTGTAACAACATCCAATCTTCTCTTTTAGGAAGTTTGATAAATTGTAGTTGAAGTTTCGAATTCGAATTCTGGAAGATCGCCTTCTGCTTCCTTTTCAAGAATAACATAAGGTAAAGATTGTTTTGTAACAATAGTTACTACAAGAACTAACACAGGTCCAACATGCTTCGATATTAAGTCAATATATGATGTTTCAACTTTAGCAGATACAACTTGTTTAATATATGTTGTGTCGTTTGATTTTCATAAGTCTTTATAGAAGTAAATTTGAAAATTTTCGTGTGGTTTGAGTTATACTCTGATTCTTGTCCCTCTCAATGCTATCCATTTACTTAGTAATATGAAGAACTTGATCCCTTTTTGTTGATGATTTTAAAGGTCAATTGATTCTAGTCTTGTTCGGTCACCAATTCATCGACCTTTAGAATCATCAACAAAAAGTGATCAAGGTCTTGATATTACTAAGCAAAGGGATAACATTGAAAGGGACAAGAATCAGAGTAAAACCCCCAACCACACCAAATTTTTTGAATTTACTAATGTAATGACTTGATAAAATCAGAAGACACTCAAGATATCAGATAAGTTGTATCTGTTAAAGTTGAAACATCAAATATTGACTTAAATTCGAAGCATGTTGGACTTGTGTTGTACCTGTTGTAATTGTTGTTACAAAACAATCTTTAGTCTTCTGCTATTCTTCAAAAGGAACCAGAAAACATCTTCTAGAATGCGAATTTGAAACTTCAACTACAAGTTGTAAAACTTCGCAGAAGAGAAGATTGGATGTTGTTACAAAACAATTTTTATCTTCTGTTATTCTTCAAAAGGAGCTGGAAGACGATCTTCTAGAATTTGAATTTGGAACTTCAAACACAAGTTATCAATCTTTACAGAAGAGAAGATTGGATGTTATTACAAAACAATCTTCATCTTTTGCTATTCTTCTAAAGGAATAGGAAGACGGGATGAAAACATGGAATAGGATATGGATATATCCCATAGAAGTCCCCATAAAATAAAGTTTACAGAATACATGAGAATAAAGGGTACTCCAATTGCAAGATGAATGATAGTAAGAAAAATTATCATTATAGAAGTAAAAATGGCATTAAAAAAAGATGAAAATGAAGAATTGAGAATTAGGGGAGGAAAAATAAAGAGGGAATTTTTTTATTTAAATATTCAGTTTAATTTGATTTATATTTGTTAATATTTATTAAAAAAAGTATTAAAAAGTGATTATAGGGTTTTTGATGCAAAAGCTGAAATGATAAAGCTTCCAAAAGGTTCTACCCTTTTAGTGATAAAAATTTAAGGAACAAATGACTTAGATGCAAATTTAGTTAACACTTTAGTCAAGAGAAGTGCTTTTCGATACATAATCTGCTGGAGGTGACTGAGTTGGCAATTTCTTCAATGCTTGTTTTTAGAACCCTTTCAAGTTCACGTGCTAATTCTTCACCACCAACATTGGAACTTACTTGGAAAAATAACCAAATGGATATTAGAATGGATGCAAGGTATAAGGGAGTTATCTCAACATGTCCTAAACTTATTGCTAGTCTCTTAGCACTAACAAGTTCCTGTAAGTAAAATGGTCTCGATTCATTTATCTACGTTACTAAAAAAATATAAAAAATAAACAAACAATTCAACTTGAATAAAAAAAACCACGATAGAATATATAAATCTCTATGAAACCGTAATCTTCTAACATTATTAAAGACTTGTTTTTTTTTTTCTTCATGATTTGTAACAAAGTTATAATGTCATGGAACAAAAAACGTACTTACATAAACAAAGCATTTGTTGAAAAGGCAGAAACATAACATACCTTTGTTTGAATACAAAAGGTATCGAAATGATTAATGGTTTTATTCAAGTTTGATTATCTGTTTTATATTTTGTACTTTTTTTTTGTGTAATATAGAGAAATGAATCAAGACCATTTTACTTGCAAGGAGTAAGAGGAACTTGTTAGTGCTAAAAAGACTATCAATAAGCTTAGGAAATGCTGAAATAACTCCGTTACACCTTACATCCATTCTAATCTCCAATCCAATTGGTATACTTTTTCAAGTAATTCCAATGTTGGTAGTGAAGAATTAGCACGTGAACTTGAAAGGGTTCCAAAACAAGCATTGAAGAAATTGCCAACTCAATCACCTCCAGCAATTATGTGTCGAAAAGCACTTCTCTTGACTATGCCGTATTAAGACGGAGAATCAACCAATTTAGCCTCCTTCATTTTATAAAGATTACAATCTGGGAATTAAAATTGCAAGTCCACGAGTTCGTTGAAATCCTTCAACAAAATTAACAAAAAACTATGAACATGTCGATGTGGTAGAAGCAGCATTAGTCGGTAAGATTTGCATTCAATGTTGTCTTATTGATAATAGCACATTACAAATATGTGATAAATAATTTACTATTCGAAGTCCATATTAATTATATATAAATTAGAAGGAATGTTTTTTTGAGCTTTCTAGCTGTTCATCATATGAATAATGAACACCTTTGAAATATACATTATGAGACAGGAATACCATTGAACAGAATAATATACAGAAAGTAATTTATCGATTTTAACTTTCTAGCTCAAGAAAACTTGGTTTATAGAAAAATTACAGAAATTTGTAGTTAGTTATTTAGTTCTTTAAATTACGGTGCATATTTAAATATAAATTTTGAAAATAATTGAATTATTGAGGATAAGTTTTGCTTAGCTTTGGGATCCATATACAATATTTTATTGGATTCAAGATTGTAGCTTAATTCAGTTGACAAAGACAATGTTGTATAATACATGCAAGGTCCGCGATCAACCTCGCCCACAAAAAAAAAAAAAAAAAAAAAAGGATTCAAGACTAAAAATGGTCGAGGTAAACCTAGATATATTGAAATTAGGGTTTGCCAAAAAACTTCAATCAAAGGCACATCATGTCACAGTGCACATCATGTGATTATATATGAATCATGTCATTATCTCAAATTATTATGACGTAAAATTGAAGAATAGGATAGGAGACATACACATGTCCAGCAGAAGCAGTAAACGTAAGAGCCTTAGAATTTGTTGATGAATCTACAAGTTCGACACTTGAATTCCAAACAAGATGATATTGACTTCAAAGGCAATTCCTATAACAACAAAAATTCAATGAAAAACACGTTAATGAATCAAAAGAATATGAATTCAAAGGAAGAGTGAAAAGAGATTAGTGCTTTACCTATTTCGCCTCGTTTCTCATCACACGCCGCTAATCCCCATAGTCCCTATGCTACTGCTTCCATCGTTGATTCTTTGTTTCTATTAACCCCATTCTTCCAATAATATAGTATAGATGGAATTAAAAAATTGAACCCGGTATAAGCATATTAACCTAATAACAATTGGAATACTACTTATAGTATAGATAGATATAGATGTCAAAGCGGGTTGGATTGCCCCGTATTGGTCCAACGTTTTTTTAACCTATCAAAAACATGGTGGTAGGTAGGGTTGTAAGCCGTTGGGATAGAATCGACAAAACCGAAAAAAGCATCCGACCTTATTTGGTTCACTTCAAAACCGAATTGAACCAACTTAAACCGATTTAGGTTGGTTTGGCTATCAATTTTTTATCTTGAGATCCAAAGAACTAATGAACTAAATCGATGTTAACCACACTACACATTTTACTAATAACATCACTCCTTGCACACAATTATGGTTAGGTGGAAAAGCAAAGCACACCATAAAATACGTAACACATTCATTTTCTTCCATTACCATCTCATCACATCACTAGTCTATATCATTTCTACGACAAAGGAAACCCAAAGCCGTCAGCCACACTTAATACATCGTTTCTCACCATACTAAGATCATTCATCTCTTGGTTAGTTTTTTCATGTTAGTTATACAAAGTTTCTTGAAAAAGAGAGAGCATAGAATTTTTTTTGAGTATGTTGTATGCATGAAATACAATTTCGTGAGAATATAGATTTTTTAATTGTATTTTCAATCAAACCGATCAACTGAACTGATCTAAATCGAATCAAACTAGTTAGTTAGGTTTTTTCCTTTTCTAAAAACAGTAAAAACCGAATCAAACCTTACCGATTAAGATTTCACCGATTCAGACAATTTTTTACTAAATATTAATCCAAACCAAATCATTACACCCTTATAATTAGGACATGTCAACTTAGGTGATGAGTTCGAACTCCAACCCCATCTTGTGGTTGGTTGGCGGGAGCTCCTCAAACAAAAATATTTTTTCATTCACATGAATCATAAAAAAAAATAAAAATAATAATAATGAAGCATAAAAAAAAAAAAAAAAAAAAAAAGAGTATGACATGAACTAGTGATGTGTAACCCTTATTTAATATTGCTACTAAGACCACTTTCATTCTTTCTAAAATTGCTCTATGGTTAAGAATGTTTTGGATCCGCCTGTTTCCCCTCCATGTCGTTTGGTTTTTCGAAGACATGGATTGGAAGGAGCAGTTATTGATGAATATATTACTTGTTTTGGTACTCAGTGGCAGAGCCATATTGAGCCGAGGGCATGCACATGCATACCCTGACATTTAAAAAAATTACATTTACCCTCTTATATATATTACGAAAATTTAACTATCAACCATCTGAACTAATTCATTTGCACCAAATGAAGAAGTCTCTCATGCAGGTGCATTGTAATGTTGATTCTCTCTTAGCCCTTGACATTTTTAAAAGGAGTGCAATTCAAATTCAGTTAGAAAATAGTAGTCAAATTTGTCTCTTTTTTTTACAAGAGTCAAATTTGCCTCTTGCCAATTGAATATTAAGTTATAATACGTTAAATTAAAAGAAAATACTAACAAGCGTTCTTAGGGTTTTGTTTAAGTATCTAAAAGTCAATGACGAGAATCTCATATATTAAGCATAGAAAAGTGGGAAATTATGACGTTGGGACGTTACAGTAAACTTTTATAAAAATTTGTGCATTCAACGCATCAGAAATTAAAGTATTATACATTTTCAATGAATAGTCGTTTCTTAATTAGGAATTATTAAAAAGTGTCTTTAGGACACTTATTAACAAGATCAATAAACTAAATCTTACTGTATGTAGTATCCGATATAATCGCAAGGTTTTGAAATATAAGGGAAAACTTTATTTAATTTTTTTTCTTCTTTCTTCTATTCCTTATTTTATATCCACTAGGAAGTGGCTGAAAAGAGGTTTGGAATGTTAAAAGAAGTTGCCATACATAAATAATGTTTATAAAGAAAATACATTTGAACCTCAACTTTAGTCTATCTTTTTGGGGGTCGTTCTTGTGAACGAAATTTGAATTAAAACCATAGTATATATTCACCGCATAAGTGAGTACACAAACCATAAATCATCTCCCAGTGACATGTTTTTTGGGCAGTAAAAGTCTTCACTATTCCATCCCTCTAGTTAATTTATTCCATTTTAATTGAAGGTAGGTTTCAGAATATGGATACATGCCAATGTCATTTAATACTTTTCATGATCAAAATGGCAAATTATACAATCACATCATGTTATCTGTAGTGACTGTATAATTGTTACATACCTATTTGTAACAAAGTACATTTCTCATAAATTGTTTATTCTAGAATTACTTATGGATCAATTCACTTGTAGTATTTAAGTATAAATCCAAAAGAAAGAATTAACTTAGCTATATAAGTAGATAAAAAGCATACTTCATTATTCCAATCCAAAAAAAATATGGTGTCTTCCTCCATATTTCAGCTTCTTGTTTCATTCTCTTTTGTTTGCTTTTTCTTCTTGCAAGTGCAACCATCCTATGCCATTGGAAAGGTAAATGCTAAACAAAACAAAAATGATGTTTTTAATTATGATTATAAAAAATTCACTATTGTTATTCATTATAACTAAACTACTTTTGTTTCTACTGCATATTTTGTTGCAGTCCTATGTTGTTTACTTAGGAGCACACTCTCATGGTCCAAATCCGTCTTCTGTTGATTTAGACTATGCAACAAAATCTCACTATAGTTTATTGAGCTCAATCCTAGGGAGGTATTTAAATTAGAAATTTTTATCAATTCCAATTAATTTCTCCAAAATGGATGAAAAGAAAATAATAGCTTATTTTATAAATAAATAATCACAGCAATGAGAAAGCAAAGGATGCAATTTTCTACTCCTATAACAGACACATCAATGGTTTTGCAGCAATATTGAAAGATGAAGAAGCAGATGAGCTTGCAAGTAAGCAAATTATGTTTTAAAAAATGACTATTAGACAAAATAAAATAAAGAGTCATTTTAATTTTCAATCAAAAACTTGATGTGCAGGAAATCCAAATGTAGTGTCTGTATCTTTGAACAAAATGCATCAATTGCATACAACAAGGTCATGGGAATTTCTTGGAGTAGAAAGAAATGAAATAATTCCTAAGGAATCCATTTGGGAGAAGGCAAGATATGGTGAAGACACAATCATTGGTAACCTTGATACAGGTATATAAGTTTCATATATTTTCACAGTCAGAGTCAAACTATGTTCCTTTCCTTTGACAAGTGTTAGTTTCTATTTTAGTTATTAAAAATTTAAAATCGTAAAAGATTGGTTAATTTAGTCCTCAGATTTGTAAAAAGTAACAACTTAGTCTCTTAAATTGAAAAATATCAATCAATTTAGTGATTTCTTCAAATTTTGCCACAGAATTTAAAAGGTTTTACGCTTGATTAGATAGTGCTGTGAATTAGGACTCAAAATCACATCAATGAAAACAAAGATGTATGCAGCAAAGGAAAGTGATAACCTATATCATAGTAATCACAAGCAACAACAATAACAACAAAGATTGTTTATCCAATTCGGTCAAACTTAATCTACTATGGGGGAGAGATTGATCTCGCTAATCCACTATCAATAAGTTCTTACAAAGAGATACAAAAGAGTTACAAGAAATTAGCTTCAACAAGCTCACAAAGATCAAACTTGATTTCTACCCAATTTCTCAATCTCACCAATGAGCAAGACACTCAATGATTTTCACTTACCCAAAATGTTTACAATGTTTTCCAACCAAAGAGAACCCTAATCAAAGACCATAAACCCTAAAGTTACCTCCTTTGATTTCCCAAGTTTCTCTCTTTTTATTCTCTATCAAAATCTGAATAGAAAGACTTATATAGCACCCTGCAACTGTCAAAATCGTATCACGATTGGCAAAACTGTGTCACAATTGATGCGTACAATCCAAGATACAACCAACCTTATCTTAAAAATGTGTCAAACATGTCAAAAAACGCGCCACAATTGCTCAAAATTGTATCACGATTTACACCAGGATAACCATCCATTCCTAACAATCGTGACACGCCATAAGAATCGTGTCACGATTCTTCACTTTCTCCAAACTCAATTTTTGAGTCACATTGCAACAGATAGATATTTACAAAAGAAATATTTTGATTAAAGGACTAAAATGTTATTTTGCAGATTTGATCAACTTTTATATTTCAACGATGAAAACGCCTATTTACATTCCTATGATATACTAACACAATTTTTTATTTTTTTTTGAAAGAAAGATACTAACACAATTTTGTGATGCAATAACAATCCTTTTTCCTAAATAGGTGTATGGCCAGAATCTCAAAGTTTTGGGGACCAAGGAATGGGCCCCATTCCATCAAAGTGGCGTGGAAATGGGATATGTCAATTTGACACTTTTATTGGCTCAAGAAAAACTCATTGTAACAGGTACATTAGGGTGGCATTTAGGGTGGGAATGGGAAAGAGTTTCCCACCATACAAAAATAGCTTTCGATCATTAGATTTAAGATCTTATCATGGTCTCTCCATACTATATTTTTTTCCCATTATCTTCACCCTCTCAACATGCAAACAACCCAAAAAAGAAAAAAAACTCTCAATACTTTGTAACACTTATAACAATTTCACAAAAATTATTCATAACTTCTCCAATTCAAAATTATGTTAAACTACAGACCATAATTTTATCATAAAGTCTCAATATCAAATGTAACTACCTACACCTCTACAACCCATCTCCCTCCTTGTCATCACCACTTCACCGGACCTTCCTACCCATTTACCAGGAAATCAAGTAGGTGTCATGGCTATTCGATGCACATCTCAGTATGCATTACCCCTCTTCTCACTCCCTCTCTCCACGGCTTTCTTCCTCTTTTTTGCTGTCATAATCCCCCATCTTAAGAAAATAAAAGAAAGAAAAACAAATCCTTCAAACCTTCAATCAATTAAATACCAAGTCTTTCAAATTCATACTTGTATTTGAATCATAATCAGACAAACTGTAATTAACAACTGGGGTTGCGATTTTGGATTTGTTCTCCAATTTTACACTGTACACTTCGGGAAAATAATGAAGAAGGAAAAATGGGTTTGAGTGGTGGTTATGGCTTGAGCCACATCATTCACTCTATCCATTGATTGAAGAAGATTAAAGTGATAGGTGTTGATGGTGGGTCTCTCATGGAGGTTGTTGAAACTAAGGTTGAAGATAAAGTGAAAAACAATATAGTGTGGATAGACCATAATAAAACCAATGCACCTATTTAATCTAATGGTTGATATTAACTTTCTCATGGTGCACAAATCTTACTCATGTGCATCCTAAATGCCACCGGTACATTAGTACTCCATCCTCTTGTTCGCGCTCTTCTCTAACATTCATTAGTTGATAATAAATTACTCCGGTCCTATTTACAAGAAAAAATTGACTTTTTAAATACATTGAATAATGTATGTATTTAGTCAAAAACTTAAACCAAATACATAAATTATTTAATGTATCTAAAAAATAAATTGTCTCTTGTAAATAGGATCAGAGGGATTATTCTTTTAAATTATAGTGAATTCGGGCTCTAATTACACTACTATAATAAAATTAAATGTTTGGAGTATATTCCACACATCTATATTCCACACATCTAACCATATGTGAAATATTCTCCACACATCTAACCATTCAATATTTAGAGGGGTCGAATTTTACCTCACGTTTAACACATTAATATGATACTCACCGTATTTGTGATCCACCACCAAAAACCACTTCAACTACCCTGCAATGTTTAACTAGCATATGATAGCACCGTTGGTCCTTCTAGATAAGTCAACATTGTTTGAATCGACACATTATAGAAAGAGCAATCACACACAAGTGAGAATGATGTCGCATCTTCATCCAAAATTTTAAGGCTTAAGTATATGAACTTTTTCACTTATTTGTTGTTTATCTTCCACTCTTTCATCCGATGTTGGGACTTAACTGACACTTGATACATCACAATATTTTCTCCACCAAATATGACGAAATTCTAACCCGTACTTGATACCTATGTGCATACTAGTATTTATTATATTATGTACGTTAAATTGACATGCTTCCACGTACTACTCGAATCAAAACTTTTGACTGTCAAAAATCTATCCACAACTTGCTTCATTTATGTGACTATGGTGCTTGGCTCCATCTCATTGGCAGTTATAATCTGCTATATTCGTTTTTTAGCGGTCAGTGACTCATATTCCGGACCAATTAAATATGTTAGAAATTACTATTTAAATTGCACTTGCAAGCCAGATGTATTACACTAGGCTTGCAAGTACAATTTAAATAATAATTTCTAGCATATTTAATCATTTAATTGACCTAGAATATGAGCCAGTGACCACTAAAAAACGAATAAAGCATATTATAACTACCATCGCGATAGAGCCAAACATCATAGTCACGTAAACAGAGATTTTAAGACACTTTCGACATCATGTTATCAAATTGCTTTAGCAGGCCACTTAAACTTGCAAAACAAAATTGGTGAGATAGTCTGAGATTTAACAGACTCTTCCAAATGGTAATCAAGGATATAGAAACTAACAAGCCTATTATTTAATCAGGAAGCAAAGTTGTGTACCAGATTGATGATTTTTTTTTTTTTTTTGTATGACTCAAAGTGTAAATATGTAACTGTTGAGTCAAGCAAGAATCATGGCTTAAAAATAGCTAACAAAAAGAACGTTATGAATAGCTAATTGCTTTGACTTAACAAACAAATTTCATGTACTTAAATGGTAGGTAATTGCATTGACTCAACAAACTAGTTAAGAAAAGGAAATATTGTAGAACGTGGAATGAAGCATGACAATTTACCGTTTGAAATATAATAAATACTAATATGGACATCCGTGCTAAGTACGAGCTATAATTTCCTCATACTTGGTGGAGAGAATATTGTGATGTATCAAGTGTCAGTTAAAGCCCAATATTGGATAAAAGAGTGGAGGATGAACAACACATTAGTGAAAAAACACATATACTTAAGCCTTAAAAATTTGGATGAAGATGTGGCATCATTCACACGGTTGACTCCTCTAGAAGATCCAACGGTTCAACATTGTAGGGGAGTGGGAGTGGTTCTTAGTGGTGGATCAGAGACAAGGAGAGTCTCATACTTAATAGAGAGATGTGCGGAGTATTCTCCATACCAATAAAATCCGGGCTATATTTCACATCCAACCATAATTCTTTCTAACTGTTCCACAAGCAGGAAGCTAATTGGAGCAAGAGCTTTCTACAAAGGTTATGAGGCATATGTAGGCAAACTTGATGCATCATTTTACACTGCACGTGACACAATAGGCCATGGTTCTCACACTCTATCAACAGCTGGTGGTAATTTCGTTCAAGGAGTAAGTGTTTATGGAAATGGTAATGGCACTGCAAAAGGTGGTTCTCCAAAAGCTCATGTTGCAGCCTACAAAGTGTGTTGGAAAGGTGGCTGCTCAGATGCAGATGTCTTAGCTGGTTTTGAAGCTGCCATAAGTGACGGTGTTGATGTGCTCTCAGTTTCTCTTGGTATGAAGACTCATAACCTTTTTACAGATTCAATATCTATAGGTTCCTTTCATGCAGTAGCAAATGGTATAGTAGTAGTTGCTTCTGCTGGAAATTCTGGTCCTTATTTTGGAACTGTTTCGAACGTGGCACCTTGGTTATTCACGGTTGCTGCTAGCACAATTGATAGAGACTTCGCCAGTTATGTTACACTAGGTGATAACAAGCACTTTAAGGTATTGTATTTTTGTAAAAAGGTTTTGCACATGCATCCAATCATTTTTATTATTATTAGTTGAAGTATATACAAGTTAAATTCTTAGGATTTATGTATAAGTATTTCTCGCTCAATTTAAAATTTCTAAACATAATTTTGATTGAAAGGGAGTTATGTATAATTATTGGTCTTTTTTGGATTGTTAGGGAACTAGTCTTTCATCTAAGGACTTGCCAACACACAAATTCTATCCTTTGATTAGTGGTGAACAAGGAAAACATTTCTATGCTCTATCTAGGGATGCGTGAGTGAAATTTCTCCAAGTTTATTTGCCAATGATTTTGTTTATCTGTTAAAACTAAGAAGATTGTTTCATATGCATTGTTGCAGGAAGTTCTGCAGATATGGAACACTTGATGTTGAAAAGGTGAGGGGAAAAATAGTTGTTTGCCTTGAAGATGTGTACTTTGGAACTATTCCAGGTCCAGAAGCTTCTTCTGCAGGAGCAGTAGGAATGATTTTGGCCAGTGATGATGAAAGTTATTATGATTTTATTGCTTACCCTCATGCTTTACCTACTTCACAAGTCAATTATATTGATAGTCAATATATTTACTCCTACATCAAAAATGAAAAGTAATTTTTTTTCTCTTACATTTGTTGTTAAAAGTTCTTAAAATGGATTAAAACAATTAATGACTCTATTTATATATATTTAAGGAACCCTGTTGCTTACATAACAAAAGCAATAACAGAAATTCCAATAATTCCAGCTCCAGTGATTGCTTCATTTTCATCAAGGGGACCTAGCACCATTATTCCATCCATTCTAAAAGTTTGTTGCCTTTTCTTTCATCAACATGAACTTTGTTATGTTTACATTTAATTTCAATCAACACTATGAAACACAATTACAGACTTTAAACAGGACATTGATATAAAGTCTAGATGTTTTTGTGACAATTGTTTATTGTGTCTTGTGTTCCAGCCAGACATCACTGCACCTGGAGTGAACATAATTGCTGCTTACACAGAAATCAATAGAAGGATTTCGTACAAATCCTTGTCTGGAACTTCTATGGCATGCCCTCATGTGTCTGGCATAGCAGGCCTTCTCAAAACACTTCATCCTAAATGGAGTCCAGCAGCTATCAAATCAGCTATTATGACCACGGGTACGACATCAATTAATCATCCAACCTATTTCAATTTTTTTAAAATAATTACTAGACAGCTGTCGTGTTTTTGCAGGGCTAGTCCTGGTGCAATGGTAAGGTTGTTTCCTTGTGACTTAAAAGCCGCGGGTTCAAATCATTAAAACAGTCACTTCATTGACGATTTTTTATGTCATATTTTTTGTTCATAACTCATAAATATGAGCTTCTTAAACTTAACACAAAACTTTGTCTATTTCAGCAAGCAAAATGGATAACAGTAAAAGACCTATCAAGGATCGATTCGGTGAAAATGCAACTCCATTTGCATATGGTTCGGGTCACGTTCAACCTAATCTTGCTATAGACCCTGGACTAATTTATGATCTTAATATTGTTGATTACTTGAGCCTATTATGTGTTTATAATAAAAACTATAAACAAATTGAGGCTATTTATAAAAAGCCTTTCATTTGTCCTGAGTCCTACAATGTGGTGGATTTGAACTACCCTACAATCACAATACTCAATCTTGGGGACAAAATCATAAAAGTTAGTCGAACTGTTACAAACGTTGGTCCTCCAAGTACATATTACGTGCAAGCCAAGGCGCCTGATGGAGTTTCAGTTTCGATTGAGCCAAGTTACTTGAGCTTTAAGGAAGTTGGTGAAAAGAAATCATTCAAGGTTATTGTGATGAAAGCAATGGAAAATGGTGATGCTACAATGGATTATGTTTTTGGGGAATTATTGTGGTCAAATGGAAAGCATAGAGTTATGAGTACTATTGCAGTGAAGCTCAAGTAAAAAAAAATGTTACAAGTTTTTCAGTAAAAAAAAAAACAAATGTTAGAAATGATCTCTAACATCTTATATGAACAAAGTTATATATAGGCCTAAATTGAATATGAAGGTAGGGTCTTGACTTGACTAAAATACATTACAATGATAACATCTTATCAGTTCTGGATATGATTCTTGGTGGCATTAATGTGCCCATATAAACATAGATTCTGATTCACCTTATGCATTTCAGTGAATTACACATGTTCGTTACCAAAGTGAGTTATCAAAGGTAAATATAATAGCCAAGAATGTCAAACTCAAAATGAAAGGGATACGGATATATGGGTGTATGGCCTACAAGAAAACCATAACAAGCAAAGACCAATTTAATGCAAAGAGACAAACAAACATCTTTCATCCCACTCCACGCATCAATTACATTACATGATGGACACGACTCTTGTTTTGTTGGCATCATTCTCAATTGCCAAGAATCGACAATTTCAATAAAAAAAATTAAAAATGAATAAGTTTATCAAAAGTGACATTTGCAATCTAAACTTTTTAATTATTTGTCGAAAATCTGATTTTTGATACATGCATAGACACAGTAAAATCTCTCTTGAATATCTTATTCCAAAGGTCATTATGGGAGAAACGTGTACCAATGTGTCTAGTGATGATAAATCGACCCTCCTATCTCACTTAAAATCTTAAAAATTAAGATATTGTATAAAATTGTGAATTAAAGTTTCATGAATCAAACGTGAATGGGTGGAGTCTAAACTATTCGTTCTCTTATTAAGATATAGTTAAATTGGCTCTCACGCGTTCATTTTTTTTTTAAAGAGGCTCTCACGCTTTCATATTATTTATTCAATCAATTTTCAAAGGTAATATCTAATAAGAAACGATGCATTCACTCTAATTTAGTAATACTTAAAAAATTTCTAAGTGGGTCATATTAATAATAACTTTACCTCAGTACATTTCAAAAACAATTAATATGTTTGCGCAAAAACATTGAACAGAGTATGCAATAAGGTCATAGTTATTAGTTATGCAAGAGAGAGAGACAATGCTTGTCCAAGCCTTAAATTTAAATAGCACAACTTCTTATTTCTTCTCCAATAAAGGTAACTAATAAGCTCTGCATGTTATTAGGCAAAGCACCGCCTATTGAAGCTCTAAGAAAAATCATGATACACTCTTAATTGCATCCCATAATTGAGATTATCATTCTCATAAAAGGCATTCTCATAAAATTGCATCTCATAAATTGCATCCAGCTTAGCTCAGTTGGTAGGGATATTGCATATCAGGAGTCGGGATTCAAACCTCGAACACTCCACTTCTCCACAATTAAATTATGTGAGCTCTAGCCACTAAGCTACTTGACCAAAAAAAGAAAAAAAAACTATACTATCAATGATAGTTGTGATTGAAGGAGGCGATGAATGTTTTATATCAATCCTTATAAAAATTGGGTAAACAATTAATGCCCGTTTATTTAAATTTTTAGAAACTTTATGCAATTCTTTCTTTAAAAAACATGACATTATTAAAAACACGGCTTATTAGTAGGATTTCAAATTTCAGAGATTCTTCACACTATTCACCTTGAAGATGAATTTTTACACACAAGTAATCACAACTTTTCAAGACAATAAAATTATAAAATATGATGACTAATTTATGATTGGATGTCGTTATAAAATAACTTTGTACTAAGACCATTTACAATGGTAAAACAAATTCAACAACCTTCAACATTCACTTTTTCAATTTCCAACACTCCATATCATTTTCTCTCTCTTAATTCAACACCCTTTCAATTTTTACCTCTCCAATAGTTTTTCATTCAACACCCTACCCCACCACATTTTATTTCTTATTCTTATTTAATTTTATATTTTTGTTTTTATAATTACATAAAATTACAATTATCGATTATAATTAAATTAAAATGAAGAAACACTTAACAATTTTTTTTTTTAAAAAAACAAAATTTATTTAAATAATTTATTTTTATTTTCTTAACATAAATAAAATGCAATACAACAAACTAAATAAACACTAAAACTTCAAAAGAAAGGCTAATACAAAGCTAATAATAAGATTAAGAGAGTGAAAAATTTGATTTTTTTTCTGTGTCCAAATCAAATGATTTAAGTCTCTATTTATAGAGAAAAAAAAATCACGAATTTTGGTGAAAAAAAAATAAAAATAAAAATTATTTGCAATGAAATAATTGAGTCCAAAGTATTAAGAAGATAAAAATCCAGCCAGCCAATCACAATTCAACACGTGTCAGCCTTTTATCCAAAATCTTTTCTCTCTCCGCGTCTTCCTTTGCGCGACGCGCCTTGTCGGCGCGTGTGTTACACGCGCTCTGCCTGGCAAACCAAAACGCGCCGCGTGGCTTCCCCGTCAGATCTTAAACATGTTGAATCAATTAATCACCTCTCTCCTCTTCCCTCAAATTCAATAAGGCATTGCAATGGTTTCAACCTATTGAATTTCAGATTCAATAGGCCATTGTACATGGTCTAAGAATGAATGTTCCTTTTTTTTTTTTGGTCAAGAGAATGAATGTTCCTTATCCCATTAAAAAATATTCTTATTCTCGTTTTAATCGTAAAGAACATAATTTCAACTTGTCAAAAAAAAAAAAACATAATTTCAAAGAAATTTAGAATAATTTGTGAACAGAAATATATTTAGCCACACATTCAAAATAATTAAACATCGTAGAATTATTAAAAAAGTATAGCATTTAATTATTATTTTTTACTTCACTTGTTCAAATTTTTGTGTTCATGCAAGAATTACATTGTTATTTATTCTGAAAAGCAACCACCTCCAAATCAATAGAACAATTTTTAGAACATTATAACTATTTTGCTTGACAAAAAAAAATAAGGAAAGTCTTTTTATCATGTATAAATTTACATATGTTAAAAAATTTACAATAAAAATTTTGTATTTAAACATTAATAATGATATCTTTAACAAAAAGAAGTCACCTAGTTAACAGATTTCATTAATAAACAAATTGTTTGAAAGAATCGAGTTTGATTTTGAGGGAGGGTTAAAAAAAAAAACCAATTTAACAAAAAAACAGGATGCTGACTGGATAATCGGATAAGTTCAACAGTAATACTACATTATGAAATGATGAATTGGATTAATATTAAACAAACAGAGCGAGAGCGAGGGGATTGGGAGATTATAATCACTGAATCAAGCAAACTTTATTAACAAAAATCAACATGAATCCCAATACTAATAATCAATCCATCACTTATTTATGAAAATTAAAACAAATATACCTATAACAAACAATACTGAACTAGAACAATGGCGGTGGCGCATAACCCAAGAACGGCCTTCCTCCGCCGTAAGAATCAGAGTAATGAACGGTGTCTTTGACTTTGTGGAAACCATTCTTGAATACTCCGAATCCAAACAGAATTCCGATCGTGATCACAACCACAATCAAGCATATGCATAACGTGCAGATTTTGCCTGGACAACACATCTCGAATGAACGATCGGTCAATGCAGCAAACTTTCGTTTTTTTCAGATCTGAGAAGTTGCGGAGAGAATTGTGAATTTAAATGTGGAGAAAGAGAAGAAGAAGTGGATTGAAACGTTTTTTTTGCTTATAAGGAAAGCTATTTATTATTTATTTATCAATTTAAAACAATATTCTCCGTTAAAAAGGAAAATAAATATCTTTTTCTCAACTTTTTTCCGGGCGTAGCTCAGGAAACATTTTCTTTTTTTACAGTGGTTAAAATTCACCTCATAAAATGAATAAATAGGATGTTCAGGATTTGATCTCGACTCCTCTATATAATAATATATTGTTCTATATCAACTGAATTATGCCGGGACAAAATATTTTTTTTCTTTTTTGAATCAAGTAGCTTAGTGGCTAGAGCTTACACAATTTAAATTTAATTGTGAAGAAATGGAGTGTCTAGCGTTCAAACCCCGACCCCTACATATAAAATACAATATTTTTAGAGGTAAACTCACGGGCATCAAAACACTTCTTTTTTATTTGCGTGATTTACTACCACGTTTGTTACTATTTATTAATCCATTTCCATTTGATAATAAAAAATTGGAAAATGCTAGATATCAAATTATATTCCTGTGTTTGTTCATAATAAAGTTTGTGAAAATTATCCCCGTGAGCTTAGCTCAGTTGGTAGGGATATTGCATATTATATGCAGGAGTCGGAGTTCGAACCCCGAACACTCCACTTCTCCACAATTAAATTGTGTGAGCTCTAGCCACTAGGTTACTTGACAAAAAAAAAAAAAAAAGTTTGTGAAAATTAATAACAATATATTGGTAGGTGTTATGTCAAAAAGAAAATATTGGTAGGTGTTATAAAATTTGGGTTTTTGGGTCTTTGAAGTAGGCATGTGTTAATTGTGGAGAAATGGAGTGTCTTTTAAGTTTTATTTTTTCTTTTTTTGTTAAGCAGGTAAGTGGTTAGTTCTCACACAATTTAATTGTGAAGAAGTGAAGTGTCCGAGGTTCAAACCTCGGTCCCTATATATAAAATGCAATATCTTTCCCAACGCTAAGCTCACATGATAGTTTTATTATGATTTTATCTTTCTAAATAGAAGAAATGAAAAGATCGTATCTAACTCTTGATACCTTGAATGTTCTTCGTTATGGTGAAGTCCAACATGATACCTAATAAGATGAGCGTCTCAAATAAACATTTATCACTTTTCGTAGGTTCCACATGTTTTTATATTAAAATATTAAATGTGATGATACATAGAGTTATTGATAGATGATATAAAATTAGTAGTGAACCTCATTTAAAAAATGTGTCTAAAGTGTTGGATTGAAGTGATTGATTACTTATTAAATACTACTATTAAAAAATATAATCCACCACTGGGATGGGGTAGCATTTCGGTGTCTTTCTAAACCATTCATTCTCTCTCATCTAAATAATATATTTTAAACATTCATCTAACATTCTCTCTCATATAAAGGCTCTGTTTGGTAAAAATAGCGGATAACTTATAAGCTAGTTGATAGCTTATAGCTGATAAGCTAGTTAAGTGTTTGGTAAAATTAGGTACCATTTGGCCCGGCTTTTTTCAGCTTTTCTACGTTTTTAAGGAGAAGCTAGGTCAAACACAATATCAATAAAGTACCTTCGAAAAAAAGTACTTTTTTTAGAATGCATAAAATTGAATGGAATGAGCTTTAACCAAGAGTTGTTGAATGCTACTTCAAAAAACTATTTCTCCCCAATTTATTTCACAAGCACCTCTCTTCAACTCCCGCCGGCAACCTTTTGTTTTATTTTTTCAATATGCTTTTTTCTTCCTTTTTATTTATTTATTTATTTTAACCGGTCCATTTAATTTTTTAATGAGGTTCCATTTAAGTTTATTATCTATTTTTTTAAGGAATTTTATTATCTTTTTATCACTTATATATTAATTTCAATATCTTTTGATCATCACAACCTCGCAAATATTTGTATTCACGCTGTCAATGAATGACACCGAATATTTTTATTCCCTTTCTTCAACCACGGAAATACACACACATTAACGTTTAGAGTGATACTTTATGTTCCTCTTTCTGTTATTTTTTTTGTTATGCTAATGCGTATAATTTTTGTTAGTGTTGTGTAATGCGTATAATTATTTTTATAAAATTTTGATTTAATTAAAAGTACAAGTGTAGTTGCCTAAAAAAATTATAATTATATATAATTTACACATTTGTATTGTAACAAACTATGCATATCTTCTTCTTATTAAAAAAACTAAACATATCTTTTTCAATGACACCAGCAATGTAACAGATATAATATTATATAATATAAATTCTTATCTTTTTTACCAACACTAAAAATATGGTATTTTATAACAAAATTTGTTATAGAGTATAATTGGAAAAGAAAAAATCAATTATTCTCATTATATATACACACATATACATTCCTGATTTTAGAGATGGTAGTCAAGCAGAAGGTATTCATGAAGTGTTCAACCATGCACATTCTTCATTGAGAAATGTCATTGAAAGAACAATTGGAGTTTGGAAAAAAAGGTGGCATATCTTATGTGATATGCGACCATTTTCACTAATCAAACAACAAAATATCATAGTTGGAACAACAGCACTCCACAACTTTATTCGAATGTGTGGAGTTGAAGATGAAGAGTTTAATAAATGTGATGTCATCTCTGAATATATGATTGAGCGTGACGAAGAAAGCAATATAAATGAAGAAATCAGTTCATATAATCGAGGAAGAGTGCAAAATGGAGGCTACATGAATAAAGTTAGAAATCAAATAGGAGTTGCGTTGATGGAGAGTAGAAATGTTTGAGTTTGTGATGATTTATGTCTTTTTCAAACAAAAAAAAAAGATGATTATTGTTTTTAATTTTCCAAACTACTTTGATATTATTTATGTTATTATTTGATCCTCCTTAAATTATTTGTCCTATTCAAATATTTAACAAGTCGTTTATATGATGATACAAATTTGTATTCATGTTACACAAAATAAACGTCATTGAATAAATATAGTATTGGTAAAAATATATCTTTTATATTTTAAACATTTTTCCCTTCAAAAAATATTTTAGACATTTTTTTATTTATTATGTTAATTCATAATGAATTCAAAGTTTTTTATTTATAGACAATGCATGAATATATGCAAGGTCCCGGGTTCGAACCCCAGACACCATCAAAAAATAATAAATTCAAAGTTTTGTACAATATTTTACGAAACAGCTTTTAACTCAAAAATAACTTTAGAACTAAAAACAAATAAAGAAACCAAACAACTTTAGCCTTTTTCTCAAAGAGCTTTATTTTAACTTTGTTTTAAAGTAGCTTTTAGACTGAAAAAAAAGCCCGGCCAAACGGTACCTTAGTGGTTCAACTAGATGATAATGTAAAATGACATAAAAGGGTACTCTTAATTAAGAATAGAATTTATATCAATTGATATTAAAAATATTTAAAATTTAATAATTTAATTCAATATTTCTTCCATATATTATTTTTAAAATTAATAAATTTGCTAATGTTTTAATTAAAATTTATTTTATTTCGTTTTTTATACTTAATAAAAAAAAATAAACAAAACCTTTCATAAACGTGATTATTTTCTTCCAAAAATATTAAACAATAAGTATGTAAGCGACGTCCAATTAGCACAGTTGCTAGATAATAATAAAAATAAAAAATAAATAATAAGTATGTAGATGTAGTATCAACTTTTTTATGTTTTAAATTAAGTCAGGTACATACAAACAAAAATATTAACCATGTCCAGTATTTTATTTAAAGGGACGTTCTGTGCCGTTGCCAAATAATAATAATTACGATGTCATTTAAATATAAGGGTAAAACTGATATTCAAATAAAACAATAAGGATAAAAGTGGAAGAAAAAAATAATAAACTATAAGCTATAAGCTCAAACACTACTTAGAATAGCGTCTGAAAAATAGCTTATAAACTCGTAAAATATGTTATAAGGTTATGGTGCAAAAACATTACCAAACAGAACTTTTTTTATCAGACGAATTTATAAGCTATAAGCTCATTAAGGTATCTTACCAAACATAAATGAACTAAAGTACCGAAAACATAGGCACCGAGTGCCACCCCTGTGGATGCTGCTTAGTGGTTTGATCCTTTATACGAAAACAATTTGATTGGATTAGAATAAGTGAATAACCCACCGTAAAGTTACCTAATCCTAATCATAACAAACATGGGGCTTAATGAACAAAGATTATGGAAAACAAACTATTATTCCAAACAAATGAACCAATCACGACGAGACAACTATTGAGAGTCATATTTGGTAAAACTTTACCTTTATTTTCATGATTATTTTCAAAGTAATTAGGTATCTTTTGCACGTAATTAATAAATAGGATATTTTTTACACGTAATTAAAAAACATTAATCTCATGAGTCGAGTATGATTATAATGGATGACAAAGTCATCGCTCAAAATACTAATAAAAAATATATTTTATCTACGAAAATGAAAGTCGATTGAGATATAAAAATGTATAAAAGTGAGTAGATGTTGGAAACTTTTGATATTCCTAAATTATTTTACATATAGTCTCATGAAGAAAAAAAAATCACAAATAGTTTCAATTAATGCAATGTTTAGATATGCATTTAAATGAGAAATATCACGTTTCAATGCACTTCAAACATGAGATTTTAGAAGCTATAAAAGGTAGTTTTTAAATTGCGGCACGTCTAGAGAAAAGAAAATGTTGTAACAAACACATACTAAGTGAATCCATACAACAAGAAATGCTCTCTACTCATATCAAAGATTTAAAATGGCGTTTAGCAATTGATGGCTGTTATAGAGTACAATGCAGGAACCCTGTTTCTTACATGGCAAAAGCAATAACAGAAATTCCAAGTTATTGCTTCATTCTCATGGAGGGGACCTAGCACTATTTTGTTTACTATATGAAACACGGCCACCAGACTCAAGTCTAGTGACACATACACAACATAATAATTCAAAAAATTGAATGCAACTACATATATCAATGATACGTGATGGAGGCCAAAACACGACTTTGAAGTGTAGATACTATGATCTAAATGCTTTTATGACAATTGTGTTTTGTGTTTCGGCTTGACATCATTGTATGTGTAAACATTATTGGTACTTACCCGGAAGCCAAAAATAACATGATACTCCCTCAGTGCTAAAATATAAATTAAAATTGGTCAATATAAATTGATGTATTTGGTATAAATTTTAAAACAAATACATTAACTTTTGTTGACCAATTTTTACTTATATTTTGAGACAAAAGAATTGCAAACAAATCATTGTCATGAACTTCTTTGTCAAGCCCCCATGTGTCTGACATACTAGGTCTTCTCAAAACACTTCATTCTAAATGGAGTCCAGCAAACTATCAAGTCAACAATTATGACTATTGGTGGCACATAATTGATTGTTCGACATATTTCAATTTTTTCCTATAGACAATATTCAATATTTTTTTCAAAGTGGCAATATACAATATCTTTGTAGCGTTAGTTTTGGCACAATGGTAAGGTTCGATGCCTTGCGATTTGAAAATCACATGTTCAAACCTTGAAAAGTGTCTTTTTTTGCATACATTGGGTAGTCTTTTTGCATACTCTTTAGTATTTTGATTTTTTTTTTTCTCATTACTTAGAAGCTTCTAGTTAACTTGACACAAAACTATGTTTTGAGCAAGCAAAATGGATAAAAACAAAAGACCTATCCTGGATCAGTTCGATGAAAATGCAACTCCATTTACAATATTGGTTTGATTCACATTCAACCCGATCTTGCAATGGACCTTAGAATTATTTATGATCTTAATGTTGTTGATTATCTCTAATATCTTATAAGAAATCAAACTAAATTCCAATAATATGGTTGGGGCTGGCTGAACAAAGTTGTAGGTCTAAAGTAGATATGAAGGTAGGGTCTTGACTAAAAATAGATTGCTTGAAAAAAATTATTTGGTTGGTAACATTTTAACTCAACACTTTTTTTGGAAATTTGCCGGCTTTTCTACTAAAGCTATAGGGCTTTTATCTAGATGAGATCACTTAAATCATACTATTGGCTAAACCACTTTTAAGCCAAATGTCTTTCGTTCCACTCCACGCTGCAATTACGTTACATTAGGAGGAGCACGACTAGTGTTTTGTTTGTTGAAATTTTGATTATTAAACCTAATAATCCATACACAGAAACAATAAAATATCTTTTCTCAAATTTCTTACTACGTAAGGAACTATAGGAAATCATATACCCATCAGATTTCCTCAAATTTTTTTGAAGGAAAATATTGCTTTAAATTTTATAAGCAAAAAATTTATCATATGCATACAAAAATGTCTTATGTATCACAAAATTTGTTTTAAATCTCACTTACTTTTAAAGTATATGATTTAAGTATTTTATTGTGTTTTTTTGTTGGATTAATCTTAAATATTAAATAGTAAATTTAGTTTAAAAATTGAAATTTTATAAAACATACGTAATTTAATTAACTCTAAACCAAACCTAACCCCACGGGTCCTACTTGCAACCTCACTTAAAATATACTATTGAATTGTTAATTTTAACTTTGCATGGATCAAACAAACGTTAGTTAATGGATGAGCTTTAGAAGAAAAAATAGTGAACTAATAATTTTCTTTTTTGAGGGATAATAAACTAATAATTGTTGACTAGAAAACATAATTGAGATTCTCATAAAAGACATTCATGTTTATAAAAAAATTAACAATTATTTGATCAACGATGAAAGTCGCAAATGCTTTTTATCAGTCCTTACGGTTTGATTTTACATGGGTGTATACAAAATTAAATTCATAGATCAAATTATTTATGTAGTCTTGAATTCATCAACAAGAAAAGAGAATGCTGAGTAGGTGATCTCATAATAATTTCAACAATTCTACGTTGTCAAATGTCAAGGATAACCCAACAATTTGTTTTTAAATGACAAAAAACAGTATAATAGCAGTAATCACTAGGAGAATTAATTTAAACAAAATATGAACATGAATCCCAATAAACGAGTAATTACAAATACCAATTCTAACAAGTCATAATTTATTAAAACAAAAAACAAACTCGTCCATGCATGAACAACGAAAATAAGAAGAGAACAATACTGAACTAGAACAATGGCGGTGGCGCATAACCCAAGAACGGCCTTCCTCCTCCTCCTCCTCCGTAAGATTCAGAGTAATGGACGGTATCTTTGACCTTGTGGAATCCATTCTTGAAAACTCCGAATCCAAACAGCATTCCGATTGTGATCACAACCAGAATCAAGCATACGCATAACATGCACACTTTGCCCGGACAACACATCTTTAATCAACGATCGTCGAAGAAAAAGAGTTTCAATAATTTTTTCCTCTTGGTATTTCTGATCTTGTGAAAAAATTGTGAAGATAATGTGGTGAATTTAAAAGAAAATGAAGAAGGTAACGTTGGTGTCTTTGTTACAGCTTGATTGAAACACGCGTACGCGTTTTTGAGCTTATAAGGAAAGCTATTTATTTCATCATTTGAAAACAACATTCCCTTTCTTCGTAAAATACAAAACAATATTCCCTCTTAAAAGGAAAAATAAAGATTTCGTTTTATTATGAACTTGATAATAATACTGATTTCATTTGCGTCATTTACTATAAACCCCTTTAGAAAAAGGAAATGAAAATTATAAATGGATTGGAATTGAATAGTTAGTTAATAAACTTCCTTAACATTTTGTCAAAAAAAAAAAAAATGAACTTCCTTAACATGAAAGGTTCCACAAAAAAATGAACTTCCATAACACAAAAGGTTCGACGAAATCTGATTCATGAACAAATGTTTTGCCCGACTTTATTTACTTCGTTCAGTTCCAACCAGATTATCAGGTTCGTTCCCTACAAACAAAATTATTTTATAATTGTATAGTGAAATAAAAGTTGACGTAATTTTAAATTTGAAGATATATGTGTAATTATTTTAAGAAAAACACATGAGTCTTCCAACAAAAGTTGCAATGACATGTTGAATATCATACACCATTAAAACTTTTGTCGGAGGACTCACATGTTTTTCAAAAAATAATTAACCATTTATCTTTAAAATTAAAATATGTATTAAATTAAATGCATTTTCTTAAACTTTTGAATATAAACAGAACGTAAATTAAACTATGTGCTAATATTTTATTTTATTTTACTTAACTTACATTTTTTGTTCAAAATCAGAAAATCGTAATTTTAGAATTAAATGAAGAAAAAAAAACTCCTATATTTATATATTTTTTAGAATATTATTCTACAGCAGACCAAAAAATACTTATCCATAACTTTTGCAATGTTAAATAATAATAATAGCCAAAAGAACATTACTTTTTATTGATGAATTTTATAGTAAAATTAACGTGTACGTTTTGTTGTCAACCTTAAATGGGAATGTTGAAGGCGATGTGTTTAAGGTGGATGGTGAAGTGGTTGAGTCAGTTACAACAACTAGTTTTGGGATGTATATGGATAATATATGGAGTCTAAAAATTTGGTGATTGGTCTCTAGTAAAATTGACCAATGATTGTGGTGGGGTAACAACGAAAATAGTATTTCAATGGTCTAGTTTAAGATCTCTTTTGTTTTTTCAAACGAAAAATGTTACGTTTTTTTATCCAAAATAAATAAATTTATTTAATTCCTCTATTTCTTTAGACCCTTGCGTATGAAAAAATTTATGTCGGAAAAAGAGCTTTTCACGTGTGTATTTTCAAAGTTTTAGACAAAATTTAATAATTGTTAAACGTGGTCGAAATTTCATATCAATAACATGTAATCCAATTCCCTAAAAAAATATAACCCAAAAACACTATAAAACGCACATAATTTTTCTCTCCTTTTTCCGACGAGGTTTTTTAATTAATTACAATTGTGGTCGTAAATCATGCAAAAATCAGTTGATTGAGGTATGCATTAAAAAAGTTCACAAAAAGAAATCTTTATTTACCCTTTACAATAGAGTGTTTTTACTAGCTTTCTTTTTATTGTGTGTGACTATTTTAATAGCTGTCCTTTTAAGGTCACAAAACCATGTTTCACTCCTTAATTAATAGAGAGACACCAACAGATTGAAACCTTGCTGTTTTTTACGATCATTGGTTAAAGATGGGTTGTTGGGGCAGAGTGTGCTTTATATGCACGTGTTTGATTCTTGTTGTGATTGTGATCGTGATTGGGTTTCTATCTTGGTTTGTGCTGTTCGAGGATCCAACTACTCGCATGAAGAATACACCTCCTACTCAGAAGGAAGTAGATTCCCTTAGTTTAGACATGAACAAATAGTTTATTCATATGAAATTTGGTTATTTTGTGATCCTCTCAACTTATTTCATGATTGGATAGATATATTTGAAGAGAATATCTAATACTCTTTGTTTAGTTAGACAGATTAGTGGTCCTTCGTTTATTTTATGTTTAAATTCTTATGTAATGCTATGCATGCTCCTAAAATTAAATCAGTCCGCTATCAAGGTAGTACAAAAGAAATTATGATCTAAATTATTCTTGTGTAGGATCTTGTAATATCCCAAATCCTTTAAACTTAAAATTAGTGCCTAAGGGGGAGCATTCTTAAGTGTAAATAGAAGTAGAGCCCTCCTATTTATCTAGATGAAACATGGTCGTGAAACTTTCACCTGAAAATGTTTTGCTATGAGTAGCATTACGTTTAATTAGAAGTATTAGTGGTTTATGAATATATTCAATCCGTTTCAAAATGAGTATCGCTTTAACCAATTGCACACAAATTAAGGAATGAAATAAAGTAGTCAAATGTCATAGCAATTTTACTAAAATAACCTTACTTTATAAGAATAAGACAAACTTAAAGTTGCATTGAAAATTGTGTGAGAGAGAAAAGTTGAAGTATTTATTAAGGGTAAAGTTGGAAGAAAAAAATTAAAGTTGTATTGGAAATGTAAAGTGACATTCATTTTGAAACAATTTTTTTTAATAAAGTGACACTCATTTTAAAAAAATAGAGTATTAAATTAGAGCCAACACTATCCATTGGTTAAAATACTTAAGTGTCTAGTTGATTATCCTATGGAATAGGTTGGAGGAGTCTTTCCTATCAATGATGATTAACATTTCCAATAATATGGTTTTCTAAAATTATAATCAGCCTTATGCTACAAGACTCCCTCTAAGTACATATTACGACATAAATTTTGTATTTTCTAATAAAAGCCAAATGCATCATATTGTATTGTAAAAAGAAAATGTATACACGTAGGGATAAATGTTGAACTCAAAAAACAAGAAAACTATTTAGTTGTCTACATTGAAATCAAGAAGAAATCTCTAAACAAAAGTTTTCAAAACTGAAAGGTACTCAAACCTAACTTAACTAAGGAAGAAATTCACGAAAAATTTCGCAAATTACATCGTCATCTGCCAATTTTAGGAAGGCAAGAAAATCATCCCAGATTTCATGTATTTTACCAAATTCCACTAAATATTGAGCGCAACTAATCTTCAAGTAGGGCAATTGATAGAAATATGCTGCATGGAGCCTCTCAAGTATATTTTTTCTGTTGATATCTTCTTGAAGATTCTTTTCACACTCCTCTCTCAAGTCAATAACGCCATATTTCTCAGCAGCAACCAATAGCTCGAAACTATGATCCGCAAGTTCTTCATCGTCGATGTTGTCATATAGATAATCTATAAATGCTTGACAAACTTCAGGAGACATATCTGAGATATTTATAACAAGCATGTTATTCTCCTTAGAATCTTCTGCAAACATGTATTCAAAAATAGGTGACCGGGCAGCAAGAACAGCTCGATGAACTCTTATGATTTTATCCGATGATCCGAGCTTGATTGTAGCGTCAGTGTGGATACTTTCTCTTAACATTCGAACAAGGGTTGTTGATCTTTTCCTAGTTGAGTTAGTTTCTCCATCCTTCATTCAAAAAATTTAAACAAATAGTGAATAACTGAAGTAAATTAAGATACTAAAACTATAAATTAAAGTGCAACATACGTATCACATAAATAAAAGGATTGATTAAATGCACGTACATTTGGGTTTGAAGTCTTGAGATCTAGGAATTCAACTTCAACACAGGATGTTGTAACATCAGGTAGTTGAACATCAACCTCCCAGTTAAAAGCATCAGTTTCGCTACTGAAAAGCTTGTCTTTTTCTTCTGCATCATTGTGGAAAAGAGGAAGAATAATTATAAACTTATATGCCTATTTAACCATATATCTTGTTTTATTCAATAACACCAAAAATAACATTTTCATAGACAAAGATTTTTAGGTATATAATTGAAATAATGACAAGTCCAATTAACTCGAATAGCACTTGTGTACCATTATGTTATATAACATTAGCCAATTATAACATTAGCCAATTAACTCATAGTCCCCTATTCATATAGATATAATTTTTTTTTTATTGATTTTATAAAAAAAAAATGATTTTGATTAAAATTATAGGTACGTGTGTGTGGCTTCCAGACAGTAACAAATTAGGTTAATCTTTAAATAACGATATAACAAATAAAATATAAATTATCATCTTTTCAAATAACACAAAAACTATAGCATTTTATAGGTAAATTTGTTTAAACCCTAATGATATAGTAATTGAAATAATAAAAGAATCCAACTCATAATTCTGTAAGTAAAGCATGCTAAAGAGAGAGTCGATTTTATTACCCGTCTCTGCGAAGGTTATTCCATTTTTTCCGATAGAGTCAAGAATACGAAATTTGAAAGATGCAATTGGTGGATTATTTGTGGACTCTTCTGCATATAATTTGATAGCAACCGGACTAGAAAGGGAATCCCTCGAGAATGATATGTGCCTTCGTGTTGGGAAGTAAAAACAAAACAAAAAAACTTAGCAATTTATCTTTTCACAAATTTACACTTAAACAAAATATAAACTTTAACCATTGTCAAAATTAAAATAAAAAAATAATGTATTGTCGAACTAGAAGAGAGAAAGAAAAAAAAAGTTACCAATTCCATTTAGAGATCTTGAAAGCTTCGGACGTGTGGATAAAGCTGTGGGGAATCATATTCATGCTCTTAAAACTGAGTCTCCATTGAGCGACGTAACCCACAGATTCCACTTCGAATGGAGAGTAAAACATCCTATTCATACAAAACAAACAGCAATTCCACTCTATTTTTCTGTTAAACTTATATGATTCTTGTGATTGAGGAGGTATATATATATATATATAAGGGTAGGTGTGAAAAACCGAAAACCTTATGGCGTTCAATTATACCCTCAAACAAAATATAAAAAAGATAAAAAAATTTGTTATATTTGTTATATTATTTTTGTCATTGAAAAAACAAAATATGATTTGTTGAATTTGTTACATTTAAAAGTCAAAAAAATCTATATTTGTAATCTTGTCAAAAAAAAAATAATCTATATTTGTAATTTTAATCTATATCATAAAATTTATATAAAATATTGTTAGTTCATTTACACGCAAATTTTTTGTAAAATATCATTGATAATCTACACGCGTTAGCTCAATAAAAAAACTGAAAGACAGACACGTAAGTGTCCATTTTTCACTAGTATCTATAATATATATAAAGAAAATAGTGGATTTCGGGAAGATATTGGACTGACTTTTTTGTTATTCCAATTATACTCTTAATTTTTTTTATATAATAATATTATATTGTTGATTTTATTAAAAAAGATTAAAAAAATTCTTATATTTGTTTTTTTTTTTTTTACAAGGTTCGTTATATTATTGTTGTCACAAATATCTATACTTATAATTTGTTATCTATATCAATAAATTTATATAAACTATCGTTTGTAATTTACATATGCAGAATTTCTATAAAATATTGTTGATAATCTTTAAGTGTTAGCGCAATAACGTGCCCATCTTTTCGCTATTTATTATAAATTAATAAATACTTTTAAATATGTATTCGGTTTCGATCAAAGGAAAATAATAACAACTTTCATTTTATTTTCTTTGATGATTTTTTTTTTTTAACAAATCAAAATGAGATTAAAAACACCCATCGATGTTTCCACCCACACAAGGTGTGCAAAAAGGAGGAACACCGACAATATTTACATAGTCACGATGATACTCAAAAAGAGGACCAACCAAAAATAAAAAAAATTGCAGAGGTAATCTCATACAAAGAAAGGGATGTTTCCACCAATCGTGGTAACTTTTAAACAAAACACTCATGCTTTGCTTTCAGCCATAAAAAAGAATTTAACTTTACTTTTTCTAACAAATGAGAAGGGGTAGTAACTGTCTGTTGGAATATCATGTTGTTCATGTCCTTCCAAATCACCCAAACAGTTACGAACCAAATAATCTTGAAGTATAAATGAGTAATTTGTGGCATGCCCGCCATCTTAGTGAATTGAATAAAATGATGTTGGAGCTCACCTGCATGCACCGAAAAAATACCTAACCACTTCCATACCTGATACCACAACTCACTCGAAATATTGCAATGAAGGAAAAGGTGTTTAGCAGTTTCAGTTGTACCACACCCTCCCACACAAGCCATGTCAGTTGAAGGCATTACTCCACAATGCAACAAATTGTCTTTCGTAGGAACTCTGTTACGGAGCAAACGCCACACCAGCAAAGACACCTTTGAATGAATAGATTTATGTCAAACGTCGTCGACAAGAGTCCTATCTAACATGTCACCATTATTAGTAATAAACCAATAGGATTCCCCCACCAAGTACCCATGAACTGGATACAATTGCCACCTCTTAGTGTCGTGAACATCACTGCAACACAATGATATGTTAATAAAAAAGAACACTTCCTCACGCTCTCTTCTTCCCAGGCAAACAACCGACGCCTCCACAACCACGCCCCACCATCAACCTCCCAACCACGCCTCCCCATAAGCTCCACTGTACAATCTTTCTTTCTCCATGGCCAATTCGAAAAGGCAGGGGAACTTTATCCTCAATGGAATGTCCCCAACCCACTTATCATACCAAAAGAAAGTATCCCTCCCATCACTAACTACCATATGTATGTTTTCTTCAAACCAATTCCTGACCCCCTCGCCTACCCTGTCACGGACATTACCCACCATCCTCCACCACACCGAAGAGTGACTACCCCCATCCCTTGACCTCCCTCCCTCCTCATCATAACGGGTTTTCAACACACGGTACCACAACCCCTCCTTCTCCAACAACAACCTCCAACACCACTTTCCCAATATATTCTTGAATGTTGCAGCAATTCAATTAAAATGGCAGGGCAATGGGAACCTTTTCACGGTAATATTAGCTTTTTTTGGTAGTGACGGTAATATTAGTTGAACAAGCTACTATCATTTTAAATCAATATTAATATATCATACATATGTTCTTCAAAAAAAAATAGCTTCTGATGATTGCAAATACCAGTTATTTTAAAATTTATTATTTATAAACAAAATAATTATTCTTTAAGTGGTTCAAGCATCAAACATAGTATCATGGATATCAAATTGAAAAAGATATAAACTAAACAATTGTATTGTATATATCACATTTTTTTAAGTTAGGAGTGTTGAGTTGGGTTGGGTGTTTGGGCTGAGTTTGCAGTTAAGTTTGGTTTGGTTTCGGTGTCAAAATAAAAACCGTAAACCGGACTAAATTGCATAGTTGAATAAAAAAATTAGGTTAAATACATCTAAATAAAATGCTATTTTTTGTTGTCTTTTGTTTGGGTTTGTTGGATTTGCAGTTTTTTATTGGACTTATTCAAATTTAAACACACCTAGGTCTACCACCTCATTTTTGGACAGAGGACCATCATCATCCAAGAGAATGAGAGATGGTTCATTGGTTCTTGATGGGAAAATGCAACAAAAATGACATATCGTTAAGTGTTAATGTCATTTGATCTCCAATCAGAATATGGAAGCTCGACCTCTCCTTATGCTACCTCTTAGCAAATGCTGACATCAATCAGTGGTAACGTTCGACATAGCTGACATGCGTCAGCCACTAAAGACCTCTATCTCTAATATCATATGTGAACCACGACTCATATGTTTCTTGACGTGCAAGATTCTTGAGGTCCAACTTTTTAAATGATAATTATTCTAATAATATCATATTCATGGTCTTTCAAATAAAATAAAAAATTAGGCATTAGAATAATGACGACAACCTTGTTAGAAAAGAAAAACGATAATATTTTATTGAAATGTTGTGTAAATGTGTAATGCACATTCATGGTGTACAAAATAAGAAGAAAGAAAGAGATAAAAAAAATGGATGGAAAGTTATTATAATACGGAAATATGATAATTAAAAGCAACGATTTATAAAACAACCATTAAGTTTGAACATTTCATCTTCTTCTACAAACATTAATTCAACAAATCTCATATCTAGAAGAACAAGATGACAATAATCCCACTCAAAGCTAAACCTCCTAGCCACTTGGAGCTCTTCGTGGTGTCTGCTCCACTCTGAAAAATAAAGTTGGAATGCAATAATTTCAAGATTAGTTTGATCCAATTAAACATAAAAATTGTGTGGTAAACATACAAAATAATTAATTAAATATAATCATTATTATTTCAACCATCATTGGCTTTAGAAAGTTAAAATGCTACAATCATTATTATTATTATTTTACCATAATTGGTTTTCTTTTTACACAATGATGTGAAAAACCTCCAATATATTTCTATTGTAAAAAAATAAATAAAAAATAAATAAATAAAAACCTTGAAAATAAAAGCCACATGATACGTAGTTTATCTTTATGACTTTACTTTATTTAGCTTTGGATCTTGATGAAAAAATATGTATATATAGAAAGGAAATAACAACAATAAATAAATGATTCCTTAAAAAACAATAAATAAATGATATCATAAATATTATCTTTACCATTAACTCTTGATTTGATGGTAAAAAAAATATTTTCTATTGCAGACCTAAGGTATAGGTTTCTTACTTTTCTTTAACTCGAGAGTTAACAAACCAAGTCCATCATCAATGGTGGCGCGTGGAACAACATTAAGTCTATCAGAATTTTCTCGCGACACAATCTAGTTAAACAAAAATATTATTCTAATTGATCCATGACATAAAATCGGTCTTTCTATCATTACAATTGTCACCTATATATAAAAAAAATTACACGATTAATTTAATTTTTGTTAGAACTAAATTGAACCATCAGAAAATTGCGACGAACAAAAACATATATTCAAGGGAAGTAAAAAAAAATGCATTGCACAAAACCAACTTGTGTGTTAAATGTTGTAAGGACAAAACAAAAAGAGGAACCATACAAACCTTCTTTCCAAAGATTTTCTTCCCCTTCGAAGGTGGTGGGGCTAGAGTTTTCGAAGTAGCCGATGGAGGTGAGTTTCCTTGAGTTGGACTGGGTGGAGATCTTTGAGGAGATGGTGCCGATGGATTGGTGACTGGAGCAGGTGCATTATGGTTGGAAGTAGATGGAGCGGGGGCTGGTGTCGGAGATGAAAGTGGCGATGGTGAAGGTGCATGTGAGGGAGGGTTGGAAGGAGATGGGGCCGGTGAAGTGCTAGCGGGGGCTGGTGTTGGAGATGAAAATGGGGCCGGTGAAGGCGCATTAGGGTTAGGAGATGGGGTTGGTGATGTGGGAGATGAAGCTGGAGAAGAACCAGCGGGGGCTGGTGCCGGTGAAGGCGACTGGCCTACGACACCGGCGATAACAATGCAGATGAATGCAAGAGAGAACACAATGTTGAGATTCATTTTGAAAATTGAAAACAAGGTGTTTTTCTTTTTTGTTTGCTAGGGTTGCAATGTGATGATGAAAGGCTTATACTTGATAGTATTATATATAGGACTTTGCTCTTATTTGATTTCACGCTGATGATGCTATTTTTGGAACAAAAAGGAAATTTTCCCATTACTCGGTACCACAGATTGGGAACAATTCTTAAATGTTTTAACCGCGTACGGTTTGCTCCATTTATTAACTTCCATTTCAATCCATTTATAATTTATTTATAAAAGATACAAACACTCCTTCAAAACAAACAAAAAAAAATATAAACACAAAAAATACCTAGTAGACCCATTTTACCCGTCAAAAATATAATTAGTAGACACATTTTAATACTCAAAACAATCATCGTAATAAATCTAAAGAAAAAAATGAGAGTAGACAATTGTACCAAAAAAGGAGGTGATAAGCGTGATTTTCTGAAAAATTAGTGTACCAATGTTCTTGAATTGGTTCGATTTTTACGACACAACATATAATTTAAAAAAATCTGCCAACAATTTTGATTATATTAGTTGTAACAATTAACTAGTTTACAAGGATTACAATTAAAAATTATTTACTTAAATTAATTTATTAATGAAAAACACTCAATTAATTTGGATACATGATTAATTCATTCATTAACGGAAATGCTTAATTGAAATAGAGGAGTAATTATTTACTTATTACAATTTAAGTTGCTGGACAAAAATTGAGGTGCATGTGAAAACACTCAACTAACAGAATAATATAACTTCTTTTTCAAAAAAATATGGGAAAAAAGAAAACTTAATTAATTAATTGATACGTTGGTTTGCTCATTAGACTTAGCCCAATACCTTAAGTGAGTTTGGGATGAGTGAGTTTGTGATGAGTGACATGGTTAAGTTAAGTTATTGTTTAAGTGTGTTGTTTGGTTTGGATGGTAAAATAAAAACCGTAAATCAATTTGTACGGTTCAATAAAATATTAATTTGAATATATCTGAACCAGATGTGTTTTTTAGTTTAGGCTGGTTCAATTTGTAATCTTTTATTTGATTGGTTCGGTTTTGAACATATATAAGTGCATCTTAATATTGATATTAAATATATTAATGTTTTCTTATATAAACACATCTTAATATTGCTAAAAAAAACATCTTAATGTTGATATTAATATAAATAAAATTAGAAAATAATATCATTTAAATTTATAAATGGTATTAATAAAATTGGAAAGTTTTTTTTTTTTTAGAAAAATTGAAAAGTTTTAAATAGTAGAAAAAAACAACTTTTTGACATAATTTTTTTTAGGGAAATGTTAACGAGTGTCCCCGGACATTTTTTTTTTTTTTGGTAGATAGATGAAATGACGAAACCATCATAAACTCACACACACAAGTGGAGGTACCAGAGTTCGAACTCCGATTATGACATCCGACCTAACAATTTCGGCATTTTGCCAGTTGAGCTAGGAATTCTGGATCCCCCGGGCACTCTTTAAGGACTATAAATAGCAAGTATTTATAAAAAAAAAATATTTATCAAAAATACATGTAATCAATGCATTGGAAATCGAAATGTTTGATTTGCTTGTTTTGGTATGCTTAAAGAGTGTCATGAGAGCACTCGTTATCAAGACCTTTTTTTTTTAAACATTTAATAAAATTAAGAAGAAGAAAAAAGAATTATATCCTTCAAAAAAGAAAAAACATTATACAATATTTTAAATATATTTTTCCTCAAAAAAATATTTAAATATAATATCCATTTAAAAAAAATGTTTAAAAAAATAGATACTAACGGAATGACGTCTCAAAAAAAAAAAAATACTAACGAAATGCTTTTAATGTCAGGATTGAAATAATATGCAAATTAATGTGAGGATTTTCTACATAATTGGTTTTAATATGTTTGATAAAATGATAGTAAGGCAATATAATGACTCCAAACATAGAACGATAGAAATTAGTGGGAGTTGAGAATTTATATAGCAAACTTCTAAACATAAATTCTCAACTCCAGGAGAGCCACCACCATCTATTATAGCTTTTATGCTTACAGAAAAAAATTGGAGGTTAAAAATAAGAAAAATCTCAAACTAAATAGGTAAACCTTTGTTTTTTTTATTATATTTTTAAACTTGTGTATATTTTCAAGGTCAATTTAAACAATTAACCTTTTTTATATTTTATTTCTACGAATTGATGAAATTGGCAGCGAACGTAAACAAAAGTGTTCAAGATCTACGACTTGTTCAGAAGAGATCAACGTGCTTAACCACCAAAATTGATACTCCCTGCCAATTTCTCTAATTAGAGTCCTATTTAATGGAATTCAATTCTCAACTCAACATTCGATTTATAAATCAAGATTTCTTGTTTTTTATTTTTTTTAAAATTCATAATTAATCCATCCTTTGTGAAAAAAAAATTAGTTTTATCTATTAAGTCGTATTTTAACATTCTAAATATGTGTACAAAAATACAATGAAAAAAAAATCAACATCTATTCCAGACTTTATGCCTACAAAAAAAATGTATGTAAAAAAATAGGAAAATTTCAAATTAAATAGGTAGAATCTGTGTTTTTTTTTATTATATTTTCAAACTTGTTTTTTTTATTATATTTTTAAACTTGTGTATATTTTCAAGGTCAATTTAAACAATTAACCTTTTTTATATTTTATTTCTACGAATTGATGAAATTGGCAGCGAACGTAAACAAAAGTGTTCACGATCTACGACTTGTTCAGAAGAGATCAACGTGCTTAACCACCAAAATTGATACTCCCTGCCAATTTCTCTAATTAGAGTCCTATTTAATGGAATTCAATTCTCAACTCAACATTCGATTTATAAATCAAGATTTCTTGTTTTTTATTTTTTTTAAAATTCATAATTAATCCATCCTTTGTGAAAAAAAAATTAGTTTTATCTATTAAGTCGTATTTTAACATTCTAAATATGTGTACAAAAATACAATGAAAAAAAAAATCAACATCTATTCCAGACTTTATGCCTACAAAAAAAATGTATGTAAAAAAATAGGAAAAATTTCAAATTAAATAGGTAGAATCTGTGTTTTTTTTTATTATATTTTCAAACTTGTGTATATTTCAACGCCAATTTAAACCATTAACCTTTTTTATATTTAATTTCTACGAATTGATGGGGGGGGGGGGGGGGGGGGGGTTGGAGATCGTAACACGGGTTTTTTCCACACTTAAACATTCGTGAAAAGAAAGGTAAATAAAATTCAGGGTCTCTTTCTTGAGAATGGTTAATGGACTACTGGACCTCCAAGTAGAAGTCATAAGTTATTTTAAACATTTGTTTGAGATAGATTGATCACTCCAATACTTCATATAATCTATTGATTAATCATGTGCCCCGTTTATGTGAAAATTGCAGAGATTTTCATACAACACTTGTCCTTAAGCATTTCTTTTTTTTTTTTTTTTTTTGCTTTTTATTTCCCTCTTGTTTTGTTTTCCTTGTTTCTTTTTTTGCTTGTTTGAGAAGGTTTCGGTTTATGTCCCCCTTCTCCTTTTGTTCTTCTTTATTTTTATCTATATATTTTTACCACTTTACATGAGGAGGACCATCTTTACATCTTTGGTATGAAGTCCTATAAAGTGTTTCGCCCAAATGGCTTCCAACCTATATTTTTAAACATTTTTGGGAAAGAATTGGTTATGATATGTGGCATCTTGTCCACACGACTTTCATTATGGGTTCTATTAATACTTCGATTGCAAAAATATTAATTGTCCTCATCCTCAAGGAGAGCAATGTTATGAGGTTAACGAATTTTTGACTCATCAATCCTTGCAATATCATTTTCAAGGTAATCACAGAGATTTTAGTTAGTTGCTTGAGATTATTTCTTAATGATCTGATTAGTCCTCTTTCAACTATCAAATTTACGGAGAGTCTGGACATTAATTACCTTGGTTTCTCTTGTCAAGGGTCGAATTTCTCAAAATGTATACAATGACTTCATTGACAAAGTACCAGTTGGATAACTTCTTAAAAATGAAATCTCTTGAATAAAGCATGATCAGCCGACCTAATGAATTAGTCAGTTACATTACCGGTCATTATTTATATTATACCATGAAACTTCACTATCTTTTCAATTATGTCTGTGTTTACGCCAAAAAATAAATATCATATTAGCCAAACTCAAAAAATAGACGACCAAGCAATCAAAGCAATTAGGCTAGGAGACCCCTTAGTTGAAGGTTAGGCTCCATCAATCGTTTCAACTAACAATATGTAGATAAGGGTTTGCTATTTTCGGAATTTGAAGAGAGAAGTACAATGGTGTTTTATAAAAGTTGTTTGCATGTTGTATCATATCTTGGCCTTGGGTTTTCCTTAACCTAGCTATCATGATTCTCAAATGACTATTACTCTTTTGAGGTTCATACATCAAATCATGCAGCAATATTAGTACTAACGTTTCATATCGACATAAACAATATCTTGAATGAAATATCAAAAGGTGATAGAGTGATAGAGTGAACTCGCAACCATGTTCCTTTCACAAAATCGACAACAACAAAAAACGATAAGATCCACCCTCATTCTAACATTTTAATATTAAGTACAAATAATATCTATTAATTTTATCTCGAGTAAATAGTCAATTTCCCCCTGAAATTGTAAGTTTCATCAATTACCCCCCTGAAATTAACAAAACTTCAATTACCCTCCTGAAATTTCATAACTTCAGTCAATTTACCATCTCCGTCAAATTTTTCTGTTAGTGAACATAACGTTTTACAAATACACCCCCTGAAGTTTTGCACTTATGTGCAAAATGCCCCCCAAACTTAAAAATTTATATTATTTTTTTCTTAAAAACAAACAATTAATAGTTAAATATTAAAGCATATTAATTTTGGAGTTTGGAAAAACTACATACATATATACATCAAAATAGGGAAAAATGTGTATTTTTAAAGTGACAATAATGGTTATTTCTAATAGACAAATTATTATTTTTAGAGGTTTATAAACAAATTAATAATCAAATTTAAATTTATATTTTCTCCTTCACCATCTTAGTCTTTTAACTCCTCCAACTCCTTCACAAATTTGCTCAAACCATTTAAACTGCACAACCCGCAATATTAATCCACAAATCATCCCATTATTGTCACTTTAAAAAAATACATATTTTTTCCCATTTTGGAGCCTATTTTGATGTATATATGCATGTAGTTTTCCCAAATTCTAAAATTAATAGTTAGTTTTAATATTTAACTATTAATTGTTTGTTTTTAAGAAAAAAATAATATAAATTTTTAAGTTTGGGGGCATTTTGCACATAAGTGCAAAACTTCAGGGGGGTATTTGCAAATCGTCACGTTCACCAACAGAAAAATTTGACGGAGGGGATAAATTGACTAACGTTGTGAAATTTCAGGGGGTAATTGAAGTTTTGTTAATTTCAGAGGGTAATTGATGAAACTTACAATTTCAGGAGGAAAATTGACTATTTACTCATTTTATCTCATAACAAAGAGATTATTTTGTCTTTGTAAAAAAACATGAGCGACTACTTTGAATAATTTATTTTATCAATGATTGAATTTAGCCTCGAGAAAGTTTTGAATGGTCAAGTTAGACAATTAATAAAAAAAATAAAAATTTTACTTTAGATATTCAATTGAAGAATCAAGTTTAACTCTTACGATCATGTAAGTAGGCATATGTGATCTTTCGATCAAGATCAAACAATCCTAATTTAAGCACAATATTTTTAAAATTAATTAATTAAAAACTAAATGTACTTTATCTAAATTATGTGAACTTGATCGGACGGTCACAAACATAATAAGACATGAAATCCATTTCCTAAATTGAAGAAGATATCATTGTAAAACAACGAGACTTTAACAAAAGCCAAATGGATGTGAGGATTGGTAAGTTGCAACCTTAGCCACCACGTCACTGCCACATAGTTTGGTATATATCTAACGTCACAATCATCGTTTTTATCGTAATATAAACAAACTGAATCTACGTAGATCTCCCTCCATAATATTTTACCACTTAATCAATCAATGACTCAAAGACAATGAATCAACCGAATCCACACGACAACTAAGGTCAAATTGCTCTCAAGAAAATATCAAACTACCAATTTGGTCACGTGTACCTTCCCCTTACTGGATCTAAGTTATACCACTTGGACCCATCTTTAAATGCCTCGTTTCACGACTAAAGTGGCAGATATTTTTATAGGAAAATTATATGGGTGAAGTTATTAAAATGAAAGTTAATACTATAACATCAAAAATGTTGTGAGTAATACCCCACTGTTTATACAGTGACATCAAAAAATTTCCCCTTAGTATCATCAATTCATCAGATTAACAAGAATACACTTAATCTAATTTTATCTTACTTGTTTTAAGTGTAATACACCACAAAGTGTAACACTCACATGATATCATCAACTCTGTTTGCATGTTAAAGATGTCAACGATAAAATAGGACATGTAAGTCTAAGATGTTGCAAGCATTACTAGATGAATTACCATTGATCATTAATCAGTAATCAACAATTTAAAAATGAATCAAACATTAAGATTAAAATTAACTTTTTCAGAAAAGTCAGTTTCATGACTGCACCGTAGAAGCTCCCATTTTTATAATCTACATTTTTTTCTTCAAAAATTGCCTACCGTTGAGGGCTTTCTAAACTTTGTGACAACGAAGTGGACACGACTCATTTCTTTTCGACACAAGATACATGAAAAGATAAAGAGGAATTGCTCGGTTGGGTCCGTCGACAAGCAAATAGAGCTTGATTTACGGTTATCATTAGAATATCTTGTGAAGGTAGAAATGCTATGTTGGAGTTGGTTTGTGAACGGAGCGGCGAGAACAAATTACCGAAGACAAAAGTGAAGCATGAAGCAACGAGATCAAGAAAATGTGGGTGTTTGTTCAAGGTGCGTGGATATGTTGTGAGGGAAAACAATGCTTGGAAATTAGCTATTCTTAATGGTGTTCATAACCATGAGATGGTGCGGTATGTAGCAGGGCACCTTCTTGCCGGAAGATTAATGGAGGACGACAAGAAGATTGTACATGACTTGACCGATTCTTCGATGAAACCAAAAAATATTTTGACTAATTTGAAGAAGAAAAGGAAAGAGTCCGTCACAAATATCAAACAAGTCTACAATGAACGTCACAAATTCAAAAAGGCAAAAAAGGATGACTTGACGGAGATGCAATATCTACTCTCAAAGTTGGAAGAGAATAGATATGTTCATTACGTAAGCGAAAAATCGAAAAGTCAAACCGTTCAAGACATATTTTGGACTCATCCAACATCAGTATATTGTTTAACACTTTTCCGACTGTTTTGATAATGGATTCCACATACAAAACCAACTTGTATAGAATGCCATTGTTTGAAATAGTTGGAGTAACCTCAACCTATTTGACATATTCGGTTAGTTTTGCATTTATGACGTCGGAGAAGGAGGATAACTTTAATTGGGCTTTGCAAATGTTGCTTAAACTTCTTGAACCAAATAATGATATGTCAAAGGTGGTAGTGACCGACAGGGACCCGAGTATGATGAAGGCCGTAACAAATGTTCTCCCTGATAGTAGTGCAATACTTTGTTATTTCCATGTTGGCAAAAATGGTAGATCAAGAATCATCATCGATTGCAAAGTTAAACAGAATGTTGTTGTGGTGGATGGGCAAAAGAAGATTGTCGACGAGGAGAGTCATAGTAAGTTAGTTGACACCATATTTTATGCATGGGAAAAATTGGTTGAATCTCCTACTCTAGAGTTATATGCGGGTAATCTGGAATTCCAAGATGTTTGTAAGGATCATCCAAAGTTTCTTGAATATGTTGAAACTAACATTTTGAAGCCTTTTAAGGACAAAATAATGAGGGAATGGACGGACCTTTTGTTACATCTTGGGTGTAGGACCACGAATAGAGTGGAAGGAGCTCATGGTGTGGTGAAGGAATATTTGTCCACCTCAAAAGGTGATTTGGGTGCTTGTTGGCAAAAAATAGATGAGATGTTGGCAAACCAATTTGGGGAGATACAATCATCGTTTGGTAGGAGTGTTACGGTCTTGACAAATAGATACAAAGATGTCATTTTGTACTCCGGGTTGGGGGGTCAAATGTCTAGACAAGGCATGAACTTTATTTTTGTGGAAGAAGCGCGTGCTAGGAAAACCTTGTGCATCCAGAAGAAAACTTGTGGTTGTGTTCAAAGGACGTCGTATGACCTACCTTGTGCATGCTTCATTGCTATGAAAATTCGTCACAACAAGCCCATTCGATTGGATAAGATACACCCGCATTGGCATAAGTTGTATAGGGGTGAAGAAGAAAGTAATGAAGATTTGTTTTCGGTCGCGGAGGAGTGGCGTGGTATCCAAGAACGTCTCGAAAGAGTTCCGTTCTAAATGAAATTAGAAATCAAAGAAGGTATGCAGTTGTTAGCGTTTCTGAAGACCACAATGTTGTCACAACCTCCAAGAAAGGTGCCAACCAAAGGAGCTCCCAAAAAAAATCAAAACTACATGTAGGATCTCATCTAAGTGGGAGACTATTGATTCTCAACATCCGGAAAGTCAATCTTCACCACGAAAAAAATATTCACAACCTAAAAGAAAAGGTGCTCGTATTGGCATTTCTCCGGTTCCGGTTCCTAAGCCTAGCTTGGTTTCAAGAAATTATGATCCTTCGAATCCTATGTATTACATGCCAAAATTCATGAGACCATACATTGAGGGAATTGTGGATGTTATTGGTGACGAACATTGTGGGTTTAGGGCTATTGCCGAACGCGTGGGTTTGACGGAAGAAAGTCATGTTATGGTGTGTAGAGCACTTATTAAAGAGTTGAAAGAGCATAGGACCAAATACACTGAGGTATATGCGAGCGAGGACAGTTACAAGTATATTTTGGATGGATTGCATCCCCCCAAAAATCCTAGTAGTTTTGCCCCTTCTGACAAATGGTTGACATTGCCGGATATGGGACACATCGTTGCATCTTGTTACAATAGGCCGGTGGTAGAGATGACTACCCTTGATATTTGAGTCTCCGAGACTTTTTTCCCACTTAGAGGTGTGCCTCCGGTTAATCCGAAAAACAACATGATTTGCCTTGGTTTAATCCCAAATCATTTTGTGCTTCTTTCGTTGAAAGATGGTTGTCCACTACCTCCATCATCCACGGAGTGGAGAAATCATGGGAGCGATGAGGCAAAAACATGGGATTATGAATTCTTGGATCAACACGATCGTTTCCGAGCACTCATGGAGATTGAGGACAAAGAGACATCGGTTCCACAAAAAAACCAACAAATCAAGACAATCCAATTATGTTTGATGACACTCCGGTTAAAGCAAACACCGAATTTGAAGATATTCTGGAACATTTAGATGATTTGCTTTTATTAGATGAAATATGACACTTTTTGGTCGGTGTTAATCCGTTTTTTGGTCGATACGCGCTGACGTATTTTTTGGGATATATAATGTAATGAGCAATTTTTTGGATGATATGTAACTAACCTTTAACTATATATACATATATATATATTTGAGTTTCGCATTTATTAGTAATTAATGTACATTACGTGTAATTTGTTGCATAATGTGGAAAATTTGACGAATTTCAAACAATTGTGAAACGTTAATGCATTATCGGTTTTGTGTAATGTTACCTAATAATTGATAACCTATGAAATGTTGATGTTTGTGATTGCTGGATGTTGTTGTTTCGGTTTGATTTCATCCGGAATTGTCGTTTGAAATTATAGGTAAAACATGACAAATTTCCTGGGCTAAACCAGTGCAGACTGCACTGGTTCTGTTAATTGGTGTGAACGGCAGTTAAATGCCGCTGGATTTCAGCGGTTGTTAATTGCCGACACTTAGGATAACGGTTGTTAACTGCTGCTGGGCGTAAAAGCGTCATTTACTTGTGTCAATAAGAAGTTTCCTATGTCAGAAAAGCAATTTTCTTTTTCTTCTTCACATATAAGATCTTTTTTAACAAGAATATTATAAGCCTTTTAAATTAAAATGTAAGAGAAAATCACATTAGAATGTAACCAAAAAAGAAGATCACATTAGAATTTCCTTATCAAAAGCAATTGATTGCCTCTCAGAAAAAGAAATAAATATTGTGTCCTATAAATGCAACTCAATTGAAATCCATTTCGACTAGTCTAATGGTATTGACTTGAGATTTGTGAGTGTATTGTTCCTTAAGTTCTTAGGTTCGATTCTCTTTATGACTAATTTGGATGGACTAATTTAATTTATTTTTAAAAATGCAACTCAATTGATAAACTTTATTAATATTATTATATGTTTGAACCTTGAATTAGGGATGGTCTATTTTATTGAAGACTAGACCAAATCATTAGAGTTTTTAAATCATATTATTTGATCCATCCTCTTTACATTATACTTTTATGTTCCCATCTTGCTTTCATTTCACTTTCGCCCACCCCTTTACCCATATTATAATACGATTTAGGTTCCAAAAAGTGAAAACAGACAAGACCACATCCAACGTATGTAAACACTGTAACCAAAGTATAAACCGTATTTGTCAGGTTGGCGCCATCTAAATGATAATAATATAAAGTTTCATGGCTTATGATTATTACACACTCATATTTTTTGTTATGGGCAGGACACAACATTCAATCTATTCTGGATTGAAAATTCATAAATCATTCATTCATAGGTCGTAAAGTGGCACCACTTGTTGCCGTAAACATTATGTGTTAATTAAAAATTCACTTTTTGTTGAAAAAAATAAAGTTCCTAACATTTTGGGTACCACTAGCACACAATCCCAACCTGGCTGACACAACATTACGTGGCAGTACTCCAATATATATTTATTATAACTTTTTTCTCTAAAATCATCACACATTTTATAATAGATAACAGCAATCAAAGTATGGTAATTTTTTTTTTTAACAAAAGTATATTATATTAACTTGTTTATTAAATATGTTTACATGATAAGATGATGTGTTTTTATTAGATGTTAGTGTAAAACTTTTACAATGTCATTGCACCTCCATTAAATACTAGCAATAATATTAGAGTTAATTTATTAATATGTTACGTTATTGTATAATTATTTTACGCATGCATCCAATGATGTATTATCACATCAATGAATGAATATAACAACTCATTTGTTTTCATACTCATTAATTGACGTGACAATATATCATTAGAATGTAAAATAATTGTACATTGACTGTGTAAACTAATTAAATTGATAATATTAACATAATAAGATTGGTTTTTTCTAAAAGAAATATGTGTAACACAGTGAGGCCTATCACATTGAGTTGAGTATGACAATGGATAATGACTTGATTTTAATAAAGGAAATCATCAATCATTTAAGCAATAATTAGCATTAATAAAAAGTTATTAATACAGGTTAGCTTACCATACAAAACAAATATGATCTTAGATATTTTTCACATGTAACCACAAAAATTTGTAAGATGATAATGATATGATAATATAAAAAACCATACACTTGTAATGTAGTACATTATAGATCACTATATATACCCTTCACCTGCTTCATCAAACCTCACGCCTCCTCTGTTTCTTTCTCCTTTGCATTTGGAACAAAGAGCATTGCTAAGGGTTCATTCCCTTTGTTGAAATCTTTTGAAGTGAATTTTCAACAAAAAGATGACTGTAGGGGCAGGAATATCTGTTGGTGATGGAAACTTGATGGTGTTAGGGAAGAAGGTTCTGAGTCAGGTTCATGAGAATGTTCTTGTTACTCCTGCTTCTGGTGGTTCTTTGATCAATGGTGCATTCATTGGTGTTTCTTCTGATCAAAAGGGTAGCCGCAGAGTCTTTCCCATTGGCAAGCTTGAGTATGTTCATCTCTTTACCAAATTTCTGTTTTTATTTTATTTATTTATTTATGTTTTTTTAAATGAAAAATTGTTGTGAAAGAACACTTGAGTTCAAATAATGTTTAGGATGTTTGGTTTTTTTCCTTGTGTTTTTTTTTTTTTTGTGTGATGGTTATATTCTTGTTTTATATTGTCATCATGATCAAAACATACCCGTTGTAATTTGATTATTTTGATGTTGTGTTGACACTGTGTTTGTTTAAGGATTAAAATGACCCCTTTTGATTTTTGATGTTTATTATCTTTACAAATATTGAAGGTGAGTCACTCAAATTTTGATTTTTATGATGTTTTTGTTTCAGGGAGTTGAGATTTATGAGTCTTTTCCGCTTCAAAATGTGGTGGATGACACAGAGAATGGGGAATTGTGGACAAGAAATCCCCTTTGAGACACAGTTCTTGCTTATTGAAGCACATAAGGGTTGTGATATTGAGGGAGGGATCGACAATGGAGAACAAGACCAAGATGGTTCTACCTACGCGGTTTTGTTACCTCTTTTGGAAGGAGATTTCAGGGCTGTTCTTCAGGGGAATGATCAAAATGAAATTGAGATTTGTGTCGAAAGTGGTATGCACTCTTCATAAATTTGTTAATGTTTTTTGTGTGTGTAAACCATGTATCCTCCACACATAAATGTAGAAACTAAACCGTCGAGTTGCGTAGGATCACAGTGCGCAGAGTAGTGTATGTTAGGTATGCATTGTGATTTTTTGCTATGTGCATGATTGTAGGATGTCCTGATGTGGAGGAATTTGATGGGACTCATTTGGTGTTTATTGGGGCTGGATCAGATCCTTATAAGGTCATAACAAATGCTGTCAAGTGAGTTTCACATTACTTGTTTTACCTTTTCAATTCTTATTTTGTTCTTGTTTCAATCATATGCCAAATTTACAGTTTACAATTTACATCACAGATGGGAATTTATTAACTTTACTATGTAGTTAATAAAAAATTGGCTGTTGAACTTTTTCAATTACTAGGATCAGGTTTCATGTTTGAACCTTTTGAAGTAATCTAAATTAAAACATGTTCCATTAATACAGTTATTAGGACTAAACTAACTCAGAACTTAATAGGCCAAGTCCTAATTTGCAGTGATATGCTTTCTGAGCTTAACCAAACTATTTTGATGCACAATGTTGTGCTTCTTATAAATGTGTAATTAACAAAAGTCTTTGATTTTGTTGCTGTTTAGGACTGTTGAAAAACACTTGAAGACATTCTGTCATCGCGAGAGAAAGAAGGTTCATATCTTTTTATACTCTTTAAAGTGAAAATTTCATGGCCTTGTTGCATCTTAACGTTCATTACCTACTTGTATTATTCAGATGCCAGATATGTTGAACTGGTTTGGATGGTGTACATGGGATGCTTTCTACACCAATGTCACTTCAGAGAATGTGAAAGAAGGGTTACAGAGGTGTTATTTCGTTCCACTAAAACTTTGGTCTAAGTTACAAGATTGTTGTATCACACAAATAGTCATAGACATTAGTTTCTGATTTTATTTTTATGTTATTTGCAGTTTCGAGGAAGGTGGAATTCCTGCTAAGTTTGTCATAATTGATGATGGATGGCAATCTGTTAGCATGGACCCCAATGGTGTTGAATGGAAACATGATTGTGCAGCAAAGTGAGTAGATTTTCATCAAACTATCATCGTCAAATATATTATAGTCCCGTACATTTTTACAATGTCGAATACGCAAATTAATTTTGTGGATATTTTTTTAACAGTTTTGCGAACCGCTTAACTCATATCAAAGAGAATCACAAATTCCAGAAAGACGGCAAGGAAGGTCAGCGGATAGAGGACCCTGCCATGGGACTTCACCATATTACCAATGAAATAAAAAAGGAACATGCTATAAAGTATGTTACTTTACTTTACTTTAGTTTTTTTTTTTTTTTTTGAAACTTCTCAACATATTCAGTTCAACAACTAATGATCGTTGCAAATTTTTCGTCCTTTTTGTTTATAGGCATGTGTATGTGTGGCACGCAATAACAGGATATTGGGGTGGTGTTAAACCTGGGATTAGTGGCATGGAACATTATGAGTCAAAGATGGCTTTCCCTATCTCATCTCCTGGAGTCAAGTCTAACCAACCAGATGAAGCTTTAGATACCATAGCAATTAATGGACTCGGCCTTGTTAATCCTGAGAAAGTCTTTCACTTTTATGATGAACTCCACTCATATCTAGCATCTGCTGGTATTGATGGTGTCAAAGTTGATGTTCAGAATATCCTTGAAACTCTTGGAGCCGGACATGGTGGCAGGGTGAAACTTGCAAGGAAATATCATCAGGCATTGGAGGCGTCGATCTCTAGGAACTTTCCTGATAATGGAATCATTTGTTGCATGAGTCACAATACAGACGGATTGTATAGGTTGGACTGCTTACAAAAACTCAAGTGAATGCTTTTATGAAACCTACTCTAGATTTATTCAATAATAAGGACTTTATTTTAATGATTTACTTGATGCAGTTCAAAGCGTTCGGCTGTTATTAGAGCATCAGATGATTTCTGGCCAAGAGACCCTGCATCTCACACAATTCACATTGCATCAGTTGCTTACAATACTATTTTCCTTGGTGAATTTATGCAGCCAGATTGGGATATGTTTCATGTAAGTTGTTAAATATAGGATCCTAAATATATTTTGGTTTATAGAAAATGTGTGCTAGAATTTCATGCGCTAATTAGTTTTAAATTTTGTATGCATTTCAGAGTCTACATCCGATGGCTGAATATCATGCTGCTGCAAGAGCAGTTGGAGGATGTCCTATTTATGTCAGGTAATGATTTCTTAGGATAACTTATTCTCTTTTAGCTAAAAAGCAGTCATGTAATTGTTTGTTGTCTTAGCAAGTTATGATTGATTGTCGGTTTAAAACAATTTTACGCTGATATTGCATATTCTTAAATCTTATTTTTTTTAATATTACACTCGTAACTGAATTAGATAGATGATGTACAGTGACAAGCCCGGACACCACGACTTCAATCTTTTGAAGAAGCTTGTACTTCCTGACGGTTCTATATTAAGAGCTAAACTTCCAGGAAGACCAACCAAGGATTGCTTATTTTCTGATCCTGCTAGAGATGGAAAGAGGTAAAGAATCCATAATTCTCTAGCTACCTAACTTTAATTACTTGACAAATTGATATATCAGATTGTTTTTTGCTCATGGATTTTGTTATTTCAGTCTCCTAAAGATATGGAACATGAATGACTATTCTGGAGTTGTTGGGGTATTCAATTGCCAAGGAGCTGGTTGGTGCAAAGTTGGAAAGAAGAACCTTATCCACGACGAGAATCCAGGCACAGTCACTGACATCATTAGGGCTAAAGATATCGACCATTTATCGACAGTGGCAGATGATAAATGGACAGGAGACGCCGTCATATTTTCCCATCTTCGCGGTATGTTTTAAGGCTTCACATTACACTTCTAAAAAGATTACACCAATTTTTCTTTTGTATAATTGTTTCTTTGTTTATGATGTTTATTTGCAGGTGAAGTAGTCTATCTTCCAAAGGATGTTTCTATTCCAATTACCATGAAATCCCGAGAATATGAACTTTTTACGATAGTCCCTGTGAAGGAATTACCAAATGGAGTCAAATTTGCGCCTATTGGTTTAATCAAGATGTTCAATTCAGGAGGGGCTGTCAAAGAGTTTAGTTCTGGATTTAACGGAGTTGCAAATGTTTCCATGAAAGTGCGCGGGTGTGGCCTATTTGGTGCTTATTCATCAGCTCAGCCAAAGTTGATTACTGTTGATTCAGAAGAGGTGGAATTCAGTTACGAGGAAGAATCAGGATTGGTGACTATTGATTTGAGTGTGCCGGAGAAAGAGTTATATCAATGGAACATTTCTATTGATTTATAAATCATATAATTTTAGGTTGATCATGGAAATTTGATGAGTTTATGTAGACCTGTAGCAAGAAATGTTTGTATTTTCTAGTTCTTCTAATGTATAACTAGAAATAAATGAATGAGAATCACAATCTTTTATATCAATTTTTTCACTATGACTTATTTCTGTCTCTCTGTCTCATACAGAACTTACAAGCAAAAACTTCTAAACTGTCACTATAACTCAATTGTAGTCATTGTATTTTGCTATCATAGTGGTATGTTTTAAGATCACATAACTAAATTCTACTTTTTTTGATATAATAATGGTTTTTTTATTTTCTTTATAATGTGTCAATTTGCAGGAGAAGTTTGTTACATAATTACATTCCAAAGAATGCATCTTTTCAAATCATGTCTAAATCAAGAGAATATGAAGTTCTCACATCAGTCCCTGTGAAGGAATTAAGAGGTGGAGTCAAATTTGCTCCTATTGGTTTGATAAATTCGAGAGGGGGTGTCAATATCAAAGAGTTCGGTTGCTCGCTTCTGAAACCAGGGGCGGTTCCTCTCAAGAGGATGGGGTAGCCTTTGCTACCCAAAAAAAATAAATTATTCTTGAATTGGTTGTATAAAATTACATTTAGCTACTCCAAATAATAAATATTGAGCTACCCCAAATAAACTTGGTTTGTCGAAAATTAGCATAAATAAGAAAAAAAAATTGCTACATGATTGACAGATATATTTATACGGATTTGATTGATACTTTCTGTCTCAATAACAACTATAGATAGACAATATTTCAACAACAATAGTTATAAACAGATTAAAAGGACAATAAGTTTTTGAAAATAACTTGTTTGTTTACATTGAAAAACATTAATAATCTATTTATTAAACAGTCAATTATGGATAAAATTGACTTCATAAAATACGTTTTGCCCAAATTTTTTAAATATTTTTGTCAATTTTATTTCATTTGTTGTTGCTATGATTTACACTTCATATAAGTAAAAATTGTTGTGATTTTTTTTACATAATGGTTAAGTTTTAAATTAAATTTGTTTTTGTTATCTACGACACTCGCAATTTTTAAGTTAAATTTCCAAGATTTTATTTATTTTAGTCCTTAATTTATTGTTATAGATATTAAATGCAAGACTTAAAAACACTTTTTATTTTTTTGTAAAATTTTAAAAAGCTGAGACAAAAATTGAATAAATTTTTTGTCAGGATTAAACCTAAAAAATTATAATCTATGGAACTAGAAATATATATATTTTATCCTTAAGTTTCATATGTTGATTTTAAATTTTTTTATTTTCTTTATTTTTAGCCTCCGCGTAGAATTTTCGCTAGCTTCGTCTCGGTGTGAAACCCTAACCTTGCTCATTCTGAAATCAACTTTCAAATGTAAGTATATCATGATCGTGGTTTTATTGTCATAGATACACGCGTGGAACATGGACTGAGAAAGCTAGGGGTTTAACGTCACGTGATTATGAATCATATACTCGCGGAGGAAGTATGTTCCATTCCCTCCAAATGAATAATCTGGCATCAAAAGATAAATGTAATGTAAATTTCTTAGGTCAACGAACAAAGTATATAGATGCAATGAAATCACTTCCTCATTATTCAAGTTGATATCAAAGTCAAATTGCTACCCGAATACATGATACTGGTGCCTGGCGGGTACAAATTTGTTGTCGTCGAACATCTTAGGAGTTTTTAACGATATTTCTCTTGATCTCCCAACATATGAAAATAACATAATTATGAAGAGTAATCAATGTTTATTTTCTTCATAAATTTTACATATATGTAATGTAAGTTTTATTATAAAATTTTTGTTAACATATCGTAACCATATCGTATCTTAAATAAAAAAAAATAAAAAAAATCACTTATCTGTATCGTATTGTACCCATTCTCACACACCTGGATTTGGGCTTAGTAACTCTGGGTTTATTGAACTGTGGTTCTCAAGGGTCTGAGTTTAAGTATACGTCGTTAATTTCGATGAGTTAATTTTACTCGTTAAAAAAGAAGTTTTAAATATGAAAAACTGAACACGCTACTAAAATTTCTGAAGTACCCTCACAGGCCACAGCAGTGACTGAACACGCTACTGCTGCATTAGCCACGAAAGCCTGTAAGTTCATCTTCTTCACATATCTGAATTGAAAGCTTTTCTCATTCACATTGTAATTGAATTAATTGATCTAAATGATTTCGCTTTCGGAATGAATGAATTATATAAATAAATCAGTTTCATTCATATGATCGAGGATGTTTATGAATCCAAATGTGAATTGTGAGTTGTTGTCATTTTTGTATTGTTGTCACAATTGCTATGTCCCTCTCTGCTATTGTTTCTGTGTAGTTTTAAATTTTTAGCTTTTGTGAATTGTGGCAAATCCAAGGCTTATTCTATTTTGCTTGAAGTTGTTGTGTTCTTTTCACAATTGTTATGGACATTCGGTTATGTTTTGTTCATATTCTGTTATGTTTGGATTTTTTGCATCAGAAAAGTAAAAATGAAGAGTATTAGTTCCGAGTCACTTATAACGTGTAGAGCATTATTTAAGGTATTTTTAAGTCATATAGTTTAATCTTGACGATCAACTTTGTTTTTATTACAACTTAAATGTTTTGTACACAAAATGATTTGCATATTTGATTTATAAACCTTAGTTAAACCCTCAACTCAAAGTGTAGAGAGAGATGTTTGGGAGAGGAGCTGTTGGATCATTTTTAAAGCGCAGCAAAGAAGCATTTTTTATTCAGAAGCTCGTAGGGAGGAACACGGCAACGGTTCCTTTCTCTCATCCTGCCATCGAACAACAATCGTTCAAGTTTTTTAACCCTTCCGTTGTTTCCACCCATTTCTTTCGTAATTTCCGATCTCATCCTATCCCGAAGGTCTGTTCTATTTTCTTTATAACCACCCTATTCTATGTATGCATTTATGTAATATATTCAATTTATGGTTTTTATTTTTAGTTTAATTGAACCCTTGGTTCTTTATTTGTTTGTCCCTCCGTCTATTGGCCCCAAAAAACAAACACTCAGTTGAACTACTTACCTAAAAGTTGGTCAGGTGATTTGAGATTCTTCCATTACTCGTTTCAGATTTTATAGTTGTGAATTTGATGACCAATTACATTCCCCCATGTTCAAAATCATGTACATATATAATTTTTGGGCATATATGCATTATATTTTTGTGAGCATGTATCTACTTTTCAATATGATGGTTATCAAATGGTGATCAAACATGAGACTGGTAGGTGAAAACTAAAATGATATCTGATTAGTCCCCATGAGCTTAGCTCAATTGGAAGTGACAATGCAATGTAATATGCAGGTTTTGGGGTTTGAACCCCGGACACCCCACTTATTCACCTTTAAGAGGTGAATTTCTAGCCATTAGGCTACTTGACCAAAAAAAAAAAACTATCTGATTAGTAATTACATTTGTAGAAGTTTTAAACAAGAAATGAGGATGAACATTATCTCCATGCACAATCATATATAACGGGCATTAGTATCAAAGATCATACAAAATATGTACGAGTTGCCACAATTGGGTTAGTATGAAAAGATTACTTGGGAGTTTAAATGTTCCATTTTGCCTCCATTGCTGAGAACAGACCACACGATTCAAGCAAAAATCGCAATCTAGGCATTTCATATTCCCAAATAGCAGAGGTTTCATAAATAAAAGTGATGTGTAAGACCCGATTTTCAATTTTAAACTCATATGAGATGTTATTGTTTAAAAACTTATAGTCATTGAAATATCTTTTATATACCTTTTTTCAATAACTGGTTGTTGTGAGATGTTTATTCGAATAGATATTTATGTGTGAAATGTCAATGGTATCATGGGAAAATAGCTTCTATTGTTCATGATTTTATCACCAATGTTTTGTTTGACTGTTTCGTATGTATAGTTTGTTTAGTTCTGAGTTCTGAGAAAACAGTTGTGGTGTTCTCAGGGTCATCATGTGCCATTCACGAGGAACTTTTCTACGGTAGTGTCTGCTGGGGCCAAACATGAGGAGTTGAAGCTGCTTGTGACAGGAGGTTCTCGCGCACAGAAGGCGGTTGGAATATGGCTATTTGGCTCTGCTGCGTGGGTGTTTAGTATGGTGGTACTTGGGGGTTTAACCAGACTCACTAGATCCGGTCTTTCAATGACTGATTGGAAATTCACGGGTGAGTTCCCTCCTTTGACAGATGAAGCATGGTTGCAGGAGTTTGAAAAATATCAGCAGTCACCAGAATACAAGCGGTAAAGTGCAAAAATTTGTTTTAAACTTATTTTTGTAGACCTCTATTTGTTCATTAAGTCTCTTCTAAACTTGATCCCTGTAAGAAAAAAATTACCTACCTTCGTCTCATTTATTGTGCATAACTCTTATGAAAATGATTAATTGTGTTAATTTTAGTGTTAAAACTTTGTTGCACACTAGAATGAGATGGAGGGATGAGGGAGAAACTAATTAATTTGAGACAGAGAAATATTGCAAAAGAGACAACTAGAATGAGATGGAGGGATGAGGGAGAAACTAATTGTTGTTAATGCTGTAAAGATGATAATTAGGAATATAAAATGGATAAAGATTTACCAAATTGATTGACTTTTGTAACTAACTTTCTGGAATTGTCTAAATGAACAAGCTTGTTTCTTATACAAGTAGACTGCTAGCTACAATTTCAGAATTGATTATGTAACAGTTACAAAAATCAAAGGATTGGAAGTGAATTGACACTTAGTCTGAAAAGAACTGTTGTAGTTTTGATAAATGTTGTGATAATACTTTGTTGCGCACTTCTTGCAGTGTTAACAAAGGGATGAAGATCGAAGAATTCAAGTTCATATATTGGATGGAATATGGACATCGTATGTGGGGGAGGGCACTTGGAATTATGTTTGTTTTACCATATTCATATTTTCTCCATAAGGGGTATATCACATTGAGATTAGGACTGAGACTCTCTGTTTTGTTTGGCCTGGGTGCCGGGCAGGGTCTCATCGGCTGGTGGATGGTTAAAAGTGGTTTAGAGGTTGGAGCATAAAGAAAAGAATATCTGTTTGTTTCAAGTCCAATTGACCAGAACATCCTGATTCTAATAGCATTTTCCTTCCTCAGGAACCACCAACTGAATATTCTCAGCCAAGAGTAAGCCCTTATCGTCTCGCAGCTCACCTTACATCAGCATTTGCTATTTACTGCGGTCTCTTTTGGACTGCACTTTCTGTTGTTATGCCTGAACCACCTGCCGAATCACTAACATGGGTCCGTGGGGCAGCTAAAGTGAAGAGACTTGCATTGCCCGTCAGCCTACTTGTTGGTCTTACTGCTGTCTCCGGGGCATTTGTTGCAGGAAATGATGCTGTAGGTTAGCTTGTTTAACAAATTTGATGCCTATTTTATTTGTACTTTAAAATGATAATTGAGCCATTGATGAGGATAAAAAATAATCATTATGTTTACATGGTGATTGCCAGGGGCATGCATTTAATACTTTTCCGAAGATGGGGGATACATGGATCCCAGAAGACATTCTTGAAATGAAACCTCTGATTCGAAACTTCTTTGAGAATACATCGACTGTACAGGTATTATCTATGCTGAGTTATCCCTGAGAAGTTAAAAAATTGCAGCCCCTTATTTTTATTTATTTTCAAGAGTTGAGAAATTTCAACTAAATCAAAGTATTCAGAAGTACTTTTTTTAGGGTGGTAAATTAACAATGTATTTATCCTTGTATCTGTGATTCTGCAGACTAAGTTTAAATCTTAGATGTCAGAAATTCTCTCCTTTATTTCTTCAAATATTTTGAAAATTGTAACGAATCACGCATTAAGCCATCAGCTTTTTTGTTGTTAGACACTTAAACTGGACTGCCATTCTGCCTATGCATGGAAATAAACGGAAGAATATAATACAAGTTTTGTTTTAACAGCTCAATCACCGGATCCTTGCAACTGCAACTCTAATTTCGGTGAGTGCCTTATGGCTGTCAACAAGAAAGCTAGACATACATCCTGCAGTGCGATCTGTGATCGGAGGTGTCTTTGGCATGGCATCTCTACAGGTTATTACTTCAATTTTCATTTTGATATGATCTTTACATTTGTCATTAAACATTTTTGGGAAGTAGGATCATTCTAAGCTGAATATCGTTAAATATTGTTAGGATACTTTACATATGATAATTGGTTTGTATGGCTACAGGTCGCCCTGGGAATTTCGACCCTTCTTTCATATGTACCCGTTTCATTGGGTACTGCGCATCAAGCCGGAGCCTTAACACTTCTGATGTTTATGTTACTGCTTAATCACACTGTTCGAAGGCCATCTTTGTCGCTTCTCAAATCTCTACCTCAGGTTGTCAAGGCAAACTAATTTACAGGAGTTGAGACTATTTTATTTTCAGGCTATACTTGGTATTGAGCTCCTTGTCGTCCATTGTCGGAATATTCTTTATTTGACTTGTACATTTGAAACCTGAAAATTCATGATGATGCAATTGATCTGTTAATAATGCCATCTGTTTATGCAGAAAATTAGTGCTGTAAATCCTTATGCAATTTAAAATAATACATTTTCAAGGCATATTAGTCTAGAATGGCTGGTTTATAAGGCACATAGTAAAATTTTCCAAGTTGAATATTATTGATGATAGTTAACATGATGATAGCATCAATGTCAGCAACAAGAATAGTACTAATTCAGATTGGAAATTGACTTTTCAGAAATGTTTTAAATTGGAATTTCAAAGTTGAAGCAAAAATAAATCCTAATATATGATGACTTGTGGTTTTCAAACACTTCATTCATTTCCACTTTGGGAATTTTTTTGGTGCGCATAAGGTTGATAATGATATGCAGATACTTCTATTACTATGCCTCGTTCTTACGTGTTGGAAACTGGAATCTAAAATATAAAATAAGTCATAACTAACATTCAGATTTAGTTAACTTCACGAGTTCTTTTTATTCCTGGATTGGGTGGTTTTTTCTTATAAGTAAAAAGCACATTTATACAATACACTAAGAAAACTACAGAATCCACTATACCAAAAAAAATATGTTAAACTTCAGATTCTATTTTTTATAGGAAAACTTCAGAATCCTTTATATTACATAACTACTGTACTAAGTTATATCAACATTTGTAAATAAAATAAAAAACTTAAAAAAAAAAGTTATATCAACATATCAAACTTAATTATATTACATTTTATACCAGTCAACAACTTAATTTCAAAATGTTTTAAGGACTAGAAGTGAAAGACTAACATACATATATACATACTATGCTTGATATGTCTAAATATACTTGACACCATACCACTCTTATTTTCATTATTATTTGTGACTGGTTCAAGAAGCAAACTTATCCACCATTAATTGAAGGAAGGAGGAGTCATATAAATCAATGGGTGAGGAAGCAATTATAGACAAAGCTCCCTTGATTGATCACTGCACTTCTTCCACTGATGTGTTAGTTGTAGAGCCTCTTAGGAGAACAGGTAACTAACTTTGCTTATACTTTAATTTACTCTTTAAATTATTATGATGATTATGTATATATGATGATTAATGATTTGTACTTCCTCTCTCAAAAGTGCTTTTGTATGTAGAAGAGTATTCTGATTAATTTTCTTAAGTCCTTCTAACAACTTCTACATCTACTTTTCATGCACAAGCTCTAGTCTGTAACCAGTTGATAGTATGTTGATTAGATAAAAACAGTGAATATTGTTGGACCGGTTGGTGTATATGTGTGAATGGTAGCTACCATGTCACTATAGTAGGACCTTTAATTTTATTTGTAAGTTTCAAAGGTTCCAAATTAATTTCCAAATAAAAGAAGGAAAATTGTTTAAATACACATGGAACATCATGTCTCTTATATAATGATTATGATGCTTATGTACCATTCAAAGCTTTTATATTAGTTAAATTCAATTATTTGAATTACGTACTAAACATTCTTTATTTGCTTGTGATGTGATGTGATCAGTTTGAAAAAATCTTTTCTTTTGTTTTTTGAGAGGTGAAAAAATCTTGTATGGTCACAAAACTTAGACGCATCATTTATACACCAAAAAAAGTTAAAGAAGAAAAAAAATGACATATATTTTTAAAATAATTAAATAATATGTATTTTTTTAATGTGCGCAAATAGTTTTCGTTTTGAGTTGTTACCGTTATCAGGTAATGTATGGAGCGCAGTGGCACATATAATAACTGGGGTGATAGGAGCAGGTGTACTGTCCTTAGCATGGTCTGTGGCACAATTAGGATGGATTGCAGGTCCTCTGTGTATTCTACTCTTTGCAGCAACTACCTTCATTTCAACATACCTTCTTTCTGATTGCTATAGATTTCATGATCCTGAACATGGGAGCATTAGGTGTTCCTCCTACATGGATGCTGTCAAGTTGTACCTAGGTTGGTCAAACATTACATTAATGTGAATATGCTAATGGTCAGCATGTTTATATTTGAGTATATATTCAATTTTGTCGCTAAAATCGTAGGACTGTGTCAACCAATTCTCCGATATCGTCGATATTTTGAAATGATATTTGAAATTGCAAAATCTTAATCAGTTTGTGTCTCTGTCAAGTTTGTTATCAAGTACACCTGTGAAATAATTTATTTAGTTTTAAATGCATCTTTGACATCGCCAACTTAATGTTATTATAAAGTGACGAATTTGATTAATATTTTACAATTTGAATCATCATTTTATAATATTGATAATGCGATGACTAAGTTGTAAACATAAATAATTAGGAGCAATAAGGGGAAAAGTCTGTGGAGTGTTGGTGCATGTCAGCTTATATGGGACTACATGTGCATATGTCATTACATCTGCAACCAGCATCAGGTAAACTCCTTTTTTTTTTAGGATAAAATAAACATAAATAACCATAAGATGTTATAATTAAGGTGAGCCAGAAATTTACCTGAATTGAATTAGATGACTGTTAAACTTTGGTTAATTTAGTCAAAAATTAATTAAACTAATTTGGCTAGTCATCTTGTCAAGTAATATTTGCCATTTCATCATGAGAGACTGCGATACTGATATGTTTATATTTATTTATGTTGTGATGGTTACATTCATGGTGTTTCTACAAACAAAGAGCGATTTTGAAATCAAATTGTTATCACAAGGAAGGGCATGAAGCACATTGTAAGTATGGGGATACCATCTATATGATCCTGTTTGGACTTGTTCAGGTCATAATGTCATTCATACCAGACCTCCACAACATGGCATTGCTTTCAGTTGTTGCAGCTGTTATGTCCTTTACATACTCATCTATTGGACTAGGACTTGGCGTCACAAACGTTATAGGTAAGGTTTATTTTGATTTATTAAGGTTATGTTTTCTTATCAAGTTAAGCCTTATGATCATTAGAGCAAATAATATGAGGAAAAAAAAATTGTTTTAGCCGCATCAAGATGATGCATTAGTAAGTCTAGAATAGAGTAAATCAGCATTTCAGTATGTAAGCGTCAATGAATTTAGTCATCAAATTTACGAAATAGCAAAGTATTCCCTTGAATTAAAGAACTCCAATCAAGTTAGTCCCTCCAACAAGGCAATGGCTCCTAAGACTCATGGTTAAACTTGTAGAAAATGGAAGAATTATGGGGAGTGTAGCTGGAGTACCAGCTTCAAATATTGCAGACAAGTTATGGTTAGTGTTCCAAGCACTTGGTGATATTGCTTTTGCATATCCCTACACTACCATCCTCCTTGAGATACAGGTACCCTTTATTATTCCAAATGTGTCCGACATATATCAATGTTCGATACCGACACAATGAGTTACATTGAAATACTTTTATTTTCTCAAGTTATACTTGGTGTTGACGTGTCAGTGTTATGTGTTGTGTCTGTATCAGTGGTTCATATACTATACAGAGTTAAAGGCTTAACTTAAAGCATTGAACTCTTTTTCTTTTTTTATATTGAACAAAGGACACTCTAGAGTCTCCTCCAGCAGAAAACAAGACCATGAAAAAGGCCTCCATGATTGCAATCTTGATTACAACATTCTTCTACCTATGTTGTGCATGCTTCGGATATGCAGCTTTTGGAAATCAAACTCCAGGAAACCTCTTGACAGGTTTTGGATTTTATGAACCATATTGGCTCATTGACTTTGCTAATGCTTGCATTGTTCTTCATTTGGTGGGAGGATATCAGGTAATAGTCCTACTAATCACAGTTGTCGCATTATAGTGTTAATTTCATGTTTTTTTCTAGACTAATTGCTTCTTCAATGATATTTCTTAAAGAGCAACATGTATTAACATGTTTGTCTTGTACAAAAACAACAATACTTGTAATGACATTATACACTGTCTTTTATACGACCTAAAAATCATAGTTGCAATTCTTCTATATGACTATTTTTTATTTTATTTTTTTCAATTCAGATTTATAGTCAACCAACATATACTGCTGCTGATAGATGGTGTTCAAGAAAATATCCCAACAGTGGTTTTGTGAATAATTTCTACCAATTGAAACTGCCTCTTTTGCCGGCTTTTCAGCTGAACATGTTGAGGATATGTTTTAGAACAGCTTATGTGATTTCCACAACTGGACTTGCAATCATGTTTCCTTACTTCAATGAAGTTTTAGGAGTCCTAGGAGCATTAGGCTTTTGGCCTTTGACCATATATTTCCCGGTAGAGATGTATTTTGTACAGAATAAAATTGAAGCTTGGTCTACAAAATGGATTGTTCTTAGGACTTTTAGCTTTGTTTGCCTTCTGGTGACAGTTGTGAGTCTTGTTGGATCACTTGAAGGAATCATAAGTGAGAAACTAAGCTGAGAGGTTTATACTAATATCCTTAATAGTGCTTCATTTGTTTAAGTTTGTTATCAATGCTATACATAATGTAAAAGATTGTACTCCTCATTGTAAAAATTTCTTATTAGGGATAAGTGTTAAAGTTAAAACTCAATCTATATAATAAATAAATAAAAAAACTATTTGATTGTGTCATGAATATCGAAAACAAGAAGAAAACGAAATTCTTCGTATCAATGTCCTCGTAGATATAATTGATCAATGCTTGACATTGTAACAAATGACATATCAGATATGTCTATAGTAGATGGACATTCCGCTTTCCTCTCAATAGCATCTTAGAACTCCTGAGCTATATGAAAGAACAAATTTATGAGCTCTTATGCTTTTTCCAGATGCAGTGACATTAAGTATGATGTCCAGGAAGACGTCCAATCTTAAGATTAGAGCCACTATTGATGTTCTTCGTCCCTTCATTCGAAATTAAATGAGTAAAAGATTTATGATCAAGTTAACAAAATTTGAAATATCTAAGTATTAACTAGAAGGAGGGTCAAGAGTATTGTTGTAATCTAAACCGTAGTATTATATATGCTATATGACTTGTAACACTATAAACCCTAATCATTCAAGTAATAATACAGAACTACAACTATTTTGTTATCATATCCAAGTTTTTAAAGACAAACACAGCAGCTCAACTTTATTAGTAAGTATCAACAATACTATAATGGAAAAGGAAGTCTTGTATAGGGTGAGGTGAAATAAAAGAGAAGCCTATAAATTCAACCAGATCTCAATCCAAGCAATTGGATTCAAGTGGTTAATGAACTTTACAAAATGATAAATCGTTAAAGAGAATCGGAGTTTAATTTCTAGGTAAAATAATTATTGATCCGACTTCATTAAATTTATGGCTGAATTTCGGATTACTAAGGTCTCATTTCCTTAAAAATCGGAGGTTAACACGCACAAAAAAGGTGAAATGGATCTCAAATTAAATACTATCTCCGGTCACTGTTATAAACAAAAATTTACTTTTTAAATACATTGAATAATTAATGTATGTAGTCTTTATTATAAACTAGATACCCTAATTATTCAATGTATCTAAAAAGTGAAGTTTTGCTTATAATAGTGACCGGAAGGAGTATATATAAAAAAAATTAAACACCGGTGTTACAATTTAAAACTACAACTTCTTATACAACTTATAAACCTTCTTTTTATGGTAAAATTTTGGGAAATGATATTTGTACAACTTTCTCTCTCATACTCGCATTATCTTTTTATTCTCTCTCTTCCTTTTTCTCTCTATATTGTTTTTGACCAATGAAAAGATAACACAACAAGGTTGTCCCAAAAGTTGTTGGAAAAAAGTTGTTCAAATATCATTACTCTAAAAATTTTAAGTGAGATGAATTTTAAGGACTGATCACTAATATAAGGTCAGCTTACATATCAGCCAATAAAAATATTCTTACACTAATAGCGGAAGTTAAACCCATCATATTGCATATGAATCAACTCTCTATCAACTGAATCAAACTACAAATTTGTATATGCGCGGTTAGGAGAATGAGACTTGAACCTATGTAGCTTATTCAGTACATTGCTAATCCCCTTACTTGGTATGTGTGCATGCAAGTGATGTCTTGTGCTTTGAAGGATGAAGTGATAAAACTCAATTGAAACTGTGTTATTTGGTACTCCCTCCGTCCTAAAATATAAGCAAAAGAATCTCATATTCTTTGTCTCAAAATATAAGCAAAAAAGACCAACTTTTATGTTATTGTTTTTTTCAAACAAATCATCTTTTCCAATGTAAAATTAAATGCAAATTGCATTCAATTTGTTCTCCTTTTTATTTTCTCCATAATTTTTAACCAATGAGAATTATTTTTACATCTTTCCATGAAACTTATTCCAATAAGAACACAAAAAATTGTACCTCAAATCACTAAGTATTAGTTTTCTTAATAAATATGAATTAGTGTTTTTTACTTATAAATTAGAACGGAGGGAGTACCATTTATCTTGATGAGAGTGGATGGGGGCAAGTGGCCTGTCATAAGGTGCCAAGGAAGGATGAAGCGATTAACCTCAATACTAACTGAATTAATTAATTTTATAAAATTAGTTGAATTGATTTTAAATCACATTATCCTCAAAAAAAATAATTGCCAAACATTGTAATGAGATTAATTAGCTTTTCTTTCTGATCAAAATTTATATTTTATCATATTATAATGTTTCTTAATCAATTATTTGAACCAAATAATTTGACTAAACTGATTAATGAATTCTATTAAAATGTGAATTATTCAAAATGGTCGGAAAATTCCTCTATCTTTCTATCATCTATCAAACAAAGTGAAAAGAGGTCAAGAACTTAGCTTGTCCTCTGAAGCCTGAATACGAGATATGATACGGATATGTTACTGCATCGATATGTCGATACGGGACAATTTTAAAAATCAAGATACGATACGTCTAGGATACGTTAATAAAAAAATTATATAATTAAATGTACAATATAATTATAACCATTTTTTTAATATGAAAATATATTAACAAACAAAAGAAATCAGTCATAGGCTCGTAGCACATCAACATAAATATAAATAATATTGACGATTAACAGAGTGATGATTAGTCAATTAGATGCACAATATATCCCAAAAAGAGCACCATGAGTGTAATATTATACTATATCCAAAAGGAAGATTCTTAGTTATATACTATATCGATCCAAAAAAAGAAGCATTATACTCAAAAGTTAAGTTATTTCAGTTAACATTAATTGGGAAGTATTTAGGCAGGTAACGGTGCAGGATAATTATCGGATACTCTCCTGATACATATCGGGAAGTATTGGATAATTATTTAAAAAATAATAATTAATCTTCGGATATTCTCCTGATAGGTATTGGGAAATATCGGGCAGGTATCAGTGCAGGATACGCAGGGGATACAGTACATCATCTATTTTGAAGTATTGGAGCTTCGCAAGCTTGTCTAAATATATTTGTCCAAGACTTGGTTCAATTATTAGACAAAGTTAAGTTTGTATCTTTTTCTTGGTTAAGGGCGAATAGGCTAACTTCAGCTTTCAATTATAATGACCGGTGGCGACACCCTTTAATTTGTATGGGTGTTAGGGAGTAGTCTTCTTATCTTTTTCTCATTCTGTTTTGTGTAGTAACAAATACCTGATCTTGTATTTTTTTGAGGAGTGAATCTCTCTACACACCTTATGCGAGATTAATTACTCTCATTGTTAATCTAATTTCATTTTGACTTCTTAAAAAAAAAATCCCTAGCGATTAAATCCAACCTTCACTATAAATTTAAATATATGTATTTTTTTTATTCAAAAAAAAATAATACGTGGACCAATTCACCGCACGCATTGATTGTCAGAACTACTCTTCTTCACACTAAAAAATAAAATTGCAAAAATGTGCAGATTGTCTGCTAACTTGGCTTAGTATTATTTATGTTATCTTCTCCTACTTCTATTATTACTCAATTATTGGGTTTTGATATTTTGAAGTCCCGATTCTCCGCTTATTTTCTTTATAGTTTTGTTTTCATTAGATGTAGGCCCTCTCTTTTTTTTTTTTTCAAAAATAAACTAACAATTTATTTTGTTTTTTTAGAAATCAAAATAAATCTTACGAATTTTCTCATCGACTAAATTGGCCCTTCATTATCCGCGTGAGTTTAGCTCAATTGGTAAGGATATTGCATTTTATATGTAGAGGTTGAGGTTCAAATTCCGGACACTCAACTTCTCCACAATTAAATTGTATGAGCTCTAACCACTAGACTATTTGATAAAAAAAAAAAATTGGCCCTTCATTCTAAATTTAAATATATGTGGGCAAATTCACCACATGCATTCATTGTATTTATTCACTAGTTATTTTCAATTTTTAAATTTTCTATAAATTGAATTGCTATTAAACTTAACTAATATCTCTCACCCATCCAACCATCCCCATATTTTGTTGCAAAAGTGTGTGGATTGTCTTCCTAACTTGGGCTGAAACTAAGCTATCTCTATCTCTATATTATTTTTTTTAAAGAAGCTATCTCTATACTATTATTTAGGCCAATTATTTATGTTATCTTCTCCTACTTCTATTATTACCCAATTATTGGTTTTTTTTTTATGTTTTGCGTATTTTCGTCGTAGTTTTGTTTCCGTTAGATGCAGGCCCCCACTTTTTTCAAAAATAAAATATTTTTGTACCACAATTATTTCGGTCCTATCTAACTTAAATTAATAGAGCCTATTCTTCCTTTTAAAGAGAAAAAAGGAAAAAAAAAAAAAAAAAAAAAGCTACATTCTCAAATAAAAAATTACAATTGCATCACTCCAAAGAAAACTTAAAAGATCCGTCGAAGAAGACTCTTGACAAAGAAACTTAAAGTTTGATGAGTCATCAAGCTTGGCCGAAAAATCCACCAATATTTCATAGAATGCGTTCTTTCAAATTTCAACAAATGAAGAATTAACACAAAACAAAAATATTTTTTAAAAATAAATAGAGATCATTAACTATACATTTCTTCGCATGCGGACGGGGAAGAGAGAGATTTGAAGGAAGTTAATTAGGGAGCTTCATAGATCAAAATTTCAAAAAAATGTCTCATCTTTAGGTTGTCTTTTGTAACAATTTAAAACAAAACATGGGTTGAAGTAGTCATTTTTTCTTTCTTTTTTCTATTAAATAATTTAGGTATGAAGATGGTGTCCTAGTTAAGGAAAAAATTTCAAACTCAAAGTGTTGCAAAAAAAACATATTACGGTTACCTTCCTTAAAAAAAAATTGACTTGTAATCTCTCACGATCAAGATCTATTTTTTGTTGCTAGAATAAACCATTGGAGTTAGTTTTTTATTGCTATCGATTATTCTTAGATATTAGGTAAAATGACTCTCATCGTTCTTTAACTTAATTTTAAATGACAATTTTGTTCTTTCTTTTGATGTCATTTTTGTCCTTTTATTCAATTTGCATATAAGTCTTCAAGTTTCAACTCATGATTTTATTTTAATATTAACTTTTAGAGTTCAAATTTATGATCTTTTTATTCATGTACTTTTATAAATTTAATATTTGATGCTTGAAACTTGATATACAAACGGATTAAAATGACGAAAATGACATAAAAAAAGATAAAAAGACGAAATCATTACTTGAAATTATGTGAAGGGTTAATAGTATTTTATCGCCTTGTAATATAAGTCATTTTCAGTTTTACCCCATGTAAAATATCTTTTTTGGATTTCGTTCTTGTAATTTGAAGATTTTTTGTTTTGGCCCTTCATGAATTTTGACTGTACAAAATCAAAGATATGGCACGGGGTAAGCCAAAATTTGCTCAAATTATCGGGGGGTAAATCAAAATTTGCTCAAATTACAGGGAGTGGAATTTTCTATAAAGATCCAAAACCAAAAAATCTTCAAATTACAAGGATGAAATTAAAAAAAAAAAAACTTACAGGAAGAATAACCGGAAATGACATATATGACAGAGGTAAAACACAATTAACCCTTATTTAAAAGAACATTTTGAATCATTTGGCCTACATGTTACTATGAGAAATATTTTTTTTTTTCATTTTATTATATTTGACAATAGTAGAGCGTTTTAAAAAAACAATAAAACAAACAAAAAAAAAACAATAGGAGAACGTGCCAGTCAGCTTTCATCGTCACTATCACATTTTTTAATTAAATAAAAATTTAATTGCACTTTTAGCCTCTTATCTTTTCAAAAGTTGAGATTTTGGTCCCGTAACTAATAAAAATACAAAACAGCCCCTTCTATATTAGATCTTTGGCAGTGTTGCCCCAAGATCAGTTTTGACTTAGTCTTCGCTAACGTAGCACCCACAATGATTGACACGTGGCACGTCACTTAAGGGACTAAAAATGTAATTTTGTTTATAATATAAACAAAACATTATTTGATTAAGGAATCAAACTATTTTTTCAAACCATTTCTTTTTTGGTGAAGCCCATTCAGTTGAATTGTATAACATTATTTGAGTTGAAACTATCAATCAATCCTACCAAACAAATCTCACATGTTCTTGTCTTTTGGAAGAAAAAAGAAAAGAAATGACGACATAATATTATAAATAGCAAAGAAAAAGCAAAAAAGAAACTAATTTTGATTGTTTGATTCATTCAAGAAAACCCTTTTTGCCTATTGCAACTGTCAGCTCCAGAAAACCATTCTGGTCTGAAGAAGATCATGATGGGATTAGATTCAAGTGATAACATCAACACCCCTTTGTTACTCACTCAATCTCAATCTCATCCTATCAAAAGAACAGGTTTCTCTTCTCAATTCTTCATCTTTTTTTTTTTTTAATGTTCCTGTTTTTTGTTTTTTGTTTTTTTTTTTTATGCAAATTGTTGTTTTTTATTATGTTTGGAATTGAAAGTGTAATGATAATGATAATAATGAAATGAAATTGATTTGATATGATGAATAATGCAATCTTATGATATGTTATGTTATGATATTAGGGACTTTATGGACAGCAGTAGCACACATAGTGACAGGGGTGATAGGATCAGGAGTGTTATCTTTGCCATGGAGCATTGCACAACTTGGATGGATTGTTGGACCATTTTCCATACTCCTTATTGCTTCTTCAACTCTTTACTCTGCTTTTCTTCTATGCAATACTTATCGTTCTCCGAATCCTGAATATGGTCCTCATAGAAGTGCTTCTTATCTTGATGTTGTCAATTTTAATCTAGGTAACTTCCTTTAAAGACCCTTTTCATTTTTCAATTCAATTACATTGATTTTGCATCATTGATTTTTCAATTCACTATGTAACAACGACATTTCTGATAGATGGTATGTTGTCTGGTGTCTGACACGTGTTGATGTCTGTCACAAACACGACACCAACACATGTGATTACATTTAATCAATTCATTTTTCAAATTTTTACCAGTGCCAACGTGCTTTTGTCGGTGGCAGGTGTCTATGCCAGTGCTTCATAGCTCATACCTGCTAGCTAGCAAGCTATGTGAACATTAAAATAATTAATTAAAGATTATTTTAGTAGTAATATTGAACATTTTATTATATACCATATTGATAAAGAAAATCAATTGATTATATAATTATATGAAAAATCTTATTTTAATTTAATAAAATAAGTACATGTGTAACACCAACATGCTGTGGCGCAATTGGCTGATAACTGGGTCCTTTACACATTTGGTTCATGGGTACGATGCCTAGCCAATGTGTATGGAAGAGCACTTGTTGGGAGCGGCCAGTCCCCTAAATGGATCTCCGTACCTCGAAGGATTAGTCTCTAGCTTCTGGCCTGAGGATACCTTGGGTAATAAAAAAAAATACATGCGTAATAAAACTCAGAGGAAGGGTAGGGTACGAAATGAGGATGAGGAAGGAACCAAAACAAATTGGACTATTTTGATAAGAAATTAAAGGGAAGGGTCTTCTGTTTAGTCAGAGAAATGTTATTCTGGTGGTTTCCATTCATTGCATTAAGCGTAACAAGGTGTTTATAATTTGGTAATATTTTATCTAGTGATTGCTTTTGCATCTGTTTTAGGCAAATATGTAGCCAATACATTTCTTTTGGCAAAACTGCTATTTTGAGAAATGTTAACCGAACATTGTCACACATTCTTTTCAGTACATTAATATTAGGTAAAATTTACATGCATTTTACCAAAATGAGAGCTAGCCTCATCAAAAAGAGAGTGAGACTCGCATGACTTAGCGGTTTCCATCTCAATGTCACGTGTGTTTAGATATATTTTCCACCTTATAAGATTTTGGTTTGGTGGTTACAGGAACAGGGAATGGAAGACTCTGTGGCTTTCTTGTGAATATCTGTATATATGGTTTTGGAATTGCCTTTGTCATTACAACTGCTATCAGCTTAAGGTTTGTCGAATTGAGAATGAATCTGTCCCAAGAATCTCACTATACCTATGCATATCGCCAGTATTGATTTTGACAGCTATCTGTATATGTGGATGCAGAGCAATCCAAATCTCAATTTCTCAACACAACAAAGAGAATGAAACACCAAGTGAATTTGCAGATGCATATTATATGCTGATTTTTGGAATTGTCCAAATTGCTCTCTCCCAGATACCAAACTTACATGACATACATTGGCTGTCCGTTGTCGCTGCGATTACATCCTTTGGTTATTGTTTCATAGGAATGGGACTTTCCATCATGCAAATCATAGGTATGTATCACAATCTGAATAATCTGATTTTTGAGGTATTTCCTTATGCTCCGCATGACTGGCTTTGTGCATGGACACTTGCTGTGTGTGTGTGTGTGTGTGCGCACATTGCAATATATATATTGCACCGATTATTAGTTTTGACGTCAATACATGCATATAACTATCGGATAATCATTTTCTCAGAAAATGGATATGCTAAGGGTAGTATTGAAGGAATCAGTACCTCTAGTGGAACTGAGAAGTTGTGGTTGGTTTCCCAAGCGCTTGGTGACGTGTCGTTCTCCTATCCTTTCTCGACAATTATGATGGAAATACAGGTATCTATCCCTTGATTCTCAGATAACTGGAATGCAAAATTTAACACTGCACCTAAGGAAATATGTGAGCTGTTTTGGTTTAAGAATTTATAGAATGTTTTCATTGGCACTTAAAGTACAAACACATCACCTGTTTCACTTTATTTTACCAAGAACTTTTTCATTGTTTTTGTCTTATCCCTATAAAAAAATTAAAATAGGAAATAAGGTATTTTTTTGTAATTTAAAATGAAAATAGACCAAGCAAGACCTTGACAATTATAGAAGCTGACATAACTTGTGGTAATTCATGAAGGATACTTTGAAGACGCCTCCACCAGAAAACCAAACCATGAAAAAGGCCTCAACAATATCAGTTGCTATCACGACATTCTTTTACCTCGTTTGTGGATGGGCTGGATATGCTGCCTTTGGTGATAATACACCAGGAAACCTTTTAACAGGGTTCGGTTCCTCCAAATTTTATTGGCTTGTTGGCTTTGCTCATGCTTGTATAGTGGTTCACCTAGTTGGTTCATATCAGGTACATATAATGTGCTCATATATTTAATCTTTTTTATTTCTATATTGTCCTAGAGTAGAATGTTATGAAATCTTAGATTAGATATTTTGCATGTTCTGCTTAAAGGGTAATATGTATGTTGTCTACTTTTATCTACAACTGTGGAATGCATGTTCATTTAACTCTAGAAAAAAATATATTTTGACACTGACGCTGTATGCACTGCTCATCGTTTATTGCATGGTTAACACAGTTAAAAAATATGGTTAATTTTGTTAAGTAGATAGTTAATAGATATAATGTACATTTGAACACTATTTTTTTGACACTCAACATTGTCGATTTCTTCGTTACATGGTTAACACAATTCAAATATGCCGTTAATTACATTCAGTGGATGGTTAATGAGTATAGCAAGGTATTGTAACTCATTAACCGTCCATTGAAATTTGAACATAATTAACCATGTATTTGAACTGCATTAACCATGTAATGAGTAAAAGAACATTGTTGGGTCAAAATATCAGTGTTCATAGATACATGATATCCATTAATTAACCATTTACTAAATATAATTAACTTTGTATTTGAGCTGCGTTAACCATGTAATAAATATCACGCACATTTGGGAATAGTGGCATACGGTGTTTGTACGATGTCAACAAGCTGTGTCAAAATAACACAGATGTTAACTTCATCATCTACCTTGTTTCAATGCAGGTATACTGCCAGCCCCTTTTTGCTAATGCCGAGAATTGGTTCCGTTTAAATTTCCCTGACAGTGAATTTGTGAATCACACATATACCTTGAAACTCCCATTGCTTCCCGCTTTCAAACTAAATTTTCTCAGCCTGTCATTCAGAACGGCTTATGTTGCATCAACTGTTGTGATTGCAATGATCTTTCCCTACTTCAACCAGATTTTGGGAGTTTTAGGTAGCATAAGCTATTGGCCATTAACCATATATTTTCCAGTGACAGTATACTTGAGTAGGTCTGATACTGATGCATGGACTGCGAAATGGGTTATGCTTCAAGCTTTCAATGTTTTTGGCTTTGTATTTGGATTGTTCACTCTTATTGGATGCATTAGAGGAATAGTAACTGAAAAATTAGGCTAAGAATTTTTAAGAACAGATTCATATTGAGGAATGTGAGCCCTATTCTATGATTGTAGCCGCAAGACGCGATTCTGTTGCACTGCAGAAGATCAAAAGTATACATTGGTGCAATCTTTTGAGAAACTAGTTAGTTTCATATACAATATTGATAGGGAACTTTTAAGATGTAAGTTGTTCCCATGGCATTACAGCGTTGTGCTGGTCAGGTTCTTGAATTTGAACCTGTGGAAGGTGTCCACCGCAGGAATTAATGAAATAATCACTTCTTGTCAAAAATCTCAGCTGTTTGATTTTGTTTGAAGTCTTGCTAATATGAGATTATGCTAAATAACATTAATGAGATTAATTTTGAAAGTAAACATTTATGAGATTATGCTAAATAGTTTTTGACATAGTCATTCTAATAGCTCAGCAATTTATATCGATTCTGGATTTAATGTTTGATTGGAAAGTCAGCGTTCTCGCATTCCTGTGCACTCTTACTGTGATTTTCTGAAGCTTAAAACCGTAGTTTCCATAAAATGCGCGTCCAATTTGTTACTGAACGTGAACAGGCTATTAGACCATGTTTGAAAACACGATTGAATGTGTGGATACTCGCATCTGTAATGTCAAGCTGTAGCTTCTTGGTGAACATGCGGTGTCATTGTGATTTCGTCACTTTAAAAAAAATTGCACTGAGTGAGTGTTTGTGTCCAATTCAAACCGTGATAACTTCTGCGCGAAGTCATGGCTTTGTGCCAGATGCACAGTGAAGAATTGTTTTACCGTGATTATAAACACAATTTTAGTTGGATTTGAGTCTTGAATTGCCGGATTGGAGGGGTAAAATGTTTATTAAATATTAAAATTAAAAAAATAAATTTAAAATGTGTACATGTGAGATTTACTCAAGTATTTAACTAAATTGGAGTTTATGTAGACAAATTTAGCTTTTGTCGCATTAAGGAGCAAAAAGTTGGATATCCTTTCACATGTAATCAACTGCTTGGAGAATTTCTCATAGGATTCCTCTTAGATTCCATTGTCTATGCCTTCAATCAACGGCTTTATTTCTCTTTCACTAAAGCAGATTTTTTAGTTTTATTTTTTATTCTAATCTTTATTTGACTAATTTGGATGGTGTTTGGATTCTCTAATATAGCTGCATAGTGCATAAGCTGTAGGAACCATTAAGATCTAAAGAGAGAAGTTTTCTCTCACTAAATCTAACTACAAAGGATAAGTTGTTGCTAAACCCAAAAGAAGATTAAACATAAGCTGATTATTTTCCTTTTGTGATGGAACAAAGTGGGCAACCTCGGATCCTAGAAAAGTTAGCATTTATTTAATCAAAATTGATGTAAAGATGTCATTGGAAAAACCAAATCATCAATCCATATGCAAATGTTCAATTTCTTTAGTACAAATTTAGAGTTTGATTTTGTACATTGTACGTGTAAAATACTTTTACACTATAATTCTTGATATACTACAACTAATGACATGTTATTAAGACATGACAGACCCGCACGAGAGTTTCTTCATTGGATTCTCAAAAATCTGTGGGGTTGAATACAAAGACACATGCATGTAGCCATACAACTGACACAATGATTTCATTTTCTTGATTAAACTTTTGTTTTGTTCTAAACAAACAAATCCATCCATCAAAGCACTCTTGTGTTGACATAAATTAAAAACTGTATAAAACTAACTGACTTAACGGCAGCTACATCTTTGCTGAAATAAATCTCGACCCTCTAGGTTAATTAGATTCTAAAGCACATTAAAAGATTAATTTGTTGTCATTCGCCACACTCTTTTGCCTTGTGGAACTGGAAACCTATCACTTGTGAAACTTTGAAGAATTTATATAAAAATAGCTTATGAGTTATGGCATGTTTGTAAGCTGTTTTTAACTTATTTCTATAAGCTCTTTTGGAAAGTTTTTGAAAACATATTATAGTCTATACGAAAACGGTTTAACTTTATATTATCTTTTGGGCCAAATACCTCTCCGGGTTCTTTAAGTTTCATGTTTGTTTAAGATATATCCTTTAAATTTTTAAGGTTTCAGATAGATCCCTTAAGTTTCGTGTTTGTTTCGCATAGGTCCTTTAAGTTTCTAAGGCTTCAGATAGGTCCTTTAAATTTCGAGTTTGTTTCAGATAGGTCATTTCTATCATCCTCCGTTAAGCCAAAGTTGATATGTCCGTTAAGCCAAAGTCGATCTGGTTGGGAAAAAAATTGATGCCAAGTGTCAGAGAGAACCACCTCATCCACTTAACGAACATATCAGCTTTGGCTTAACGGACATAACAACTTTGGCTTAACGGAGGTTGACAGAAAGGACATATCCGAAACAAACTCAAAACTTAAAGGACCTATCTAAAACCTTAAAAGCTTAAAGAACCTATCTAAAACAAACGTGAAACTTAAAGGACCTAGGAGGTATTTGGCCTATCTTTTGTTATAGAAATGGAGCATTACTATATGTGTACTATAGAAATGTATTATATATAAGCACTTATATGATAAACATTCAAGTTATAGACAATTAAGCTGCTTAATTATCCAATAGTGACAGTTAGTTGAGTTTGGTAACTTACCATGTACTTTGCCTTCATTTTACTTAATTTCAATTAAGCACTTATTTAATTAATCGGGTTTGTTTTTTGAACATCAGATTTGAGAGTCACGTGTGACAATATGTTATATGTGTGCACATATTCATATTTCTCACTTATTTTTTATCGTATATATTGATTTCTGACCTTAGTTGATGTTCCCCTTAAAAAAAAAAATTAGTTGATGTAGAAGTATTATTTCTCAGGTAAAATATATTGTGTTAAATTTTAAACAGTAAGTAATGATATATTTTGGTCATTCAAACAAGTTTTTAAAGACAAAGGTAGTTTGAGACAAAAGGTAACACAAATCAAAACTGAAAATCATCATGACAAAAGAGAATTAAAAGAAAAAGATCAATAAAAGAAAGATAAACATAATGAAAATAAGGAAGCATATTTATGACTTTATTTTCTCTCAAGGTGACTACTTAACAAACAGTACAAGTTTCTTCAAAACTGCAAACCCTAACTATAACACTCACAAACCTCAAATCAAACCCATTACAATATTTGCACTCACCACACTTTAACTACTATATCAAGGTCATAACATATATCTTCCACTAGTATAAGATATGAAAAAAAAACAAAATAAGCTTAAAATCTAAATCTAGTTGGAGTGTAACCAAGCTAAATTTAGTCACTAACAAACTCTACTAAGCTAAAATGATCATAAATAATTAAGGGATGGAAAAACTTTCCCCTAATATCAATGGTCACTTCAAAATCCATAGTTCTGAACACGGTTCTAAATTGTGGTCCGCAATTGCAACTGCAACTGCAGTCTCATTACACAAATATCGACTAGCAAACAAATGAAGCTAGAGAATCTTGAAGTGCAACACACAAAAATTTCTCCAAGTCTGGTGTTGCGAAAAATGATCGACGAAGAGAGAAATTTGAAAGCACCCTTTGTTTCTTTGGTGCTGGTGGACATGTGGAAATTTCTGGTATCCGAAATTTTTTACCTTTTGGCGTTGAGCATAAACTGTTACTTGTGATGGAGACATCATCAACAACCTTAACAGAATCCATGTTTGAGGAACAATTTTCAGAGGATGTTTCTTGTTGTTTGCTTTGTAGATGCTGATTCTTGATGTTGCTTCTTGTGAGTTTTCTTCCTCTTGTTCTTGTCTTCTTCTTTGTTGATGTTGTTGGTGTTGTCTTTCCCAAAGGGACCATTTCTTGAGAAAAAACAGAGAAAATGTTGAGTGAGAATATACTAGCATGTACAAAGGCTTTTACAAAGTAGTTTAGTTTCTAATGGTGGATGCTTTTAATTTGTTGAAATGTTGTGTGTATATATATTTGACTGAAAAGTGAGTTTTGTAGAGAAGTCAAATTTTGATTCCTCGTGAAACAATATTTTTAGTATATTTGCAAGTGTGACACTAAAAAGTAACTCTCTCCACTATAACATAGTGAAATAAGGAATCCAAGAGACCAATCCAATGTATGCTTTTCAACTACCTATTTAGTTTTTAAAAAATGTCTCATACACATTCAATTTATCCTGTATTACTACACCCTGTTAATCACATACAAATTTGATGTTTAATTAGTTAGGACTAAGAATGTTGAGATCGGCTCCGAGAGCTCACTAAGGTCAGGTAGATTTTACGGCTTGACGATTGTTAATAGAGGTATTTATAGATCACTCATCAAAGTTGTGTTCACATTAACAACGAAAGTTGACTACTTTACAGCTAAATCAACTTCTTACCAATTGAGTCAATCTTTATTGACGTTGTTTATTTAGTGGCTCGACGTTGAAAATTGTACAACTGTATTTAATCATCTAGTTAAACTAACCACAATTTTGGTCATAAATTAAATTAAATTGATAATCTATTCAAATAAATTAACATTACTTTTTAACGTGATTAATCACTACTGTTCATTTTAAAATAATATACATATGTTCCCGTTGTTACAGTATAATGGTTTCGTTGTGAGAATATTTTATGTCGAATCAGGTTCAAACCTGGGTCACATTATCTCTTATATGTTTTATTTGAGTATGTACAACTTTGATTAAAGAAAACCTTGATTCACTTCTGACTTGCTTAATTGACTTAGTATTTTGTAAAAAAAACTTCAAATTTAGTTAATTATTGTAATTGCATATTCATGCTTGCACTCTTTATCTTTATATTAATATTAAAAGTTAAATTGAATGGATGATATTTTATAATTTTTTACATGTAGTTTATTAATTAGTATATCGACTATATACCCCCACGTTCTCAACATTTTAAAAGTTTTTTTCTTTTTTTGAAGGAACATTTTAAGAGTTGTGTACCATGTATCTGAACCCAACCGTGTAGCAAAGTGAATTGTAAATCAAGTGACTATACGTAAAACAGTGAGAAAATTAAAAGTTTTTTTTTTAGTAAAAAATTAAAAGCTTTTGGGAGTATATAATAAACTAGCGTGTACAAGTGGTAACATGAATGGATAAATAACTTTTTATTTATTTAAAATTTAAGTTTAGATGAATTGAGTCTTGGAGGCCGTTAAGATTAGAGCAGACGTCAAAGTTCAAAAAACACTTATATAAATTTTTTTTTTGAAAGAATTATATAAATTTACTTATCAACCTCTAAAGCGGTCTCCATGTTAAAGATGGGAGTTCAACCCACATCTTTATAGGATATGAGTTAACTCCTTATCAACTAAATCAACTTTTTTTCGCGAATAATAATATTTTTTTTACTATTATAAATGTTTAGTATTTAACATACTAAAAAACAATTGAGATGGATTTATGTCTTTTTTTCCAAAGAGATGAATTTATGTTATAGATTCTCCACAATATTATTTTTCTCAACTAATGATACTGAGTTTGTAATTTTGATAAATTCACATTGACAACACAACATACAATAAAGAATCAAAATGATTATTTACTATTTTTCTATAACTATATAAGTCAAGGATTGAAAGAGATATATGATATCCCAGCTTTTAAAAAATTGTGTTCATTCCTGTAGGTGCTTTAATTTGTTGAAATGATGTGGGTTTTGTAGAGAAGTCAAACTATGATTCCTCATGAAATTATATCTTAGTCTATGGAGGCAGATGACATTACATTACAAAAGCACATAGTGAAACATAGAATCCAAGTGATATTTATTTTGGAAAAGGAAACCTACCCAATGCATTATTTTTAAACACATATTTCATCTTAGTTTAATGCTTTGTTTGCGAGTTGGGTTTTGGAGGGGAGGGGAAGGGAAGGAAAGGTTTATGGAGTGGTAAATCCTTGTTTGTGAGTTTTAAAAAAACAAGGGAAAGATTTTGGGGGGGGGGTTTTGAAGAGCTTCATTTGTCCAATTTTAAAGTTCCCCCAAATTAGGGGGTTTTGGGGGTTAAACATACAAATTACCAATTTTGCCCTCTTAATAATTCAAAATTCCAATTTTAGACATTACTAAAATTATTACAATCTTTTTTAAAAACAACTTATTCAAAACAACTTACTTATACAAAACAGCTTATTACGACCTCATTTTCAAAAACCGCTTATTCAAAACAACTTATTTATACAAAACACCTTATTACGACCTCATTTTCAAAAACCGCTTATTCAAAAAAACTTATTTTTATAAAACAGCTTATTACGACCTCACTTTCAAAAACTGCTTATTCAAAAAAACTTATTTATACAAAACAACTTATTACGACCTCATTTTCAAAAACAGCTTATTCAAAACAACTTATTTATGCAAAACAGGTTATTACGACCTCTTTTTCAAAAACAGCTTATTCAAGACAGCTTATTTACGCAAAACACATTAATACGATCTCTTTTTCAAAAACAGCTTATTCAAAACAGCTTATTTATACCAAACAGCTTATTACGACCTCATTTTCTAAAACCGCTTATTCAAAACAACTTATTTATACAAAGCAGCTTATTACGACCTCTTTGTCAAAAACAACTTATTCTAAACAGCTTATTTACGCAAAACAACTTAATACGATCTCTTTTTCAAAAACAGTTTATTTATGCAAAACAGCTTAATACGACCTCATTTTCTAAAACCGCTTATTCAAAATAGCTTATTTATACAAAACAACTTATTACGACCTCTTTTTCAAGAACAGCTTATTAAAAACAGTTTATTTATACAAAACAGCTTATTACGACCTCATTTTCAAAAACCGCTTATTCAAAACACCTTATTTATACAAAACAGCTTATTAGGACCTCTTTTTCAAGAACCACTTATTCAAAACAACTTATTTATGCAGTAATAAGCTGTTTTGCATAAATAAGCTGTTTTGAATAAGTTGTTTTTGAAAAAGAGGTCGTAATAAGCTGTTTTGTATAAATAAGCTGTTTTGAACAAGCGGTTTTAGAAAATGAGGTCGTATTAAGATGTTTTGTATAAATAAGCTATTTTGAATAAGTTGTTTTTGAAAAGAGATCGTATTAAGCAGTTTTGCATAAATAAGCTGTTTTGAATAAGCTGTTTTTGAAAAAGAGGTCGTAATAAGTTGTTTTGTTTAAATAAGCTGTTTTGAATAAGTTGTTTTTTAAAAAAAGATCGTAATAATTCGTTTTTCATAAGATAAGTTGTTTTTTAAAAAGAGGCCGTAATAAGTTGTTTTGTATCAATAAGTTGTTTTTTAAAAAGTGATTGTAATAAGTTTTTTTTTATTTTTTATAAATAAGTTCTTTTGAAAAAAAAATTTAAAAATAGATCGTAATAATTTGTTTTTCATGAGATAAATTGTTTTGAATAAATTAGAAATTAAATTACGAAGTATAACAATGTATTGATTTTAAGAGGAAAAAGGGTAAAATAGTAAAATTATAATATAAGCCCTCAATTTCCTTTTCTTATTGGCTTTTTAACTCCCAAACAAGGGGAAGGTTTTCCCTCCTTTCTCCCTTCCCTCCCTTTCCTTCCCTTCCCTTTCTTAACCTTTCCTTTCTTTCCTCTCAAAACTCGCAAACAAAGCCTAAAGATATTCTGCCTGAAATTTCAAACTAACGTAGCTTAGCTAAACCACAATCACTACTTGACTACCCTAAAGAGGCCGTTGAAAATCTCTTAAGACCTTTAAGATCAGCATAGGAGTTTGGAAATGAGGGAATGAGACGATTTTGGGGGCAAGGACGAGAAGAAAAAATATTGAATTTTTTTTTGACTTAATTACTCTTTTGGTTCCTTAACTTATTTTTTGGTTTCGTTTTGGTCCCTTAACTATTAAAAGTTTCGTTTCGGTCCCATAACTTATTTTTGGGTTTTCTTTTGGTCCCTTAACTATTAAAAGTTTCATTTTGGTCCCTTGACTTATTTTTTGGTTTCGTTTTGGTCTCTTAACTTATTTTTTTGTTTCATTTTGGTCCCTTAACTCTAATACATTCATCCTAACATAAAGGATCAAAGAGGTTGACGGAGGATGAGTTAAGGGACCAAAACGAAACCAAAAAGTAAGTTAACGGACCAAAACGAAGCTTTTAATAGTTAAGGGACCAAAACGAAACCAAAAAGTAAGTTAAGGGACCAAAACGAAACTTTTAATAGTTAAGGGACCAAAACGAAACTAAAAAATAAGTTAAGGGACCAAAAGAGTAATAAGGAAATATTTTTAATTATAAGAGTATTAGAAAAAGATGAAAATAACTTGAAGAATTTTAAGAATCAAATTAATGACAAAATTCCATAATATCAAAATGACGACAACTCTACCCTTCTCGGTCACATCGTCTAACTTACTAATTGAGTATTTTTTGGCTTAATTACTCTTTTGGTCCCTTAACTTATTTTTTGGTTTCGTTTTGGTTCCTTAACTATTAAAAGTTTCGTTTCGGTCCCATAACTTATTTTTGGGTTTTCTTTTGGTCCCTTAACTATTAAAAGTTTCGTTTTGGTCCCTTAACTTATTTTTTGGTTTCGTTTTGGTCCCTTAACTTATTTTTTGGTTTCATTTTGGTCCCTTAACTCTAATACATTCATCCTAACATAAAGGACCAAAGTAGTTGACGGAGGAAGAGTTAAGGGACCAAAACGAAACCAAAAAGTAAGTTAAAGGACCAAAACGAAACTTTTAATAGTTAAGGGACCAAAACGAAACCTAAAAGTAAGTTAAGGGACCAAAACGAAACTTTTAATAGTTAAGGGACCAAATCGAAACCAAAAAATAAGTTAAGGGACCAAAAGAGTAATTAAGCCGTATTTTTTTCTCTTCTCGGTCACATCATCTAACTTACTAATTCAGTATTTTTTTTCAATTGAGATAGTAAACACAAATCTACTCTTCTATTACACAATGAATAAAAAAACAATAAAAAAAACTCATCAGCAAGGCCGATTTTATTATCTATTGGCTCTAGAATATATGTACCACTACTGGAGATTTAGCATCCGTTAATACGAAGGTTGAAAACCTAAATTAAAATAAGATATACTTGAAAGAAAAAAAAATATACAACAATAAGTATTATTTTTCCCCTCAAAAAAAAATAAGTCTTATTTTTAAATTTATTATATTTATTTATGGGGCATTATTCATGTAAGTATTATTTTTCCCTTAAAAAAATAAGTATTATTTTTAAATTCATTATATTTTTTATGGAGCATTATACATCTATATGTACATGCATTTTATCATAATCATAATTTTAATCATCAGCTCCCCTAAAAAAATTCATTAGCTCTTCAATCGATTATGATAACTGTACACTATCAATTTTTTGACAACAACTCTAAACAATATCAAATTCACTCCTTTTATTCAAAATAAATAAATATCAAATTCACTCATTATGTTTTTCAATCAAATCGAAGAGTTGCTCTTGCGTTACTGGCAATGCAGAGTGAGCCATTATTCTTCCATATCACTTTGGATACCATCTAAAAGTAGACTTTCGAACATTATGTCGTGTGTATTTTTTCAGAAATGTTAGGTGGATGAAATTGTACACTAAAACAAAATGATCAAGCTGAACGAGGGGAATAGGGATAAAACACTTGTGACTACAATTTTTATTTTTTTTAGCAAATAGATGAAATGGCAATAGTAGTTGAAAACTCACATGTGGAGGAGCCACAATTCGACTCCCAGTCACGGCGTCCGACCTAACAATTTCGGCATTTTTGCCAATTGAACTAGGACATATGGACTACAATTTTTAAATAATGATAAAATCGATGTTTTTGGATTCTCTAGCATTCACATTCATAACTAATTCTTCATGGTGTAGTAGCGGCTCAAAACAAAGGGAGGGCTTAAAAAATCTAGAGCCCCATGTTAGCCATATATATATCGATGACAAAAAAATGCATAATGCCGCATTTAGAAAGTATTTAGCCGTAAGAAACAAAACATTATTATTTAGGCTCAAACTGGGCAGCAAAATCGAGTCATCTGTTTTTACCGAAAAGAGAATGACCAATGAACCGCAAATGTTAGTTTACAAAATTACAAGATATTCACGAATACCAGAAACACCCTCAAACATAGCGCCTTGGCACATAGCTTACACATACAACTCCACTGTCTGCCATCACATCAGAACAGAACCCCAATGAAGTTGAAACTAAGTTCTAAAATTTACACCGACTACTCATATGGTACAATACTATAAGCCTGTAAATCTACTCTTAGCTTCCAACTTACAAAAAGTAATACATAACGCAAGAGATTAGAAATATAGAATTTGGAGGGGTAATGGTGACCAGGTCAGGAGTGCTTACGAAATTGAAAAGCTTAACACTGCTCTGGCTGGTTAAAAAAAAATTGAAGAAATATGATACACCTGCAAAAGGAAGCATTTAAAAAGCATGAATACATAGAATAGAACAGAACATGTTAAGAAAACCTTCAAGTGAAACAACTGTCAGAATTATTCAAAAAAATAAATATTTATTCAAAAAACAAAGCAAAGTGAATGGATGAAAAATAAATATTTATCCCATTATTCCCATACACTGAAAGACAACCAGCTTTATATTTACTATCATATTTATCATTTAAGCTTAAACAGATATTAACAAATGTCAACAAATCCATTTTCAAATGCATATATAATATTTTTTGCTTGTAACTCAATTAAAATAACATCTAGAAAGGAACTTCAAGTTGTTGAAGTAAACAATTGAAGCATACCGTATTGGAAGCTGATGCAGAAGGCAAGATACCCATTACTTAAAAGATGTGAAAGTGACAGAAAATAAATTCTATTAGGATTTCTCTCTGACTGCGGTCCAAGGTCCCCAAATGGAGGAACTGTTTGATTTAAGTCATTTAACTATCACCAAAAGAATTAATCTGCCCAAACGCAAGTCGTGCTCGAAGCTGCATCAACAAAATAAAATTTACAAATTGACCAAGAGTAAGTATAAAACAAAAATAACTAAGCATGAAGATTAAAGGACCTTCACATCCATGCAAGAGTCACTGATCATCCTCTTGATTTGAGAAACAATGCCAAAATTTCGCAGTTTTACAACCCTGTCAAATGCACCAGGACTTGCAGGAACAGTGAGATTTACTATGACCCAAGCAGCAGATGTGCGTAGACGACTGTCATTACTCTGCAAATACTGGCTCAATAGAGAGTGAGATCCATTTTCTGCTTGTGGAAAGAGCAGCTGCATTATGGCTTCTTTATGAAACTCATTTCCACTTGCAATATTGCTGAGTACGTACATCCCCTAAACAGAAAAGAAAAAAAAATATAACATTCAGCATGTTGAATAAATTTTCAGTACAATGGCTGTTTTCATATTCATTTGTTATTATTGCCCTGCTGGGGAAAAATCTGTTTACTTTCTATACCACCCTTTGAATACTTGTATGTATGAGGCAGTTTTAAATAAGAGACTGCAACAACAGTTTTAATTTATATTTTACCATAACATCAGAATATTCTTTTTCATGTTTTTACATTGAACCTAACGCATCCTTATAAAACAGGCCTGTAAGGTGAAAGATGCCACTACAAACTCATTTCAAGCCATATCTTTATCATATGTGGGGCTTGAGTTTTTTTAGCACTATTAGGATTGGTGCATGGATATAAATGGTGTTGCCTGGATGGATAGGCTCTGATACAATTAGGTTTTTTTGTTGGGCCTAACTTATCTTCACAAAACAGGTTAGTAAGGTGAAGAATGCCACTCTTTATAAATTCATTCCAGGCCTTATCTTTATCCTATGTGGGACTTGGGTTTTTCCCAATAATTTTGTATTTGTTGAGTTTGTAAGGTTTTAGGTAAAAGGAAGAGAGAATAACAAGAGCTCAGAGTATTATTGATAATGGCTGAATAGTAGTGTGATATCTTTATAAAAGTAATAAGAATCTGTTTACATCAAATATGAATCGGTATTTTAGGAGAATTATTACATATAATATCAATAAGGTTTTCCACGAAGATATTTGTGGAACAAAACACTAGAATTGAAATTACATAAAACTCCTAATGTCGGTTATAACTAGATGTGTTTTTGAATTGTAAACAAACTTTTAACACATCTAAAAATTGACCAAGCTCTCTAGGTTTGTACAAATTGCCAATAAGAAGGAACACCATAAGTAAACTTCAAAGCATTTCGATCAATTGATGTAACCCAAAATGACAAATTTTGTCCAACCAATTTGACTCCAGTTTGTCAAACTTGTCCCCAATTATGTGTCATTGGAGCCAGATCAGTATTAGACCCTTTGATTGACACACGTAAAATATCACCAACATTGGTAACATTGTACACCAAAACCATAAAAAAAGTAAGGGTTTCCTCTTAGCTCAAATCTAGCACCACCTCTTTTGAGGCATGGAATACATCGATGTTGAACTGGGATGATCCCTTCTTTGTAAATAGTTTCGGTGTTTAATGTTGCCAATGCTGGTGATATTTTACGTGTGTATATCATAGGGTTTAATACTAGTTGGGCTCCAATGACACATAATTGGGGACAAGTTTGACACACTGGAGTCATATTGGTTGGAAAAGACTTGTAATTTTGGGTTACAACAAGTGATCGAAAAGCTTTGAAGTTTACTTGTTCCTTCCAATTGGCAATTTGGACAAACGCTCGGTCAATTTTTAGATGTGTTAAAAGTTTGTTTAGAATCCAAAAATACATCTAGTTATAATAGACATTAGGAGTATTTTGGAATTTCAAGTCTAGTGTTTTGTGGTTATTTTTTCATATTTGATGTCAAAAGTTTTTTTTAATACAGGTATCACACTACGCCTACTATTCAGCCATTATAAATAATATTCATCTAGTTATAACAGACATTAGGAGTATTTTGTAAATTCAAGTCTAGTGTTTTGTGGTTATTTTGTTCGGTGAATAGCTTCTTGGAAAACCTTATTGATAATATATGAAATTATTCTCCTAAAATACTGATTCCTCTTTCATATTTGATGTCAAAAGTTTTTTTTTATACAGGTATCACACTACACCTACTATTCAGCCATTATAAATAATATTCAGACCACCTGTTATTCCCTCTTCCTTTTACCTAAAATCTTACAAATTCAACATGTTAATGGCTTGCTAGGTGTATCATTAAAACATAATATGAAAGGATCAGTAAGCGTACTGGAAATATTTAACGAATAATGCATTCTCCAAATTTTGACATCAATGCCTAAATTTGCAACAATGTTTGATCAGTTTCAGAAATTATTGTTTGATCAGTTTCAGAAATTATTTGTCACCTGTATACCGATTTCCATTTTTGAGAACTTCCACAATTGCCTTCCAACAGCATCCAGTATGATACCATCTTCAGCAAAAGCAAATTCAACACAATCCATACATCCATCAACAAAATTGCAAACAAGGCCCAAAGCTTGCTCTTGAACAGAAGGCTCGGAATCTGCAGAGTAAGCGGATCCAATGAAAACTTTATTTTGGCAAGCACCAATTAATCAGAAAAGATATGGACTGACAGTGAAGATAATTACCACAAATAAGGCTAGCTACTGAAGACACTGTCAACTCCATAAAAATTGCTTCCTTACACATCCTATCCGCAAGAAACACCATGTTACGCAAGGACCACACAGCATTCAACCTTAAAGACGAATCCATAGACTTCGTCAATTGGACAAGCTCTTTAATGCCTCCACATTGTATGAATGTTGACTTATCTGGTGTAAAGTCCACAACTATGTTACTAATAGCACCAAGTGCTGCAACCTGGAAGACAAAATAGAAATTGCTTTGCTTACTAACTTTAACAAAACTAAGAACTAATGAGGTAAAGTCTATTTGAATACAATTAATCAGGAAATAGAACGTTTGAGAAAGAAAATAAGTGTCGGGGAGAAGAGTTCATGTTCAATCCAAGAAAGGGTAGGCTTATGACTATCATTAATAAAATAAAAAATTGGACAACATATATGGCCTTTGTGATACCCTCATTTTTACCCCAAGATACATTACTATTTGTGCTTAATGGCTAGTTCGTTCAATTCAACAATATGCCAAATTTTCTTGTAATAAATCTATATTTCTGTATTTGACGACAAGATCCAAATAACATTAAAAGAAAAAATACAGTCAATCAAAATCCGTCTTCTGAATGCTGAATTATGAATATCATTGTCCAACAGTTTAGTCCAATAGTAACAGTTTATGTCAGTCCTTTGGCCCTTCCTACTCAGCATCAATTACAATACATCTCCAATACCGTAATTTCAAATTCAATACTAAGCTTTCAATCTCTAATACTAAGTCTAAATTATTCAAATAAAGGATAGTTCAAAAAAAACTCGATACACGCATGTACTATCGTGAATAGACTATCAACAAGTGCTAAAGAGTGGATAAATAATGACAATTTCATTAATAAAACATTGGAATTCACAGATATTGCAGATATCACTGAAATCCTTACTGAACATGTCTTTCAAATTATGTCAAAACCATCAGTTATACTTTCCTTCCTAATACCGCTCAACCGTATTAATTAACCAACTAGTCAAGCAAAAAGCTTGATCTATGAACTATTTCAATGTCAAGCTTAATCTACATGAACAGGCAAGAGAATAGCACTAAATTATACATCTAAAAGGTACATATCAAATTGAATCTTAATCTATCTTTCAGATTCTGTAAGTTTATATTCCAATCTTTCAGCACAATTGGCAGATTCATTTATGCATTTCTGGATGAAAGAAAGCTACAAGCCTACAACAAAGCACTCACTTAAACTTAAATACAACAAAAAAATTATAAATATGATTAGACATACTTGGACTGAAGTTGAAAGATCAGAGAGAAGCCGGACCAATGGAATGACAATCCTTTCATTCATGAAATAACCTGCACTCAAATTCTGAATGGCATTTTATGAGAATTAAGCTATAATTAACATTAAAGACGTCCTATTAGTCAAAAGTTGCAGACCTTGATTGAGCGTGAGACACTTTTTAAGCATTTGCATGCTGCTGTGCGCACATTGGCTTCATCATGGGTTAACGCACTAATTAATAGATTTAAAACCTGTATTCATTAAAAATGTAGTGGGAGTTACAAGTTGACTTAGTCTCTGGGTACATGGTTTACCAAAGCAATATTGAATACTTATAAAACCACAAAATTATCATGCATCTGGAAGAAACACATTGAATTAATACAAACATGTCTTTGGTGGCATGAGATGCAACAAAAAATTATATCATCAACAGTATAAACATCTATATTGACTACCATTTTTTATGAATAACTCAATTAAGTACCATAGCACCTTGTCAACGATCCAGTCACATGTTATCAAGTTTCACTCTTTATGCCAGAATTTGCATTACAATGCAACGCTCATAGATAGGTAATTAGCCAAGTGTAGATAAACATGATATCACAGTTATGTTGTTTCTACTGAAAATATAATTAAAGACTTTATTTACAAGTGAACTTTTTATACATAATCTGAGCAAGTGCTGCCCGGAGTGTCTAATTCAAGACTGAATCTTAAAAACCCTTAAAGGATCTTCCGCTGCGCGGATTTCTTGAGAAACAAAGAAGGGGAGCATAAGACAGAAAAATTCAATACTAACATTCTGTAGAAAGTTAAGTTCAAGTTATTTAGTATCAGACTATCAAGATCCCCAACTTGTAACCCTTCTCATTGTCTCAGATCATGCATCCCCCATTACTTATCATGCTTCGATATGATTGTGTGAACCCTATCATAAGGTGATATAAGAAAGGGTAATAACCGTTTTTCTATTTATTCATCGGTTATTTTTGCAACAAAGAACACAGTTGTATATTAAATGAGGGGGGTTACAAAAATGTTATTAGCAACAGATACATGAGATTTGCTAGTAGTAAGCATGAAAGAACCAACCTGCAATGAAATAAACTTTGACCTGCAGCATTCCAATTTTGAGCAAAGTTCGGCCAATGCTAGAAATATCCCTTCAAGTCGTTTGGGATGTAAGGCACAGTTCTGCAAGTGATTGTAAAACTTATCTATAGCGTTTGCCTCAAATGCTAACTTTTGCAAATCTTCCTTTCCTGATACTAAACTCGAAAAGGCAAAGGAAGCCTCTTCTCCAACTTGACTAGAATCGTCAAGAAGCTCAAGCAAAATGTATATCAATTTTGTTTTGATTCCTATATCTTGCAAATGGCATGATGAAGAATTCTTTATACAAATTAGACACAAGCAGGCCAGTAATCTTGTCCGAGAATATCTATCCTTGGTTAACTCAATTACAGAACGCAACGCTCTTCCATTTTGAAGCTCCGCAAATTTAGAGACAGCTTCTGGATTATTTTTAAGAATTGTAGCTAAGGACTCTAAACTAGCATCTCTCTGGTTTATAGAACCATCAAGACCGCTAATAAGTTTCTCTAAAGAACCAGCTTGGCATAATATGTTCTGTTCATCGCTCGTCTCACAAGAATGAATAATAACGCCTGCACCTAGTCCAGTAAGGTTTTCATTCTCACTCCTCAATAATGAAAGAAGAAAGTCCATATTTTGTTCCTTATAGAAATCAAACTTCGGAGCCAGTTTCGACTGATAAATCATTCGTAAAGAACGTGCAGCCGCATCCACAACCTGAAAACCAACGACAAAAGTTTTATCAGTATCACAATAATAATTTCTGAGCTATGAAACACGATACAGATATGAACCACACCGATAGTAATTTAAGAAAACAACATGATAGAATGTAATCACATTTGTCAGTGTTGGAAACCGGATATGCCATCAATCAGAAGTGTAGGTACTTCAGAGTTGTTCGCTACGATAACAGTGTAAATGCATTTAATATTAACGTTGAATGCAAAAATGAACAGTGCATCAGATAACCTACATTTCTTTTTTACTTAGTAATCGTAAAGAAACATCAATCATTGAAACCTAATAATAATTCTACCGATTCTAAGCATTGCAATATCATTTTCATCTTAAGCACAAATTTCTAACCCAACAAAATAGGCAAAAAAATAATTAAACGAACTTGAAACTAATTAAGCAAAAAATAATTAAACGAATTGAAGATTAATTAATCAAGTTCACCTTCTCATCGGCGGCGGAGAGGAATCTAATCAAATGCGGAAAAGCTCCGGCGTCAAGAACAGCACGAACGCCTTGATCAACGCCACAAGCAAAGCTACCTAAAACCGCTGCGGACTGAACGATAAGGTTGGAACCGAAATCGGAATCGGAATTTGCAGTTGCGAGAGCATCGGCGACGGAGGGAACGGCGCCGAGTTTGATGTAAGAGAGTTTCTTGGTGCGGTTACCGATGATTTGATTCTTAATTTCGCGGATAGCTTTGAGCTTGATTTCGTAATCGGAGGAAGATAGACGGTGGAGGATTAGATCGGAGGAAGGATGAGATGAAGGCATGGTGGTTACAGCGGCGGAGGAAGGTCATGCACGGTGGTGGAGGTGGAATAACCTCCGCATTCACAGTTACGATTCCGAGATCTCGTTTTAAATTTTTGGGTTTTTGGATTTTTTTTTTTATTTTTTTTTGTTTTTTTTTTTAATTGTTTTGAGTTTTTGTTGGGACGGGAGTAGGAAAAGAGAGGTAAAGAGGGTTTTGTTTTGATTTTTGGATATTTAATTGAAGAAAGGATATTGGATTATTGGTAGTCGCGAGTTTTGACTTATTTGGAAATTTTCTAAGGTTAGAAAGTGGCGCTCTTTTTCTTTAACTTTCCGCTTATTCTTCTTTTCTTATCTTAATTAATTAATTAAAAAAATTACTAACAATTACCCCCTCTTATACGTTAGTTTTTTTAGATTGGACCTAATTGTGTTGAGTGGCAAAAATCTTTCTTAAAAAAACTTATACAAGACATAACAAAACCGCTCTTTAAAAAAAAAAAACGGAAGTCGTTAGTAGCTATGTCCTCGTAAGCTTAGCTCCTGTTAAGAACAATACAATAATATATGTAAGATTTAGGGGTTTAAATCCCAGCAAAAAAAAAACGTTGAAGTGCTACCATCTGCTACTGATTTGAATTTCCTCTGAACATGTTTAGTTAAGGACCAATGGTGTAAATAATTTTAGGGTGCTGGTATAAGTTTGTTTCATACTTTTGTCATTGGAAAAAATATAATTTCTTTCCCTACTCAATCTTTGGTTGATTTGATTTTTTTTTTTTTAAGGAGGTGTTGAGTTCATATCTATTTAATCAAAATTATTTAGCATGCAATAAATTATTCGTTTGTTTTTTAATATCTTAATATATATATATATATATATATATATATATATTTAATAAAAAAATTAATTTCTAATATTTCAACTTAGTTTATATGTATTTTAGAAATTAATATTGGTATTAATTGAAAATAACTAACTTTTTCAGAAAAATTAAATTAAATTATGAATATAAATTGTTTTTGATAATTTAATAACTAATTTTTTAGGAATTAATAATTTAATTGAAAATATATATTTATTTTAAAAGCATATTTATTCTCCTGGTGCTCTTTTCTTTAATTACTAGGCATAATTACATTAAATTTAAAATATAACATATGTTATTGGACTTTAAATTAAAAAGTTCACGTAAACTTAACTCAGTTGGTAAGAATAATAATGCATAATATAACTTTTTTTTTTTGACAAATCATAATATAACATATTTGTTCATTCTTCAATCCCTATTATTTTATGAACCTGGAACTTTCTATCACCATTTTTTACATCTATTCCTAGCTCTTCTACATCACCATAGTCCTTCCGACATTGTCATGCCCTTATCGTTCACACATGTTCACTCTCCTAACTTATAGTACGCATCATCAACTGAGCCACCATCTATTAATCCTCTTACCCTAGTTTTACCAACTTCACTCATAACAATCACTTTTTCTATTCCGCTACCATCACCATATTTCTCTGAGTTAACATTCCTTTGACCAATCAGTCCAAACCCAGAGTTAACACCCATCCCATGATCGCCAGCATCAAAGATGGTATACTTTATCCCAAAGTGTTTCCTTCACTCCTTCTACGTTTTGACTTAATTTGAAGCATTCACGACCCATACTGTGTTAATGACCTTACGAAAAAACCAACTTTTCTCGTCAGTTGTCCTAGCATCGTCCTGCTTTTATCGATTAGAGGTCTCTTCACTTGAAAGTTCACTTAACACGATAATTATTTGTAAGATGTAAACAATATGTAAGCAATGGTAGCTAACAAGAGTTAGTTACAATTGCATAATACTTGTAATAGTCTAGCTAAATCTTAGCGTATGTACTTGACTCTCGGAAAAAAAAGAAATAAAAACTACTCATGAAAGAAAAAACTAACACTCAAAAGACAGTGCTCTCAAAGGATAAAAATCCTAGGAGAGAAAACTCCACAAGAAATCGCAAACCTAATCTTAGAAAGGAAATTAAATTCTGATATTGAGTTTAGGTTACGCAATATAGGTTTCAAGTCCAACACATATTTACCAAGTACAGAACGACAAACATGTGAATGTCCCTCCTTTTTGTTTTTTTTGTAAAAGATACAAAGACTACTCCAGCTTAGTGGAGACATTCTCTAAAAAAAAAAAAATCCAGCTTAGTGGAGACACAAAATAATAATGCAAAAACCTCAAGATCAGATATCCAACCCCAAATGGCAGGAAAAATTAGTCAAAATAATCATCATAGTTTCCCATTAATTGTTTCGATCACCAACTTCAATCCACTTCTTTGAGCCATGTGTGAACTGTGAAGTTCATCTCATCACCACAAACATAGTCCTACACACACATACACATTGCTTATTAAATTAGTTTGCCACACCTTCAACACTTTCATTACTTATTACAGCTGCACATATGACACATGGTATCCCTTCCACATGATTTTATTTAGATCTATACTCGTAATAATTAAACGAGTAAATTTAAAACCTCATATGGTTGGATTTTTAAAAAACAAAAAAATCATTTGGTTGGGCATTAGCCCCAAAAGTCAAAAACTGGCAAAAGTGGTGGTAATGATTTTTTTTAGTATGTTCACATTTAATTTGTCAAAATACATCCCTCTTGATTTCAACTATAAACAACAAAAATATTTATTAATTGGTCTTAAATATAATCAAAATTTAAATACTTATATCATATTTAATGTTATTATATTTTTATATAAATCCCATTTTACATGTCTTTGCTCATTTTTCAATCAAACTCCAAATTACTAGGTGGACTAATACAAAAAAGTACTACATCCCTCGTCCATTCTTTTTTAACTGTCGCTTTTTGACATTTTACACAAACCAAGATAATCAATAAATGTTATTTTTTCTTATACAATAATTTATACTTTTACTATAATAGCCTTAGTCATTTAATATCTTATTTCATAGGGGTGTTTGTTTCAAGGTTAAGAATGACATTCCCGAGAATACATGGCTAGGGAATGATTATACCCATGTTTATTATGAGGTTGAGAAAAAAATATTCCTGAGTATAAAGGTTCCTGGGAATTAAGTAACTTCCCATAACTTCAATTATTCCCATGAATTTATTCCCATGTAAAGAGATGGGAATGTGCATTCCCATGATATTATGCATAGATTTAAAAAAAAATTGTAACTTTCAATTTTTCCATGAATGTCAAGTTATTTGCCAAACACTTTTTTTAACAAATACCCAAGAATCAAATTTTCATATTTTCATATTTTCATTCCCGGGTATGTTATTCCTGGAAATAATTTGTGTTTCCCAAAAACAAACGCCCCCATATATTTCTCTCTCCCCAATAAATACCTAAGGGTAATGTTCATAAAACAACATTTATTGTTGCATTGAACTTTGAAAGTGACAGTTAAATAGGAACAAAAAATTTCTTCAAAAGTGACACTTAAAAAGGAACGGAGGGAGTATATGTCGTTCCTTTTTAATTAATTTAGAATTAATGATTTTTGAATAATCTTTTTTCTACCCATATATCATTTAAATAAGGCTGATTATTTATTTTATCGAAAGACGTAGCGATAATTACCACTTAAAGTCACCTACACGAAAGGAAAATCTCAAGTTCAAATCAAAGTAACCAATGAAAATGTGGTCTAGTCTAGCAAGTAGCAACCACACATTATCAATTGAGTTAAACTTTAAAGACCAAATATCAGTTGAGCTAAATTTTACGGACTAATTATGTTGGAACAAAATGTGTTTCACAATAAACCTTAATAAGTTTTGATGATAACAAGGTATTAAAAATTGTCAATTGGTTATTGCTAATAATTGTTCAAGTGTACAGGACCAAAGGCTAGTCAAGTTATTTCAATAGGTCTTGGAAGAACAATGGAAAGAAAAAGAAATTCTAAGCATCTGAAGAAAACTGCGTCTGAAGCTGAAGTGCTTCTGAAGTGATGACGTCATCAGAAGCAGAAGGTCATCAGAAGCAAGGTTTTCATCAGAAGCGAAATCATCACCAGAAGCTACATTTAATCCATATATTCAAACTGAAGATCCAAAGTAGCTGTTTCTCATTTCAATCTTATCTAAGAAGAACGAAGAATTGAAAGGGAGGTATCAACGGTCATTTGGATAGCGCTGAGCATTTGTCCTTCGTTAACAGAGTTGACAAAGTACAAGTGTACAACCACTACCTCCACTATCTGTTTTGTCCACACTACAAGACAAGACAACAGCTATGCCTGCAGAATTTGTGCCTTCAAGATGGAAATGAATTTGAAGCTAATTCTTCAAAGGACTACACCCAAATCAGGCAAAGGATTATTGGTGAATGATCAAAGGATTTCAAACGACTCTTTAGACGTGCTAATTATCTCAACGTCTCTTTTACACCTCTATATAAAGGAGTGAAGACTTGAAGATTGTAGATAGAGATACACAAGTTAAAAAGCGCCAAAACTCTGTCAATTTGATTCTACAAAGCACACTGAATTTCTGCACTGATTTGATACATCTTAGAAATTCAAAAGTCTAGAGTCTTTATTGTATTGTATTGTATTGTGAACACCACTGATTGTATATCAAGTGTTCAAGTCAAACTTAATTCATTGTATTTTTGTTTGATCAGAAGCCTCTTGCCTGCGTGCTTGAGCATTAGAAGACTCTTGCTTAGTGCTTGAGCATTGGAAGACTCTTGCGTGTGTGCTTGAGCATCTTTGAGAAGTCTCATACTTAGAGAGTATTGAGCATTTGTAATCTTTGTGATTATAGTGAAATCTTCTTGGAAGTGCAAGGGGGACTGGACTACTTCCGATTTGTGGAAGGAACCAGGATAACTGCTTGTGTCTTGCTTTTCTTTTCTCTGCTTTGATCTTTTCCGCTGCATATCTGATTCTGATCATTTCATCAGAAGCATTCACAAACTGCTTCTGAAGTTTTATCAGAAGAAGTATTTTTAGAGAGAAAAAGAAAACACAATTCAACCCCCCCTTCTTGTGTTTTTCACACCTTCAAATTAAAGTACCACTTTAAATTCACACACAAAGTAGAAGATCCTAAAATACATCAAAGTAACAATGTCAATATAATCAATTGTGTTAGAGCTTACAAATAATTCCTTTTTTCCTTAAGTAACTTAGATGTCAAAATTTGATCTCTCTAAGTAAATAAGTGCGGAATCTTTACCTCAAATACAACTTTTACATATTACAATATACCTATCAACAATTTTTTATTTTATAAAAATAAACGATATTCATTCATTCAAATTGATAGAATATATCGATACAATACAAATCCAAATTCACTAAAAACAAAAGGGATTAATATGTGAACAAACTCACAACATTCATGTTAATAACATAAAACGGAAAAGTACCTATGCCTACAACAAATATGACTAATATGATTATATTCATGTCTCAAGAATACTCATGTCTCAGGATCTGCAACGTTGACGACGCCAAAGTCATTGTCATTGATGAATATGCACTTGCTCAAAGCTAATATTTGAGCATGAATCAAATAAACATCGCACTAAGACGGGAAATCAAAAACACATCACACAAAGACGAAAAATCAAAACAAACAGATTCGTTCAGAGACGACGAAATCACAAAAACAAATGAAAGAAAACAAAAAATATGTGAAATCGCTTATTCAATTAAGATAGAAGAAAAAATAATTCGAAAAGATGATTTTTGGGTCAAAATTGACCCATAAATAACCACTCTAAAAAGAAGAAGAAAAGGGGCGGCTAGGGTTTGAAAACAAGATAAGAGAGAGAAATACTACCTATCAACAAGTTATGATCACATGAATTATATGGATAATACATGTGAAAATATAAGACAAAAAGTAATATCTTTAAATTTAGGGTTAATTAAGTTTTTAGTCCCTATAAATATTCACAGTTTTGTTTTTAGTCCCTACAAAATAAAATCACACTTTTTAGTCCTTGTGACATTTTCCTTAAGCATTCTAGGGACCAAAACTGCTGATGGAATTTTTTTACAAGGACTAAAAGTGCTGATGAAAAATTTTATAGGGACTAAAAATGTTGATGGAAAATTTTATAAAAACTAAAAATGTAATTTTATTTTGTAGAAACTAAAAACAAAACTGTGAATATTTATAAAGACTAAAAACTTAATTAACCAGGACAATAAAAAAAGAAAGGTATGCTTATCTGACACTGTTTGTTATGACTTATGACTTATGAGAATGAGTAGTATTATTGTTAATTTTGGTAATTTATTGTGTTTGAAGCATGCAATTCCAAAATTAGGAACCTTCTTCATTCAAATACGATAATAAATAGGAGGAAAGGTAGTTGTTTCGTTACTCCACAACTCTGTCTGTCTTCTCGTGCCCTTTCCTCCACTCTACCACCCACTCTCTTTCTCTTTCATCATCACTCTCTTTCTCTTTCATCATCACTCTCTCTACCATTCTCTATATATATCTAACTATTGCAATTCAACTTTCTCTTCCATCTTCTCGGTTGGTTTCTCTCTACAACCCACACTCACACTTAGCTCTGCATGTTCATTTTCGTGTAAAGATCACAACTTTACATCTGGGTGGTAAGAAAAACTCGATTACCCTCTGTTAATTATGTGTTTATGTTTGTGTAATTTAATCTAATATTCTAATCTGTGCTTACAGTTATTTCATGTCACACCCATGATTAATTTATTCCCAAATTTGAATTCTTTGCATTGAAAGTTCCAAAATTTCTCTTTACATTTAATATTTTTTTATAGTATTTGGAAGCTCTGTGTGTTTGATTTGTGTTAGGAAATGAGAAGAACTAGCTAAGATTGGAAAATTGAGTTTTTTTTTCGTTTTGCTGAATTGAACTTCTGCTTTTTTTTTTTTTTTTTTTTAAAAATAAATACAGTTATTTTATGCCATACATATGATTGATGAATTCCCAAATTGGAATTCATTGCATTTTCTCAAATTTCTGTTTACATTTCATGTTTTTTTTAGTGAAGACCCAATTTACTCACTTCTAATTTAGTCACTCAAAAAATAATACTCAAATTAGTTGCGAACATCGACTCTTTGATTTATTATGACAGAGGGACTAATGTCAGTGGACTAGTTTGAGTGTTATTTTTTTGTCGGGGACTAAATTGAGCGGCGAGGAATTTCTGAGGACCAAATTGGATTTTACTCTTATTTTTTTGTTCTTTAATAGTAATTGAATATAGGAAAATATTTCGATATCTTTTATTGATCATCAACAATATATACAGGAATTACAATTGCATAATGGGAAAACTAATTATGCCCAGTTATGCTTAATCAATGTAAATATTCTTTTGACTTTTATCTCATTAGTGTACAATATTTGTTCCAAATATAGAGTATATGCTGTTATGTTCTGTCATTAAAAGCTTTTCCTGTTTGATTTGTGAAGGGAAATGAGAAGAACTGGCTAAGCTTGAGAAATTGGTCTTTTTTGGTTGATTTGAACTTGGGTGTGAATGTGTGATGCAGTTCCCTTCACTCTCTAACTTGAATGTTTGGAGGGTTTCTGCAACTATGACAGTTTGGACATTTTTGTTGCTCACAATACTACTACTGAAGAGTGATGTAGCATATTGTAACTACTTGGTTGGTCTTGGAAGCTATGACATTACCGGTCCTGCAGCTGATGTTAACATGATGGGCTATGCTAACACAGAACAGATTGCATCTGGGGTTCACTTTAGGTTGCGGTCTCGTGCTTTTATTGTTGCAGAGCCTAAGGGTAATAGACTAGTGTTTGTTAATCTTGATGCTTGTATGGGTGCACAGCTTGTTACTATCAAAGTACTTGAGAGGCTTAAAGCAAGGTACCATGATAGTTACTTTTATATATTATTACAATAGATTGACTATCAAGGAGATTTTTGATAATTTCTGCTAAGTAGTATAGTTTTGTTAATGCTTTGAGTAACATGCAATTGACCCACATATAATACAAGGTAAACCTCTTTATGATAAACCCATAAGAAATTGACCTTTTCAGAATAGGATTCCATGTATTCATGCAGTTGTCATCTTAATCGTTGGATGAAGTTTAGACGGCTTATATTCCAAATTGTAGCTGATTTTGTGAAGTAGAATATGAGCCATCTGATTTTCGTCCAACAACTGTTATCCCATGCCTATGTGAGCGTAACTTCATGATTCTCTTGATGCAGCGAATTTTGGTCCAACCTTTTCCTGAATCCCATTATTGTGGGAGTTCTGTAGCACGACATTGCCCCTGTTTTTACAGTCCTGACATCACATTTTAATTTGTTTGACAGATATGGTGACGTATATACAGAAAATAATGTAGCTATTAGTGGAATTCACACCCATGCTGGTCCTGGGGGGTATCTCCAGTATGTTGTGTATATTGTAACATCTCTGGGATTCGTTCGCCAGTCATTTGATGCCCTTGTTGATGGCATTGAGAAAAGCATAGTTCAGGCGCATGAAAATCTCCGCCCAGGATCAATATTTGTCAACAAGGGTAAGGAATGACTTAGCATTTGTTTTCTTCCTTTAAGTATTTATAATGGATAAATTCAATGTTATTTAATAGTGGGAGTTTTGCATACTGTTGATACATTTCAGAAAAAGATGAAAATATATAGGAAGCAAGTTGCTCAGTTTTAGCTTTACATTTCCGTTTCAATTGTCTATGATGTGTGCATTCTTTACCTTTTTTGTTCTCTCATAATCTTTGTGTAAGAGATGAAAAAATGATGCCACAGTCTTGACTAAAACCAGATGAGAAATTGATGTTCCCCTGACCTCTATTGCACTTGCACTTTTGATGAAAGGCGTGTCTGGTGTCCAAGACCAATACGACACTAACACATGTCATTACATTAAATTATTATGAGTATTGATGTGTTAGTGTCTAGTGGATGTATCAGTGTCAGTGCTTCATAGCCCCCCCTACTTGTATCATAGAAATTGAGATACCCTGAAAAACTATACAAAGACAAAGAAAATGAGTGTTACAAGATGGTTAAATTTCTCCCCCCTTTTGGTGATATTACATGGTTGTAAATATGTCATCTTCATCTTGCAGGAGAGCTTTTAGATGCTGGTGTTAATCGCAGTCCCAGCGCTTATCTCAACAATCCTGCTGCAGAGAGAAGCAAATACAAATATAATGTTGATAAGGAGATGTCTCTTTTGAAGTTTGTTGATGATGAATGGGGTCCTTCGGGAAGCTTCAATTGGTTTGCTACTCATGGTACTTCAATGAGTCGTACAAACTCATTAATTAGTGGGGATAATAAGGGTGCGGCTGCACGATTTATGGAAGACTGGTTTGAGCGAAAAAGTTCTGTAAGAAAGGATTCTGTTGGATTTGAAGATGACGGCTTACCTCGAAGAATTTCAAACATAATTCCCAGTCTTCATGATAATCGTAAGCTTTCTTTAATGTATTTGGCTGCAATTCTTCAGTCTTGCTAAAATAATTGTTCAATTATTAATTGATAGTATGTTTGGAATTTCCGTGTGAACAAATCAACGCACGATGAGATGGACGCTAATAGTTTAGGCTTCATTCGATGTGAGCAAATACTGTGAAAAGTGAAAACTTAGAAAACTAATCACACACCGATTCTTTTTTGGGGTGATAAGCAGTGTGGTAGAATTATATTTATGCAGTGATAAATTGTTTAAAATATATAGTATATCTGTTCTATTGTTGTTTTGATACTTACACGTTATAACCATCTATTTTTCTTTCTTGCAATTGGAATGTGCATCAACTTGAACTAACTTTGTTCTTTGGTGGTGTGTTGGGTTGCATCATACAGTTACACAACTTCACAGTTCTGGCGTTAGTGTTTTTATGTTTACTTATCCTCTTAAAGCCTCAATGTTGGTTGACTTCAATGGAATTGTCCGCAAAGCATACTTGAATGATACCTTACTTTATATAAGTGATAATATTTAATGAATTATATTTTCTTGGTTATGATTTAGGGGATATCTGATGTCAATATTTAATAAATGATTTTTAATCTCACATGAAATTTATTGGTATAGATCATGAATTACTGGAACTTGCTGCATCGTTCCAATCTCCTCCTGGTAGACCAGCGGCCAAAACTTCAAGTGTTGCTAGACGTGTAAGAGGTGCCCTTAGACAGGTTAACAAACCTAGATTTGTATCTGCATTTTGTCAATCAAATTGTGGTGATGTTAGTCCGAATGTACTTGGAGCCTTTTGTACAGACACTGGATTACCTTGTGACTTCAATCACAGTACATGTGGGGGGAAGAATGAGTTATGCTATGGCCGGGGACCTGGGTAATTATTTATTACATACTTTGTTTTCTGTAGTTTTGGCAAATTTACATAATTTCTAGCGATTACTATAAATTACCTCTTGCTGTAACTAATATTGCAGTTACCCAGATGAATTTGAAAGTACACGTATTATAGGGGAGAGACAGTTTAAAAAAGCAGTGGAGCTATTCAATGGAGCATCTGAACAGATTAAAGGAAAGGTGGATTTTCGACATGCCTACCTAGATTTTTCCAAGCTCGAGGTAAATGTTTCTAGCAATGGAGCTTCAAAGGTAGTAAAGACATGCCCTGCTGCAATGGGATTTGGATTTGCTGCTGGGACAACTGATGGACCCGGAGCATTTGATTTTAAGCAAGGTGATGATCAGGTAAGAAATGTTTTTATATCATATGCTTACCAATTATCCTAGACTTGTATTCTTATATATGCTTACTTTTTTGTGTGTACCAGGGGAACCCTTTCTGGAAACTGGTCCGTAATTTACTGAAAACGCCTGACAAGGAACAAATAGCCTGTCAGCAGCCAAAGCCTATTTTGCTTGATACTGGTGAAATGAAGCTTCCATATGATTGGGCTGTAAGTTACCCTTTTATGCTGAATATTATGTCTTATAGTCACCAGGCTCAGATTAGTTATGGTTAATTAGGAAAAAAAGAGAGGGAAGATTAATGGTATAGAGACTGTTTTTAAGAGGTTGTTAACTTCCACTCAACATGAATATTTATTTTAGTAAATTTGTAATGGCAGAGCATTGCATGACCTGATCTTCTCGGCATGTCCACTTTAGTAAATTCAATTAATTTCAATGAATTTTTTTTTTTTTTGGAGAGTACTATACATCAGTTATTATGAATTTTTTCCAAGACATGTATTTGATGACTTCCATATGTATGTCTACATTTTTTTTTTTCTGTGGTACAATATGATTTATGATCGCATTTACTTATTCTGATATCTTTCGTTGTGTTCCTTGCAGCCTACTATACTTCCAATCCAAATCCTTCGAATTGGGCAGTTTTTTATTCTTAGTGTACCAGGAGGTATGGTTCTTAATTTTTTGTAATTATGTAATTTCCGTCCTTTACATTTTAAAATGTTAAGTTTCAAGTGTCGACGACCTTGGTCTAATGAGTAGTCTGTAAACCAAATCAATGAAAAATAGTGTACCATACATTTTTAGCTGTTGAACGTCTTTAAGAATGAAGAGACAAGAATATCTTGAACTATTCCTGATCACGATATTTTGACTATTTGGGTTCCAGCACTACTTTTTGCAGTTCAAATCATAGCTGCTTGTTAGTTGCTCGAGTCTTTTTCAATTTTTTATGTGAAAACAAATTTCTTTAAGATCCAATGTACTCCAAATGTCTTGTTTAATACATTGCAGTGCTATATGGCCATTTTTCTTTTCCTTGGAAATTTGTGATTACTATGTATGCATAGAAGTGTTTGTGAGACAATCCAAGTTGTCCTATCACCTATGTATTTCTTTGGGTGCTTCATGCTTGTTGTAATTGTTTTAATTCTGACAGAATTCACAACAATGGCTGGGAGGCGGCTTCGTGATGCAGTGAAGACAGTGCTAAGCGGGGACAAAAGCTTAGGTAGCAACATTCATGTTGTTATAGCAGGGTTGACCAATACTTATTCACAGTATGTGACCACATACGAGGAGTACGAGGTGCAAAGATATGAGGTCAGTTGTAACTTTTGTGGAAAGCGACATGAACCTTGTTTAGATTGCAGTAGCAAGAGAAAATGAAACATTTGTTGAAACTCTGAGTGATGCTTATTTTTAATATCAAATAAGTATCTTTGTATTGGCACGCAGAGATGGAGACCTAAAAGAAATGACAGACCTTCCTAGCATATAGAATACTTGTATTTGTCTACTTCTGTCTATCCTAGTTCTACATGCTTACATGATTCTACATCCTTGTGCTGCCTATGAAGCAATATTGGAAGGCATATTGAAATGTTATATTATACGTTGATGTCTCGACAAAGATGATAGTCGCAGACCTTTTTCAAAACTCTTGAAAATACTGTTCTTCTAGCATATGACTGTTATGTACAAAATTCAATTATTCATGTTGTTACTTGTTAGGGTGCTTCCACGCTTTATGGTCCACACACATTGGATGCATACATTCAGGAATTCAAGAAGCTTGCACACGCTCTCATCAACGGCCAGCCTGTAGAATCAGGCCCGCAACCACCAGACCTCCTGGACAAGCAAATAGGCTTACTAACACCAGTAGTGATGGATGGAACCCCTCTTGGTACAAGTTTTGGGGATTGTAGCTCTGATGTGCCAAAAAATTCCACCTTTAAGAGAGGTGATACGGTTTCTGTTACTTTTTGGTCTGCTTGCCCTCGAAATGACCTTATGACCGAAGGTACATTTTCACTGGTGGAATATCTCCAAGGGAAGGATACTTGGGTTCCTGCTTATGACGATGATGATTTTTGTGTGCGCTTCAAGTGGTCAAGGCCTTTCAAACTCAGTACTCACAGTAAAGCCGCAATAGAATGGAGAATACCACAAGATGTAGCTCCTGGTGTATACAGAATAAAACATTTTGGAGCTGCAAAGGGTTTATTAGGGTCAATTCGTCACTTTACAGGTTCATCTAGTGCATTTGTAGTAGCACACTAAAGGAAGGGAAGCACACTGATTCTTTCTACAAGTTCAACGGTCTTAAAAAAATTTGTTATTACTATACAATTTGGGATTTATTGTACTTAAGTTTATTAGAATACATAAATTAAATCAAGGTTTGATTGAACCACATGTCCTTTGTTATCCAGAAATTTTTATTTGCTTTTCCATTTCACAAATTCTTTACAGATAACCGATTTCATTAAATCTTTTTGTGGGCTTTGGCTAATATTCACAAGTAAGAGATATGGTGCATCAATAATTTTAACCTTTTGCTTCATCTATCCATAGTATGGTGCACCATTTACACATAATAATTCTCCTCTCTCAGGTCAAGTCCTCTTTTGAGGAAGAATGCTGTATTCAGATTCTAAATAATGAAATTAAACACCTCTTCCAGCATTGATGAACTATATCATTGGATCAAAAGAAAATTATGGCTCATAATATATGGGCACTGTATAAACTTATGAAACCACCGTTTGTATTTTACTCAACAATGAAGCATTTCATTCTTAAAAGATTAATATTAAAGTCTATACAACCCTTGCTTACATCACATTGTTGAATCAATATCTCAGTTAAGTAGAAGTTAATTTTCTCATTTGTGCTTGCTATCCATCACCCTTTTTGGGATAGTTTCAAGGCATCCTATTTACATGGTAACTAAAGGACCATTTATGTAGCATCATGACCGATCAATTTTGCTAAGATTGTTTTTTGTTGTTGAGAAGTTCAGTACTAATCTTGATACCACAATATTTTGAACTATCCCTATTTAAAAAAAGATCCTTACATCACATTTTCTATTATTAGTCTTAGACCGATAATACCAACCAAAGGTTGAGTCTAGTTAAAATGACTAGTCTCCTATATTGAGGTGAACTAAAATTTGAATCCTACAAATTTCTACTTGAGAGTAGTCAATTGAGTGTATATCTGGACTCACTTTTGTGAGAGATAAAAGTGATTATAGAGTTGACATTGAGATATATTATGATTTAGAGTTTGTAGTGAAAATAAAAACAATTTAACCTAAAATTTATCGCAAGTCACGGTTACATATATCTATATGATCATGAATTATTTTTTAACATTTGACTTACTTGGTGCATTTTTGGATTGACCATTTAAGATTAGAGTGAGGCACTTTGATTTCGATAAAAACTATATTTTAAAGTTTTAACAAAATTACGGTATCCTCTAAAAAAAAAGGTTGATTTCATAGCGGATACTGAGTTGAGATTTAATTTCTTATCCCCGAGTATGGTAATATATAAGCATATGAGAATCGGAAATGAACGACAAAGAAGGTATAACCTATTCAATCCCCGCCCCATTGTCATGCCTATTTACCACGTCAAAGGTTTGACTTAAAAAAAAAAGACACAATAGACCAAAACTCTCATATTGACGTATACAATTTTATCATGTTATGAGCAAAATCTAAAAAAAAAAGTCTTGTTAACGAGTGTCCTGAGACACTATTTAAGGATACTCAATTAAAACACTATTTATTGAAAAAACTCGATATTCCAATTTTTGATGCATTGAATGCGTAAGTTTAATTAAAAATTTGCTGCTCTTCTGCAGAAGCCCTAGCAGCGCAACTCTCACACTAAACTAAGGATAACCCGTGTTTTCGTTCACGCTGGAGATGAAGATTTTGTTGGGTCACTGGGGGGAGCTCGGGGGACCGTCCACATCGAGGCTAGAACAACCGCACAAGCAAGAGACACCACACTCTTACCCAAAACCTTAAGGCATTAGGTTTATGAGTCCTTTTACTTGTAAGGTGTTCAACCTTTACTATTTTATCCGATGTTGGACATATAACTCACACTTGTACACAACAACAGATTTCGCCGATGACACCAGAAAATGTTCAGGTTAGCAATTATATACCAGATGATATTGCCTTATCTATTATGTCGAAACTGCCTGTTAAATCTTTAAAGCGATTTGAAAGCGTACGTAAATCATGGTATCTCCTGTTTGACAACCGTTATTTCATGACTATTTACCGAAACAATTTCTTGTCAAAGGGTTATTCTTATTACGGTGATGATACATCTCTCCTCTTACATATAACAAGAGATCAAGAGTGTGTTTTGTACTCTCTTTCCGGTGAGAATTTTGAAAATAGAGTCAAATTAGATTCATTTCCAGAGGATGAAGAAAACCAACTACTATTTCGAGAGGAGAATGATGATAACTCAGATGAGGATGAATGTGGTTTTGAAATTTTGGGTTCAAGTATTAATAGCACTCTCTGTCTCCGTACTTTCTACCATCGCAATATGAAACTTATATTGTGGAACCCAACTACCAATGAATTCAAGGTCATTCCTCCCAGTCTAGTTCTATCCCAGCCTTATCGGGAGTATGTTCATCATCTAGTTGGTTATGATCACGTTCAAGATGACTATAAGGTGATTTGGTTCTCAATACCATATGACCTTCCTCCCTCTTTTGTTTCATTCTGGGAGATATATAGCATAAGAAGCAACTCTTGGAGGAAAATTAATATTGATATGTCTCCATCTTATTTAAAGAATAAAAATAAAGTTAACATGAATGGAGTGTCACATTGGTTGGATGATATTAGATCAGATCCACATTTGGTGTCATTTGACTTGTGTAGCGAGTCTTGCATTACAACACCCATACCCTCTGACGTAGTTGGTTTTTTTGATAGTTATTTGGTATGGTCAGTAGGAGACTTGATGATATTGAATGAGTCTATTGCTTTCATCTTAAATGATACAAAGATATCTACATTTCACATTTCAATTTTGAGTGAACTCGATCGGTGTACAAGAATCATGTACTAAACGCCTTTGTTATCCTGTTGGAGTGGGGAAAAATGGCAAGATATTGTTCATAAACAAAGACAAGGAACTAAATTGGCTTGATTTAAGTACCGGGATGATTGATGGAGGAATATACATTTGAATTATATTCCCATTTTCACCCAAGAGATATATGATTATGGTTATCAGCCCATTAGGATTTCATACAGAGTTACTTGAAATATAAAGAGAGTATGAGAGTGCATTTTCACCAAATTGAAGGAAAGTTGCAGAGAGTGAGAGAGCATTTCTGCTCTCAATTCTCTCACAAGGTGTAGGCCTCTTCACCATCAATATAAACTTAGTTAACGCATAACATTAACATCATCATCTTATATTTATATAATAAATTAATATATTGTATGAGTATGTATGAGAAGTGAGAATGAAGACGCTAACAAAAAGAACACTTGAAGTCGCACAAGCTTTATCTGCAGCGGATGCAATGGCAAATTATTGTCTGCTTGGAAATGAGGTTTGCGTATTTAAAAATTGGCATGGTATAATGCGATGATGTGAAAAATACATCGTCTCACTGATTCCTTACCTAAGTTAGGCCCTAATGTTCGATTTTCCGGATTGTGCAAGGAAATATGTTTGCTTACATTGACTGCCAAGAAGAAGCCAAGTAACTGTATAATCTTCAAAAAGAAATATGTTCGATGTATTTATTGACACAAACATTCATTCTTTTATTTTTGTTCTCATCACTTATTCATTTTTAGATTAGATTCCCTAATCAAATTTGGGGTTTTTTTCCTTGTATTTCTCCTCCTTCCCGTATCAAGTAATCATTTCTTGGTTGTGCGTGTTTGGCTTCTTATTTTTTGTAATTTTATACGAAATTAGAAGAATTTGAAGCTTGGAAATGTGCCTTGATTTTGCACTAAGAATCTAGTTCCAACGCCCTTACCCTTGGTTTAAGTTTTAGGGGAAACTTATTGTACGAGCTTTTATTAGTTTCCTTATTGGCACCCTATTACAGGGTTTATACAAAGATGGATCAGTTACAACTAGATGGCTGAGTGCCAAATTTGAACTGTGAAGGATATTCTTCAGCACCATTTCACACATTGAATTGTTTAATGTTTGGAACTTGATAATTGGCACTTTAGTATTCATCCCTAAATATGTCAGTAAACTTTTAATTTTAGTTACTTCGACCTATTGAATAGTTTATTAAGGAATACAAGTGAGAGGAAGGGAGGAACCTGATAAAGGTAATGGTTTATTGGTGTGTCTTCGTATCAGGAAGGTTAATCTTTTCCCACTATGGGAAAATTGGATTCAATGATTAGATTAAATGAAGAACATATTCTTAACATGTTCTCTCAATATTAGATTTTTCTTCAAACTATCTTTCAACAATTTAAAAATTCTGAAAATTAATTTTCAGAAATTAAAAAAATATAAAAAAATTCAGATAATTTTTTTTTTAAATTCTGTAATTCATTTATTGAAAAAAAAAATTTGGAAACTAAGATAAGTTTTTATTTTCTAAAAAGAATATATTTTTTAATTTCATAATAAAATAAGATATTCTGAAAAATAAAATAAAAATTTTGAAATTAAATTTTTTTATTTTTCTATGAAAATAAGGTTTTTGAAATAAAATTCTGGAAAAAAAAATTTCTTCATTTTTTCAAAAAAAAAAAATTCTAACATTCAATAAATGAATTACAAAATTTTTAAAAAAAATTATCTAAATTTTTTTCGATTTTTTTAATTTCTGAAAATTAATTTTCAGAATTTTTAAATTGTTGGAAGATAGTGTGAAGAAAAATCTAGTGTTGAGAGAGCATGTTAAGAATATGTTCTTCACTTAATCTAATCATTGAATCCAACTTTTCCATGTGAAATGTCACCTGGTTTATTATATCAGAAGTTTTACCGACGAGTGGATATATAAGTTGAATACCTTCACGTCCGACTTATCTACAACAACAACAATCAAGCCTTATCCCACTAAGTAGGATCGGCACGTCTGATTTATCCACGTTAAGAGAAAATCAAGAAGAAAAGAATTGTCTTTTGTATGTACGAATTATCATCAAGTAAAGTTGTATGAATATCTTAAGTTTTATTGATTTAATGATCTTGTTAGCCTGAAATATGATTATATTGTAATATGATGATTAAGTGATAAGAAATATAGATTAGTAGAAATTCACTGAGATTAGTAAATCTCATCTCAATTTATTTTTTAGATGAACATGTATTCAATGGTAAGGATGCTGGACTACCGTCTGATGTTTATATATAATAATTTCTGAAGTTTCAGATAAAATGTGCCATTGGGCGTATACTTTTATTTATATATAATATAGATTATAAGTCTTGAATTATTGATTCTTTAAAAATAAAATAAAAAAGTCTTGAATTATTGATAGTCAAGAATGTTGTATATTAGGTTATTATGTTTTGAGACGAACAATGTAAAATACCAAATTAGTCTTGAACTACTTTACTAGTCAAGCTAAGTATTGTAACTCTTAGCCGTTACAAATTGGAAGTTGTTGATATTTCAGTCTATAATATTAAATATCCAAGTATTAAATATCAGTTCGATATCATATTCTAGATTATTGTATTTAGGATGTTATAATCTACTTACAAAAAGTGTGTCACGTGTGATTCATTATTAATTGTGTTATTGGCTTCAAATTTATGAAATGAATCTTGTGTTTTGAATAAATTTTATATTCGTGATTTTATTCCAAGTTAGTGGTAAAATTAAGATTTGTCCGTATAATTCAACTTTGAATCATGCATTTCAAACGATTCTTTTAAAACTGATTGATTCACTGGAAATCCTTGTGAATCATTTCTCCTATTCAATTAATCATCTTTTTGAGGACAAATAAAATTCTAAGTTGTTGAGAGTTGATAAGTGCTAAATTACAATTATTTTCTATAGTAGTTATTAACTTGTTTTGCAAGAAATATATCATAAAAATCCTCAATTTGATATGATTATCCTTTATATTGGTAAATTGTGCCAGAAAGCTATCATGTGTAGCTGATATACATATAGGTTAAAGAGAATGACTACACCAATACGGAGTAAAGGAAGGCAAGGACACCCGCCATAAGCTACGCCAAAACCTTATAAAGACATTTGGAGAAAATACGATTTGCTAGGCAAGGCAAAAGTGAGCCAAAACAGAGAGTTCCAGAAGGAAAAGTCAGAGGCGGTTCGTTAAGCACACAATGGACCACCAAGAGAGCTAAGACAATTCAAGAAAAATATCTGAAGACAACTAGTTTTTATCTCCTCTGAAGTAACCTCGATTCACTAGGCAAGCATTCTGCATTTAATGAATAGAGGTGTAGGTCATTTGTAACGGGTAATTACTTGTAAATTCATAACAGCTATATATATATAGAGAGAGAACGAGTAGGTTTATATTCATGTATAATTTTTTGGGCTTATGTCATAAAAACAATAGGCTATTTTATCGCTGTGCATCAGAAGTCAATTGTTTCTATGGATCCCGCGTCGTTAACCTTAGCCGGAGACACAAATTGAGGAAAATGTGGAGTTATATATGAGATATAGAAAGTTTACAATCGATTAAGAGGAAACATATGAGGAATAATAATGAAATTCAATCCCATCATAACTTTATCTATATATATTGGTTTAGTTTCACTTTGATTCAAGCCACTCTAACACTTTTATAAACACTTTATTCAGAAAATCTGTCAATACGAACTTAAATCAACTAAGCGCGGTATTTGCGGAGACTAAAACAGACCCACTACCATATGGCCAAATCCATAATTTTTTAAATCGTTAATAGTTCAAGATAAAGGTAACTAAAATTTTGAGCTTATTTTAGTGGTGAAATTAAAGGTAACTAAAAGTCCCTCAAATTCTTCTTTTTTTTTTGGTAGATCTTATAAGCTGAATTCTAGCCTAATGGCTACTTGACGGCAAAAAAAAAATTTGAGCTTATTTTAGTGGTGAAAATTTTCATAATGTTCTAAGCATGACTAAAAAAAAATTGTTCAATAATTTATATATTGGCATAGAATATTTTATGAAATTGGTATAAAATATTTTAATAAAAACATAAAACTTATAAAAGCTCGCCAAAACCCTAACAGACTAATCAATAGCGGTTTCCTTCTTCTCTACTTCCTATTCCTATGGTGATATCACCGACTGCAACAACTGTTCAGGTTAGCAGCAGTTATTTGCCAGAAGATATTGTTTTCTCTATTCTCTCCAAACTACCTGTTAAATCTTTAAGACGATTTGAATGTGTAAGTAAATCATGGTCCCTCTTGTTTGATGACAATTATTTTATGAATATGTACCGCAACTATTTCTTATCAAAAGATTCTTCTTCATCTCTCCTTTTACATGTAGAAGGAGGAGATTATAAGTATGGAGAATACCCTCCATACAATTTGTATTCTGTTTCCGGAGAGAGATTTGAGAAAAGAGTCAAATTAGATTGGCCAAATCCATTTGTAAAGACTAGAGGGGACCCATCACCATATGGTACTGTTCTTTCTTCTAAATTGTTAAGTTGTGCTAGTGTTAACGGCACCCTTTGTATCCATTCTTCCTACGGTGGTAATGTGATGTTTATAATTTGGAACCCAACTACGGACGAATTTAAGGTCATTCCTTCCAGCTTTGAATTTCCTGAATTTTATTGGCGGCCTTACACAACCCATCATCTATTTGGTTTTGACCGTGTTAAAAAGGACTATAAGTTTGTTCAGTACGTACGAGAGGTACCACATGACCAAGAAACCGAAGATGATAATTTCTTTTGGGAGATTTATAGCCTTAACAGTAACTCTTGGAAGAAATTGAAAGTTGGTATTCCTCACAGTTATAGGATTGATGAACAAGTGTACATGGATGGAGTGTCTCATTGGTTGGGTGAAAGTAGAACACGTACATATTTGGTGTCGTTTGACTTCAGCAGTGAATCTTGCATTAAATTACCCATACCCTCTTACATAAATGATAATCGGAAGGTCGAAAGACACTTGGTGATATTGAATGGGTTTATTGCTTTCATCTTAGCTTATAAGGAGACATCTATATTTCATATTTCAATTTTGGGAGAAATTGGAATAAAAGAATCATGGACTAAACTCTTCATTGTCGGGCCCTTACCTTTCCAGCTTGAATATCCTATCGGAGCGGGGGAGAAAGGCAAGATATTGTTTAGAAGAAAAAATGATAAACTAGCCTTGTTTGATTTAAGGACCGGAATGATTGATGAGATTGGTACTGCGTCAAAGAAGAAATTTGGCTGTAACATACTATTCCATAAAGAAAGCATTCTGCCAATCGGAGGAATATATGTTTAATTAATTTTTTCTTGTTCTCAGCCTAGAGATATATGATTATGGCTATTAGGATTTTACCTTGTTGAATTTTGAAATGCTCATATCATAACTATGATCAAGTGTATGCCATAAGAAACCGTTTGTTCAGATGAATTTTGGCTTGTTAGTTTTATTTTGATGGTTTACTCTCTTTCTTTCTGCAAACTGATATGGTTTCTAATTCAATTGTATGAATGATTCGGGAACCTTATAGTCCAATGAGCAACTTATCTTTATTTGAATTTCATTAAACTTCACATGAATATTTAAGCCACTATGTTTAATTTGTTTTTTTTTTCTTTTATATTCCAAATTAGCTAATAAAATCAAAGCAATACCAGAACAAATGGTAGTATTTGAAATGCATAAAAAATTGTGTGCAGTTCTTTAAAGTCAAATAATAGTAGTTTATAAGTTGAGCTTTTCTGTTTAGTACTAGTTTGTTATCAATGACAACGATCACTTTTTCAACTGAGATGTTTAGTTTGTAATGAGAGTTATGATTGACTCCAATGCTGCTCTAAACTCTCACATCACTTGTTTGTTCCTCTTCACCATTAATAGAAACTCATGTATGAGATGAGAATGAAGATGCTGACAAGCAGAACGATGAAGTCACACAAGCTTTACAATCGGCAAATTACTGTCTTCATCGAATTGAGGTTTCTGCATTTAAAAATGGCATGGTATAGTGTGATGATGTGAAAATTACATTGTCAGTCGGCCAGTTTTATCAATTTTTGTTTTGCTTGCTCTAAATTAGGCCCTAATATTCGTCAGTTATGCAAAAAAGTTGTTTGTTGTGTTACAGATAAGTTGGCATCTACATCATTGCAAAGTTAAAATCTTCAAACAGAACATTTTCAGATATGTGATATATTGTTGAGCATGCTACATGAGATATATTTATTGCTACAGACATCTCATTCTTTTATTTCTGTTCAAATATTGTTGAGTACTTCAATTGTGCTTGACTGCAATTTGGGGTCTCATTTCTTATGCACTTATTTTTGTTATTTTCTTATGCACTAGCTTATGATTAATCAAGATATGGTGCTTAATATGTTTTCTAACACATTGTTCTGCTCCAACTTCTTCTGTTTCTTACGCTTTTGAAATATAATTGTATTTTGAATATATATATTACTTTACTCATGGAAATTTTGAATTAGATTCCTAGAAGAATGCGATGTTGCCGAAGTTCCAAGTTCGAAGAAAGTAATATTTTCTATCATCATTCATGAAAATTTTCATAAATATGTTAATTTCTGTTTAAATTTGTTTTTGCCGTATGTTTGTTTTATTGTTAGTATACCGCATGGTTGTTATGATATGAAATAAATTGATGATAAATATTTGTTCTATCGATGCATGTACTGCCTGGTGGTTATATAGAGAAGGCAGGCATTGGCCCCTTTAATTAATTTTTGGGTTTCATTTTGGTTCCATAACTCTTAAAATGTCTATAATAGTCCTTTAACTTTATCACTGTTAGTCAATTTGATCATATTATGTTAATTTTAACCCTAAATATCTAAGGTGGATTGATGGATTGTCTCGTTGGTTGAATGAAAGTAGGCCACAAACACATTTGTGGTCATTTGAATTTAGCAATGAATCTTTCATTACATCCCGCATACCCTCTTACTTAGATGATCAATTTTGAGTATTGAGACAATTGGTGAGATTGAATGGGTCTATTGCTTACATCTTAAATTATACTGAGACATTTACAATTCACATTTCAATTTTGGACGAATTTGGTGTAAAGGAGTCATGGACCCTTACCCTCTTACTTAGATGATCATTTTTGAGTATTGAGACAATTGGTGAGATTGAATGGCTCTATTGCTTACATCTTAAATTATACTGAGACATTTACAATTCACATTTCAATTTTGGGCGAATTTGGTGTAAAGGAGTCATGGACTAAACTCTTTATTGTTGGACCCTTACCTTACTTTGGGTATTCTCTCGGAACAGCGAGAAGGGCAGTATATTGTTTAGAAAGGAAGACGGCGAACTAGCTTCATTTGACTATGGGGATTATTGATGAAATTGGTGTTCCAATAGTGACATGGTATTCCATAAGGAAAGCACTCACTTCCAAATGGATGAAAACATATTTGGTCATACTATTTTAGCTTTATCAATTTTATTTTAGGAAGAGAGAAGAGGAAAGAAAAGATAAAGTGTGCTTGTGCGGGGTCCACATGACTACGTGTCAGATTTTTGTGTGGGTGTCAAAGGGTGTATTGCCACCTACTGGTGTCTATGTATCATTACTCATTTGGTTATGACCGTGTTAAAAAGGACTATAAGTTGGTTCAGTTGGTACACCAGTCCCACTTCGGATTCGACCATAGTTTATTTTGGGAGATATATAGCCTTAGAAGTAACTCTTAGAACCGATGGGTCAGTGATATTCCTGACTCTTATAGGATCGATGAACAAGTGTACATGGATGGAGTGTCTCATTGGTTAGGTGAAAGTAGAAAACATCCAAGTTTGGTGTCATTTGACTTCAGCAGTGAATCTTGCATTATAACACCCATACCCTCTTACATAGATGATGATAGTGTTGAGGGAAAAACACACTTGGTGATATGGAATGGGTCTATTGCTTTCATCTTAGCTTATCAGGAGGGATCTATATTTCACATTTCAGTTTTAGGGGAATTTGGAATAAAAGAATCATGGACTAAACTCTTCATTATCGGGCCCTTACCTTATGATCTTGGATATCCTATCGGAGGTGGGGAGAAAGGCAAGATGTTGTTTAGAAGAAAAAACGATAAACTAGCCTTGTTTGATTTAAGTACCAGAATGTTTGATAAGATCGGTACTAAGACAGAGAAATTTGGTGGTAACATACTATCCCATAAAGAAAGCATTCTAGCAATTGGAGGGAATATATGATTATGGCTATTAGGATTTTACCTTGTAGACACAGTGGCTGTTCAAATGCTCATATCATAACGATGATTAAGTGTATGCCTTATTAGTTATATTTTGATGATGGTTTACTCTATTTCTATGTGCAAACTGATATGATTTCTAATTAACAAAACAGGGTTCAATATACCCACAAAGATCGAATGTCATAAGTAGTATACAATCTATTATAAAATAAGAGAAAGCCAGATAAAGTCGCAGGAAACAGTTGAGAGAAAAGTTGCAGAGTGTGAGAGAACATTTCATCTGATATTGATAAGAAATGTCTTGCAGGTTTGTTTGATTAGAAGCATTTTTATGCTTCTGCTTTATATTTTGTTACTTGAAAACTGAGTTAACCAATCACTGAAGTATGGCATGAAGTTGACTTCTAGTATTTATTTTGATAAGATGATTTTTCTTCTCTTTTAAAAATATGATTTTTCTGCTTCTACTAAACAACTTATAATGTAAATTGTAAAGTTTAGTTGTGATAACTATAGAAATGCAAGCTTCCATTGGATTGAACTCAAAAGCTAAACAGAGAGGATGACATGAAGATGCTAACAAGCTTTAACCGTCGCAGATGCAATTGGAAAATTACTATCTTTGTTGAATTGAGGTTTCTGAATTTAAAAATGGCATGATATATTGATTGAAGATTTTAGAACACTCATCATTTTATCGGACATAATTCCTACCTAAGGACTAAACCGTTTGGTCCGGCTTTTTTTCAGTTTCTCTACATTTTTAAGGAGAAGTTAGGCCAAACACAATATCAATAAAGTACCTTCGAAAAAAAGTATTTTTTCTAGAATGCATAAAATTGAATAGAATGAGCTTTAACCAAAAGTTGTTGAATGCTACTTCAAAAAACTATTTCTCCGCAATTTATTTCACAATCACCTCTCTTCAACTCATGCTCGCAACCTTTTCTTTTATTTTTTAATATTATATTTCAATTTGTTTTTTTCTTCCATTTTATTTTATTTTATTTTTTTGAACCAGTCCATATGATTTTTTTGAAGGAGGGTCCATTTAATTTTATTATCTATTTTTGAAGAAATTTTATTATCTTTTTATCACTTATATATTTAATTTCAATATCGTTTGATTATCACAACCTCGTAAATATTTTTATTCAAGTTTTCATTGAATGACACCAAATATTTTTATTCTCTTTCTTCAACCACACAAATATACACACACACATTAAAGTTTAGAGTAATATTTTATGTCTGTATGTCTGTTTTTTTGTTATGCTAATGCATATAATTTTTTTAGTGTTGTGTAATGCGTATGATTATTTTTATAAAATTTTGATTTTAATTAATAGTACAAGTATAGATGCCTAAAAAAATTATACTTATATACATTTTACACATTTATAGTGTAACAAACTATGCATATCTTTTTCTTATTTAAAAAACTAAACATATCTTTTTCAATGACACCAACAATGTAACAAATATAATATCATATAATATAAATTCTTATCTTTTTAAATGACACCAAAAATATGGTATTCTTATAACAAAATTTGTTATATAGGATAATTGAAAAAGAAGAAACAAACTATTCATAATATTTTAAATATTTTTTTATTTATTATGTTAATTCATAATAAATTCAAAGTTTTGTCATCGTTAGTTTAGCTCAGTTGATATAGGCAATGCATAAATATGTAACAAAAAAAAAAGACAATGCATAAATATATGCAAGGTCCCGGGTTCGAACCTCGGACACCACCAAAAAAATAATAAATTCAAAGTTTTGTACAATATTTTGTGAAACAACTTTTAACTTAAAAATAACTTTAGAATAAAAAAAAAATAAAGAAACCAAACAACTTTAACTTTTTTCTTAAAGGGCTTTATTTTAACTTTGTTTTAAAGTAGCTTTTAGACAGAAAAAAAGTATGGTCAAACGACACCTAAGAAGGGACCAAAATATTTTAACAAAAGCAAAGTAGAAACCGTTTGTCCCCGGGTTCTTATTAGCATCGGAAATCCTTACCATAGACTCGAAATAGGGCTACCAAAGCCAAATTATCGTCCTTCGAGATCTTACTAAACTCAACCATGTCTAAAGTCGATCCATCCTGAAAAAAATCCATGAACAAATTAATATAGAACTCTACCTAGATTACCTCCATTACTACTAATCGAGGGTGAAAAAATAGGCATGGCAGCAAAACCAATACCTCATGTACCCACTTGGACTCATCCCGATTTTATGGGTTTTCTCCGCTTTGATTGGGTTTGGATTTTCCTTGATTTGAAAATACGGGTATGGGATGGGCAACAAGGATAGGTATCCACCTCGAACCCACACTCAAACCCGTCTCAAATATAAAAATTATTTTATTGAATAGGTATATTGACTAGTGGTGTTATGTACTTCCCACTTTGAAGAGTGAACATGAATACTTCAATATCATTTAGAGAAAGAAAAAAATAAGACAACGTTTATGTGGCACTTGTTTTAGCAATTTTAAATTTTGAATGAACACTTATAATTGGTTATGTTGTTTTGATAATTTGGATTATCACGTAATTTAGAAAATTGATATTTTGATTATAGGTTGATATACCATCTTATTTGGTTTGATAGTTATCATGATATGAAAATTATCAATCATATTTAAAGAGCAATCAAATCACTCAATCAAAAAAAAATGTTAAAATGAGCGTATTGTTGTGTAACTCCTGCACGCTCACACATCATTCATGCATGTTTTCACATAATGATACATCTCCTTTTGTTTGTAGGGCTAGTGTTTTGTTTAAGGAAGGTGGTTAAATATCTTATTTGCATAAATCAATATACTACCTCAATCCAAAAGTACTTGGATGATATAGTAAAAGATCTCTTTCAGTTTAACTAGAGGTTTAAAATTTGAATTCAATCTTAATGAAGATATTGGTCATCCGTTGTAGTCATATCTGACTTGAATGATTAATCTTTACATTTGCACGTTTATGTTACTTGGTTCACACCATAGAAAAATCAATATCTTTTATCTTATCTTTCGTCTTTATTATAAGAATAATTTTTTTTTGACAAAAGTAAATTTTTTTGACCAAAAATGTTATATTATTTTTGAACCACCATAAATAACAATGAATATACTATTCAACATTTTTTGAAAAAAAGTTATAATAAAATTTACGGTCAATGGCATATTAATTATTATGATCATAATTTTTTGTATGTAAACCTCTTGTTGTAGATTTTGATCGTAATTCAACAAAATCTTTGGCTTTGACATGGTATTTGCTTTTGAACTGAATAAGTGTACCTGACTTGTGTTAGATTCATTTCAAGGTAGTTCAACTCAAATCCTAGCTTCAATTCAATTTTAGTTATTTGATTAATTGATTTATTTTATTTGCTATAGCCTATATCTATGAATTTAGGTCTTGTTTCAATTATTAACGGAATAATGAATTCTTTTTAATTTTTTGTTTTTGTTTTTCTCTTCAATTCAATGTGATTCATCTAAGAGATTCCTTTTTTTTTTATTTTCTGAATCTATTTAGGTGTTGCTTCAGTTATTAAGGAAAATGATTTTTTTTAAATATTTTTTTATTGTTAGTGTTCATTGTTTTAAGGGTTAATGTGTTTTTCACCCCTGTAATATATGTCATTTCTGATTTTTGTCCCTATAAAATTTTCGGTTTGATTTGCACCCTCGTGATAGAATAATTTCCCGCATCAACCACAATTTAAAACCATGATACCACAAATAAATGGAATTAATGATGTAAAACTGAAAACCTTGATAACCCTATGAAATACACGGGAAAGATTACATGCCTAAAACAACAACTAAATTAAAATAATGCAGACATATCTTAACATAGCTGCTCAAAATCTCACAAGATTTGATTTAATGAAACATATAGTATATGATTCATGACAAGTGAAATAAAGTGGATGAAATTCTCGGTAGTACTTACCCAACAGAAAATTGACCTTTTTTTCATGTCTCCCATCAAATAATCAATGACACGGTCAACATTTTTCCTACAAAATTATGATATCCGACACAAAAATATATGATTACATTTGAATAACTTTTTTTCTCAAACTATTGTCGGCAGTAGTTGTTAAAAAAGTGTAAAACTGTGACAGAGTACTAAAATTAAACTTTTAATTCATTGAACGCATTGCGGACTAGTGTTATCTCCACCAAGGAGGCGTCTTAAGAAAATTTTCCTGAGTCTCAAATTGTAGCCATGAAACCAAAACTTTCTTCTGGGAAAGAAAAAGACATGTTAGTTATCATTTGTAAACAACAAAAATCCAATATGTACCCATGAGCGCTTTAGTTTACATTCTTAGTAATGTGAAAATAAGATGCAAGCATCCCAATGCTCACTGCCATTTCTCTTACTACGGCCATGTTGTTTCGGAAATGAGAGGTCCCGTCAAAGAATATATAGAATAAGATTAATCAAGATCAAAGTAACAAAAAATGCTAAAGCCAAAATAAAATGCAAACGTCAACCCATAAAAAATTCACCTTCACTGTCATGATATGCAGTTCGCATTTTCGAAGGATCGTAATCTCGGCTGTATGTTGCTGATCGAATGGTTATAATTTCAAGTATAAACATCAACATTTACTGATTGATGTGGCCATTACATTTTGTCACTGCAGTCAGTAACGAACCCAGGAAATTTGAATAGTGATGGTAATATTTAAAATAATGAATAAGTAAATTCAATTTAGGTTTAAAATATTAAACAAAGTATAAAGTACTATGTTTTAAAAAATCAAACCAAGTAAAAGAAGAATAAAATTGGAAAGAATTTAATTAGCGTGACAACAAATAATTGATGTGCTGCTACATCAGTTAATAAATATGAAAACACGTGAATTGTCGTGTTCATTGACTACCGTGACAACAAATAATTGAATTGTATGTATAAAATAAGAGGAATGCTAACAACACTCATTCTAACACACATTTTTCAACACATTCTCTTTAATTGGTTAAAACATACGTGGGTCCCACCAAATCATGTGGATCCCATATAAATTTGATGGATCTCATGTGAGTTTTAACCAATCAAATAGAGTGTGTTGAAAAGCGTGTTTTAGAATGTGTGTTGCTAACATTTCTCATAAAATAATTGTACATTGACAAAACATATGATTTAAACTCAATTTGAAAACATAAATATTATTTATGGTTGAAATAAATAGGAGAGATGGATGGCTCTAATAGTTGCATATATTATTATTGGGGTAAAATTATTTTGGTCCATGAATGTGTAACAAATAGTCATAATCGTCCCTCAATGTATCAACATTTCAAAAAATAGTCCTTGAATGTGCACTTCATTAGTCACTGACATTAAAATAATTTGTTAATATTGTCATATTAGTATTTTAATATACTTATTTTCATTTCAGTCCTATTATGAAAAGAGTTATTGTGACTATTGATGAATTATTTTAGCGTCAAGGACTATTTGACTAACAAAGTACATAATCACGAACTATTTTAAAATTTTGATACATTTAAAGACAATTGTGACTATACGTTACACATTCAGAGACCAAAATAACTATTACCCCATTATTATATTGTATTTTAAATATGAATGTATGGCATAAAAGAGGAGGATACCATAACTAAGCGTCAAACTACAAGCCAAACCAACAAAAAAAAACATATATATGAATGAAAAAATTAAAATTGATGTGAGGGTCTTGGCCCACATAGTTCTCTATGTGGGTCCGTCCCTGACAGCAATTGATCTGGATTGATAATATAGTATACCAAAATGTACAAATATATTAGGCCATGTTGATACATTTTTATATTCAATTAGTTTTAAAAGCAAAGTAGCTATATACAACTCATGGTTTTAAATTGCGGTTTGCAAAAACAATTGTGGCTGCAATATAAAGTATTTTTATGTGTCCGCATATTTGTGAGATAATCCGAGTTGGCCAATGCATTTCTCCTTCTTTCTCATCCACCATTCCCCCAATCAAACACACTGCAACTTTCTCTTCACAACAACAATCACCCTTCTACTCATTATCACCTTCTAACCCTTTTCCTCATTTTCCTTCAAATCACTTCAGGATTATCTCAAAAATTACACCTTTATTCTTAAAAAAATGTTTGTAGTTATGGATTCCTTACAGAAAACTTCTGAAAAGTGTTTACATTCACAACTCATGGTTTTAAATTGCGGTTTGCAACAACAATTGTGGCCGCAATATAAAGTATTTTTATGTGTAAGCATATTTGTGAGATAATCCGAGTTGGCCATCGCATTTCTCCTTCTTTCTCATCCACCATTCCCCCAATCAAACACACTGCACCTTTCTCTTCACTACAACAATCACCCTTCTACTCATTATCACCTTCTAACCCTTTTCCTCATTTTCCTTCAAATTATTGCTTCAGGGTTATCTCAAAAATTACACATTTATTCTTAAAAAATGTTTGTAGTTATGGATTCCTTAGAGAAAACTTCTGAAAAGTGTTTACATTCACAACTATGGCATGCATGCGTAGGTGCCAGGGCTCAAGACACCTACACACTATTTCTCTTTCAACTGTTCTAGCTTCTACCATGGGGTAGGATGTACATGGTTTGGATAAAATATACTCACTCCGTTCCATATTAGATGATCTAGTTGACTCCGACACACGTACCTATGCATATGTTTTATCTTTGATATCTTCAATTCTCTACTAAAAAAATTATGAAAATTTAATATTTTAAATAAAGCTTTGATATCTTCAATACTCATAGAATAATATTAGAATATAATAATTAAATAAAGCTTTTTTTTAATTAAAAAGCTATTTTGACTTCTAATTGAAAGACCCCATGTACAGTCCATTGTTGCTCTATCATTAATTTTTCAATTTGAGCTGAAATAAACAATTTATGGGTTGGTTCACGAATTCTACTTTTTTTCTTAGGATAAGAAACACGTTAGTCCTGTACCCAAAAAAAAAAAATACACGTTAGTCCAACCATTTTTCCTTTTCCAATTTTATTTTATTTACTATTTTATCCTTTTTATAACAATGTTTAAATTATGAATTAAAAAATAGATAAACCTTATTATAATACTCCACTATAATATGAACAATATTGTCTTAAAAATATATGAAAGAAATAGGAGATTTGGGTTGGATTTTTCATAATTTCAATTACATCCTTAAACAATTTTTTCAGTAACAATGTTATATTGTTGGTGTCATTAATAAAGGTAAAAGTTTATATTATATTTGCAATATTAATGTGGAACTGAAAAAGATAAGCATAATTTGTTACAATAAATCACAAACATCTATACATATAATTTTAATCAAAATCTAAATTTCATAAAATATTTATCTAAAACTTGCAGAAAGACAGACACTCACGTGCCCGTCATTTTGCTCTTTTTAATGTGCTAACACGTATAAATTATCAACAATATTTTATATAAATTTTGCGTGTAAATTACAAACGACATTTTATATAATTTAATTTTTTATGTAAATTAAAAAATATAAATATAGACATTTGTGACTTTCAATTGTAACAAACTCAACAAACCAAATTTATCTTTTTCAATGAGAACAATAATATAACAAATGTAACAAAATTTCTTATCTTTTTTTAATTACAACAATAATATAAAAAAAAAAAATTAAGAGTATAATTAGACAGATCAAAATTTGTTATAGATTACATTGTGAAAAGTTAGTCCATGAAGAAAAAGATTAAGGCTGTGTTTGGTAACACAAAAAAGCTAGTTTATAGCTTGTTGAATTAACTTATAAGCTCGTTAGATGAAAACGTGGCGTGTTTGGTATAACAAGCTTTTTTCATGAGCTTATAGCGTTTTTTGAAAAGCTATTTCAAGTAGCTTTTTAGCTTATAGCCGGTAGCTTTTTATATTTTCTTCCAACTTTAATCCTATTAATTTAAATTAATTATTTTTTAAATTAAACAACTACCCATGTTCATCTTTATAACCGCCCCATTTTTTCCCTTAAGACACTAACCTGATGTACACCACACAAAAAATAACTAGTCTATTGTACGTTGTAAAATTTTATATATTCTAGCTCACATTTTGTTTCCACATTTCTCTTATTTTTGGGATTCATAAAGCAAAGATCAAAATTGTCGGTGAATTTTTTTTAGGATTAAAGGTCGAAGAATTTTTTTATGGAGACTAAGACCAAAAGTTTGAATATTTATAGGGACCAAAAACATATTTAACTATAATTAAAAATATTAAAAATAAATACATTACAAAAAAATGTGTGTGTCTATATGTATATTAAAAAAAAAATGTAACAGCTAATTTTACCAAACACATTATTTTTAATAAGCAAGTTTTTCAGCTATAAGCTATCAGCTAGCTTATAGCTTATTTTTACCAAACAGAGCCTAAGAAATTTTGAAGAAAATATTTAATTATTAGGAAATAAAGATCATTAAAAAAAATAAAATCGTCTATAAAAGGAGCAATAGAATACAATTATTTGCCACAGATAACTTTTCCCTTTCCTCCAAAAGTCCAAACCCTAACCCAACAATACGATGTCATCAAACACGATCTCTCTCAAAACCTCAGACGGCGCCATTTCCGAAGCCTCGCCAACTCTCACCAAGAACATGAAAACTGTTCAAACCATCATCGGTGAAGCCGATGCTGACGTTTCCATCATTCCTCTCCTCAACGTTTCCTCCAGCCACATCAACAAGATCATTGAATACCAAACTCTCTCAGACGATGGCAAAGAGAAAGAATTTTCCGTCGAGGAACTGAATAACGATGAGGTGAAGGAGTTTCTTCTTGCAGTGCATTACTTGAATATGGAGAGTCTTTTTGAGCTTCTGACTGGGGTTGTTGCTGATCGGATTAAGAACAAGAACGTTGGTTATGTGAGAGAGTATTTCGGTGTTGAGAATGATTTTACGCCCAAGGAAGAGGCTGAAGTTCGTCAAAGGAATAGTTGGACTTTTAAAGGCGACGAAGTCGAACCTGATGAATGAAAAAGAATCGTGAGCTTTAATGTTTACCTTAGAAATTAAACCTAATATTATTGAATTTAAACTTAGGTTTTGTTTTTTCTGGTGTGAATTGTGGTTGTGATGTTTTGAATTGATCATGAAAGTGTTTCTATCTTCTATTTTATTTTCCATTGTTCAACTTAATCGTTTTTTTTATGTCAACTTGATCATTATTCGATTTTATGCGTAAATAATTTAAATCAGTACATATTGTTGGATGCCAATTGCTAGAAACCCTATTTTGTGCGTAAAATGATTTCTACTGTTGGCTGCTAATTGCTATAAACCCTAATTTTATTGGCTTTTGTAGAGAATAGGGCTATGAAGTATTTAGCTAATAATGAAATCAGAATTGTGAAATTGATCCAATTATGTAGAAGTTATAAACTCTAATCAAATTCTGGCTGTTCTTGATCTTGCAAGGGAGGGGTGTACCTCCCCTAATCGAACTCTATTGGTTTGTGAAATTGAAGAAGAGTCTATAACAAACTTTGTCTTGACTTTTGCCCCATGTTTCAAGTTAGTCCCTTATTTTATCATATTTCAAATTTGTTTTGGACATTGCGCAACATTGATCAAATTGGTATATTTTGTCTCTTCCAATTAAAAAAAAGTGTCTCTTTGAAAAACTAAGAAACCACGATTATTTGTTACTTCTACAAATTCACATTAGTATTGCAATTCCACATTTGTATTGCATAAGGGGGACGAGAAAAGTATTCCAACTGTGATCCAAACATAGGGTAACATTTATCTCACCCAAATTGATATCAAGGGAATCAAACTTAAAACGTTAAGGAGGGGCACACTCTCAAATATCATAAGGAGGGCCAATACCACCCCACTTTCTCAATTGGGTCAGAGGGTAACATTGTTAACATTCCTAAGTCAATCTTATTGAAGGAAAAAAAAAACATTGTTAAGTCAACACATTATCTCACACATAGAATATTGGGGAACACACATTGTTAACGTTGGTGAGTTGACACATTATATGTCACACATAGAATAATGGGGGACATTAATGATACAATTTTAATAATAGAGGTTGTATACTCACTTAAAGGGCAAGGCAACAATATTGAGGACTATTTAGTGACAAATGTGGTTTTTATACAATAAGAGATTTCTATTTTTATACAGCCCGCGATATCTTAAAAAACATATATCAATGATATACATTCTTTGGTCAATGATATAAGCAAAATTCTATTTTTTTTATAGGTTCTATTTATTAAATAAATCTAACAAATAATTTTTTGTTTATAATAGTGATTGGAGAATATATATGGCTTCTATATATATATGATAATCACTGTTTATATCGATGAATATAATAAAAATCGGTAGTTTATAAAAATAGATTCAATTAAAAATCGTTTAAGGTTGAGCTTTTACAAAATAGCCAGTTAAAGATCCAAGCTAACTTGCCATACGGGTAAATCCTTCAGGGAAGTGCAATTTTGTGCCCGTAAGGTTGTGTGATCATGTGTTATTATTGGAGGTGTTCATCATTGTTTGTGGATTAACAAAAGTGAATACTCTCTTATAATTTGGTGTTATCTCTTCGGAGTTCAATTTTTTTCCCTCCAGTTCTCAGGAAAAAGGGTGTCTGATAATTTGAAGGTTGGTAGAAAGATAAGTAAAATCTAATCAAGAATTTTCCATGAACAATTTGTTTCGGTGATGTAGATTAACCACTTGAGACCAATTGCTTATCTCAATAGTCTAGTACCACCATGTATATTATTATTAGAGTAAATTAAATTACACTCGCATCCCTAAGAGAAGCTTGAATTACAATGTCTTTATTTCTTATGTTAAAATATACACTTCTCCTTCTTTGAAAAGTTAAAATTATAGTCTCCTCCCCTATAAGATGCTTGAAATATAACTTTACAATCATCTCTCTTAATAATTAAACATGCAATTTGTTGTGAATTCGAACTCAAAACTCACACAAATACAAACTATGATGTGTGGAGCAAAAGAAAGTAGTAACCAATATCAAAGTGAACACAAGCAACATCAATAATAACAACACCTAGATCTAATCTAGTAATCAAAGTGAAAAGCTCAAAACCACAAGCAAAAGATAAAGGGAGAGAAGAGAGGAACAAACACACAAAAGATTGTTGACCTAGTTCAGTCCAACTTGACCTAATCAGGGGGAGAGATTGATCTCTCCAATCCACTATCAATGAGTTCTTACAAAGAGATACAAATGGGTTGCAAGAAATTAGCTTCAACAATTTCACAAAGAACAACCCTAATTTCTACCCATTTTCTCAATCTCACCAATGAACAAGACACTCAATAATTTTCACTCACCCAAGGTGTTTACAATGTTTCCCAATCTAAGAGAACTCTAATCAAAGACCCTCAACCCTAAAGTTACCTCCTTTGATTTCCCAAGTTTCTCTCTTTTCAAGCTCTCCTTCAAAATCTGCAAAGAACACTTATATAGCAGTCTTCAGCTGTCAAAATTGTGTCACGTTTTCCCAAATCGTGACATGTTTGGTGCGTACGACCCAAGGTACGACCAACCTTATCCTGAAAACTTGCCCAGCAAACCGAAAATTGTGTCACGTTTTCCCAAAATCGTGTCACGATTGGACACCCTGCAAAACCATGCTCACTGCCCAGAAAATCATGACACGCTTGCTAAATCGTGTGACGATCCTTAAAGTTCCAAATTTCACAATTTCAAGGCAATTTCAATATTTCTCCACCTTGAATTCAAATTGATGATGATGCCACTTTAAGTATCAACCACCAATTCCTTTTTCTTTTCCCTTGCATCCATCTACACCAAGTAGCTTCACAAGTCTACACCAAACCCTCTTCAACCACGGAACGTCTCCCGTTTCCTTGAAGATCACCTTGCATCCAATCACCCTTGGTCTTTTAGGTAATCACACAAGCCACATCATATATTCTTCAAACCCCAGAATGCCTTCCGTCATCATGAAGAATTCACATGCTCACAGCTAGAGCATAAACACCCAAGGCCTCCATAGTTGTACCATTCTCGGTGTCATCCACTCCACCTCAAGTTGAGCTTTCTCTTCCTCAACTTCCAAATGCATACTCACAATATGCTTCTACCTTCCAACTCCTCCACCTTAAAGGTTGATCACGGGTACTCTTCACACCGCCTCTCTAGGCTAACAATGAATATTCTTCCCATCGCCTCTCCAGGATGATGTTGAGTGTTTAACGTCTCTCCAGACAACCACCACTCTACAAGGCATCAATACCAAGGTGAGAAACCTCACCTTCATCCTCCCAACAACTCACAACCAAAGCACTCGCATCCTCATACTCTTCGGACACAACTTGCGCGGGGTTCTCATTGTCCTCCGGAAAATCCCTCTTGAAGTGATCAAACTTGTGACACTTAAAGCACTTATACTTATCCTTGTTACCGCTCTTTGAGCTTCCTCGGTTACCTCTACCTCCACCATTTCTTCTTGAAACACTAAGGCCTTCACTGTTTTCATCCGCTCTGAAGTCCTTGGACTTGGTCAACTCCTTGGTTCTTAAAGTCGCTTGAACTTCTTCCAAGGTGACAGTGCCTTTTTTGCCATAGAGTGTGGTATAGTTGAAGGATTCAAATGATCTCGGTAGAGCATACAACAAGAGTATAGCTTTGTCTTCATCCTCAAGTTGCACCTCAATGTTCTCAAAATCATCAAGGATTTTGTTGAACTCTGTTAATTGTTCCGTCACGGTCTTTGACTCCACCATCTTGAATGAATAGAGTTGTTGCTTAAGGAATTGCCTATGAGCCAAAGACTTGGTCATATACAATGACTACAACTTTGACCACATCACCTCTGCGGTAGGTTCCTTCGCGACATCCCTCAAAACTTTGTCACCAAGGCACAAGACAATGACACTTCTAGCCTTGTCCACCATCTCGGTCTTCTCCGTTTGTGTCATGGTGATCGGAAACGCACCTTCACCCTTCAAAGCTTTCTCACAATTTTGTTGTATAACACCGCTTGCATCTTCACCTTCCATAACCCAAAATTGTTACTTTCGGTGAACTTCTCAATATCCCACTTTGAACCTATGGTACTCACTAAACCAATTCAATCTTATGCCCCACGATGGGCGCCAATTGTTGGAAATTCGAACTCAAAACTCACACCAATACAAACTATGATGTGTGGAGCAAAGGAAAGTAGTAACCAATATCAAAGTGAACACAAGCAACAATAATAATAACAACACCTAGATCTAATCTAGTAATCAAAGTGAAAAGCTCAAAACCACAAGCAAAAGATAAAGGGAGAGAAAAGAAGAACAAACACACTAAAGATTGTTGACCCAGTTCGGTCCAACTTGACCTAATATGGGGGAGAGATTGATCTCTCCAATCCACTATCAATGAGTTCTTACAAAGAGATACAAATGGGTTACAAGAAATTAGCTTCAACAAGTTCACAAAGAAAAACCATAATTTCTACCCATTTTCCCAATCTCACCAATGAACAAGACACTCAATGATTTTCACTCACCCAAGGTGTTTACAATATTTCCCAACCCAAGAGAACTCTAATCAAAGACCTTCAACCCTAAAGTTATCTCCTTTGATTTCCCAAGTTTCTCTCTCTTCAAGCTCTCCTTCAAAATCTGCAAAGAACATTTATATAGCAGTCTTCAGTTGTCAAAATCGTGTCAGGTTTTCCTAAATCGTGACACGTTTGGTGCGTACGACCAACCTTATCCTAAAAACTTGCCCAGCAAGCCAAAAATCGTGTCACGTTTTCCCAAAATCGTGTCACGATTGGACACCCTGCAAAACCATGCTCACTTCCTAGAAAATCGTGACACGCTTACTAAATCGTGTCACGATCCTTAAAGTTCCAAACTTCACAATTTCAAGGCAATTTCAACACAATTAATACACCTTAATATATTTTAACAAAAATAAATATTTTTATGATATCTACTATAATGCCCGAGACTAGAGAGGGCGAGGAGTGGTCGCCGGTGCACAATGCATAACAATGGGCGGAGCTTTTAGACGAACCGAATCACATCGGAATAAGAGGATCCTGAGACCGTGTAGGTATGTGAACACATGGTTGAAGGAGGACTTATAAGAATTGTTTGGTACTACCTTTATCAACAATATGCATATTCTTTTCCGTAGCCCGTTACATAAGAACTTCATAGTTAAGGGTGCTTGACTTAAAGCAATTTTGGAATGGATGGTCTAGAAAGTTTCTCAAAAAATGTGTGAGTTATTTGGGACAAAGCACGCTGAAATTGTTAAGTAGAACATCGAAACTGGGTTTCAAACCCCAAGTCTTTTCCTTGTGTGCGTGATGTTTCATTGACTCTTATTATTTTGTCTATCAACCAAAAAATAATTATATTTTGACATTATGGTGATATCTTATGAATTATATAACAAAGTTTTCTATGGTTCGGGTCGACTTTTTGTTTGATGGGACGGTCCTAATTTTTTCCCCTTAAAAACCAAATAAAACAATTCTTTTAGCATCAATCAAATTTTTTATTTAAATAGAAATTTATGAATAAAAAGAAAAATATTAATAAATTTTTTGTGGTTCTTAAAATAAATAAAAAGTTAATTTGTTGTGAAATAGTGTATCAAAATGCGTAGAAATCATGCATAAATTATAATTATTAAAAATATTTGTTAAAACCCCTATGAATTGACGTTAGGGTGGTGATTTTTCCTTTTAAGGTACTTTTCCTAATTGAAAACAACATGTGAATTGAGAGCAATCGTCAAAAATAAACTGATAAATCAAAATTCACGACGTTTCATACACGTTCTTAATTCAACATATACTTGCTCATAATTGCAATATGAGCATTTGACAAGCCAATTTTTGTACAAAGTAGAATCCTAATAGGCATAATCATATATCTCTTGGGAGAAACCAATGAAAAAAAATTAACAATATGTTCATCCAATTGGAAGAATACTTTCGTTATGGAATTGTCACATCTCTCAATTGTAACACCAATCTCATCGATGGTATTTAAGTTAAGCCAAGCTAGTTCTCCGTCTTCTTTTTTTCTTAACAATATATTGCCCTTATTTCTTCCCCACTTTTTTTCTTATTCAATAAAGTTGGAAGGAATGACCTTAAATTCATTAGTAGAAAGAACATATACAAAGAGTGTCATAATGTAGTAGCATAACCTAACGTTTTAAAACCAGAATCACCATGTGGAAATGGTAGTAAGTCACCTTCAATCTTTGAAAATAGATTTGTTCAGTCTAATTTGACTCTATTCTTAAATTTCTAAATTAAATAGACAAAATATGTTAAAATTAGATGGAACAACACTAAACCAAAACTTGGTAGTAAGTGTCCTTAGGACATTGTTTAATCATTCAAAAGTAATAATTTTTACATTTCAAAATTTGTAATTATGACTTTGACATGTGTTTGACTTTATTTTCCAGATATTTTTTTTTTTATGTTCCTTAATTAAATAATGTCCTTGGAGCACTTTGTTAGCATCATAAATAAAGATCCATCATTAACATTATTTCAAATACATTTGATTTAATCAACAAAATCCATTAATAAAATCATGAACAGTAAAATTAAAATTACCAACAAAAAAAAATTGATAAGATGATTTTTTTTTTTTATTGTGTTAATGATTGAAGCAGCACACAAATAGATTCATAGATTTAGAAGAAGAAATGATTGAAGCAGCACACAAATAGATTCATAGATTTAGAAGAAGAAAAATGAATCAATTAAAAAAGTTCAAAATAAAAAACACACACATAAGTGAAAAGTGCTCAAACAAAATTACGAACTTCAAAAAAACAGAAAATCATTTCACACAAATTCTATTAGCAAAATCATTCAAACTAACAAATTGATCACAAACTCATAAACACAAACACTAAAAGAAAATCAAAAATCAATATTCCGTTAATAATTGAAGTAACACCTAAGTGAATTAAGAAAAAAAAATGAATCAAGTATTTGAATCAAATCGAATAGAAGAGAAAAATAAAAAATAAAAAATATCATTATTCCACTAAAAATAGAAGCAGCACCTAAATAGTTCATAGATTTAGCAAATAAAATAAAATTATTGATCAAATCAAATTGAAATTGAATTAAGGGTTTGAGTTTAATCTAAGATTCAAAGAAAAAAAATACACTGATCTTTTTTTGGGTGAGATTTATACAAAAACTACGATGAGAATAATTATTATATAATTGAATGTAAATAATATAATAATATTTTGGTCAAAAAATGATGAATATAAAGTTTTTATTATTTTTCTTTTGTCAAAAGAAATTTATTGTTATTTATGGTGGTTTTAACAAAATAATATTACTTCCTAAAAAACAATATCGTCGTTTTTTGATCAAATAAAATTATATTATGATGATAAATAATGTCATGATGATAAATATCAATAAGTTTCAGTGGCAATATATTGAAAGTAGGTAGTGTTTATTGATCATCATCACCAGTAATGGGTTCCTCTGAGTCTAAGACACTGAGTGTGACTTTGATTTTCACAATATATGTGGCAATGTCGTTGTTCTCTTCCTCCGCCATTGAAATTTCTAATGTAGGGAAGAGTTTTTGTTAGTGACTTGATTAATTGTATAGAAGATGAAAATGGCGAGGTGAATGAATCCTAGCAAGCTATTGTGCATGCAATGCATTTGAGTTCCTAAGACACTTAATTTGGGGACAATTGTTTGTACTAAATTAATTTTTCTTGTTTTTTTAAGAAGAAAAAAACTATATTCATTCAAATTGTAAATTGACAGAGTACATCATTCAACATTACTTAGAACCTAAAATAAATCTGACAACAAATTCACTGCATCCAAGTTAATAGCATATAAATGCCTACAAATATTACAATAAAACTAAAGATGGCGGGAATATTCATGGCTCCGGATCTGCAACGTTGACGTTTAGATCATTGATTAAATAATTAATCTTTAGTAGGAATCAAATGAACACATGAACAAGATGGAATATCAAACAACGACGTACAAGCACCGAACAATACAGCACCGCACTCAAACGATGAAATTACAAAGAAAAAACCTAGATCTATATAAATCACTTTTTTTAATTGAAAAAGAGAGAAAAATATGAAGAGAGGTGATTTCGAGTCAAAATTGATTGAAAACCACCCCTCAATAAAAAAAATTGAAGACAAAACCTATTGAAAAAATTAGGGCAACTTGTTGTACAATAAAAAAAATGAAAGAAAAAACATACTGAAAAATTTAAGGTCAACTTGTTGGAGAGGGATAAGTTATAGAGAGAAAGAGAACCATGATTTTGTTAGTAGCCATTAAATAGTTTATTTTTCTTAAAAAAATTTAATTAATGTTTCCATTAAAAATTATTGAATAGAGAATAGAGATTCCTAAGATGTTTATTGAGTCTTTCTTAAGAATCTTTATTCAATAATTTTTAATGAAAACATCAATTATTTTTTTTAAGAAAAATAAACTATTTAATGGCTACTAACAAAATAAGAGTTCTCTTTCTCTCTAACTTCTCCCTCTCCAACAAGTTACCCTTAACTTTTTTAGTGTGCTTTTTGTTCCATTTTTTTTTATTGTCCAACAAGTTGACCCAAGTTTTTTCAATAGGTTTTTTCTTCCATTTTTTTTATTGAGGGGGTGGTTTTCAATCAATTTTGATTCAAAATCACCTCTCTTTATATTTTTCTCTCTATTTCAATCTAAAAAAGTGAATTTCATATAGATTTAGGTTTTTTCTTTGTGATTTCTTTGTCTGAGTGCGGTGATGTATTGTTCGGTGCCTGTACGTCGTTGTTTGATATTCCGTCTTGTTCCTGTATTCATTTGATTCTTATTGAAGATCAATTATTCAATCAATGATCCGAACGTCAACGTTGCAGATCCGAAGCCATGAATATTTCGGTCATCTTTAATTTTATTGTATTATTTGTAGGCATTTGTATGTTATTAACTTGGATGTTGCAAGTTTGTTGTCAGATTTATTTTAGGTTCTAAACAATGTTGAATGATGTACTAGTCAATTTGCAATTTGAATGAATATAGTTTTGTTTTTTCTTCTTAAAAAAACAAGAAAAATTAATTTAGTACAAACAATTGTCCCCAAATTATTAGACTCTTAGGAACTCAAATGCAATGCATACATGCACAATAGCTTGCTAGGATTCATTCACCTCGTCATTTTCATCTTCCATACAATTAATCAAATCACTGACATAAACTCTTCACTGCATTTGAAATTTCAATGGCGGAGGAAGAGAACAACGACATTGTCACATATGTTGTGCAAATCAAAGTCACCCTCATTGTCCCAGACCTATAGAGAAACCCATTCCTGATGATGATGATGATGATCGAGAAACACTACCTACTTTCAATCAATTGTTTCTGAAACTTATTGTTATTTAACATCATAATACAATTTTATTTGACCAAAAAGCGATATTATTTTTTAGGGAAGTCATATTATTTTGTTAAAACCACCATAAACAACAATAAAAAAAAATTGACAAAAGAAAAATAAAAATAAAAACTATTATATTCATCATTTTTTGACCAAAATATTATTATATAATTTACATTCAATTACATAATAATTATTCTCATAATAGTTTTTATATAAATCACACCCAAAAAAATATATTAGTGTATTTTCTTTTCTTTGAATCTTAGATTCAATAAAAAAAAATTATAGTAGAGGAACCTTTGATAATCTCCTGTTGTTGATTTTGCTTCAAGGTAGTTCAACTCAAACCCTTGATTGAATTCAATTCAATTTCAATTTGATTTGATTAATAGTTTTATTTTATTTGCTAAATCTATGAATTGTTTAGGTGTTGCTTTCAATTATATATTAATAGAATAATTAAAATAATATTTATTTATTTATCTTCTCTTCAATTCAATTTGATTCAAATAATTGATTTTTTTTTCTTCATTCACTTAGGTGTTACTTCAATATTGAAGGGAATAATGATTTTTGATTTTTTTTTTTTTTTTACTGTTAGTTTTGATGATTTTGTCAATTTGTTAGTTTGAATTATTTTTCTGAAAAAATTTGTGTGAAATAATTATATATTATGACAAAAACAAAAGAAAAGAATTATTTAGTTTGAATTATTTTTCTGAAGAAATGGTGTGTGGATGTTGGTTGTTGTTTAGGTTTCATTGTTGATTGAATTTGGGAAAAATCGTACAATCAATATGAGTTGGTGTTAATGTTTAATGTTTGCGAGTATAAATATTAAAAAAGATCAAATGAATTTACAAAACAAGATTAAATATTATATATTAAGAGATAGAAAATGATTTACCTCCAATATCAGATCATTGTGAATAATCGTTCTCGTCCATTGCGAAGTAAAGCTCTTCAAAACGCTAAAAAAATCATCAAAGAGTCGCAAAAATTAAATTAGATTACTTTGATTGTTAGAAGATCTAAAATTTAGGCAAATAGTAAATCTATAAAATTGAATCCTGTGAAACTTGCTATAAAAATTAGATCAAGATGGATTTATCAACCTCTATTATAAAAAGCGGATGGCGCGGCTGAAACGCCTACATCATGCCCAGTTGTGTTGGTGTGGTACGAAAGGGGAAAGTGGCCGGTACAACGCGGTGTCAATTTGGGCAAAGGTGGTCGCCGCAACCTTGTAGTTAAAAAAATGAGAAAAAATAGGTGTATGATACAAATAGAAGAAGCAGAGAGAGGATCGATAGTAGATAGGATGAAAGAGAGAAGAAAACAATGGAGGTGTCAAGGATTGATATGATAAATGATGCAGAGAAATAAGCGAACAATGGAAGAGAGAATGATGAAGAAAGATGTGGTGCGGCAGCAATGTATTTATTTAGGGTTACAGAAATAACTTAGGCTATTTAGGCCTACTGTATGGGCTTAGGTTAACCGTAGTCCAAAAAAAAGTAAGTTGTATAGTGGAAATTTTGTGATATACCCCTACATATGTACTTTCACCCGCACAATTAAAAATAAAAATTTAAAAAAATCCAATTTTACTCTTTTTCAATTTAACTTTATATACATTGATTTTTCACCATCACTTTCAACATTTTCTAATCCATTAAGAATTCACTCTCACATAACATTAAGATATTTATTTCCACTAAAACCACTTAAAACATTTTTTATGTGTATATTTTTCCCTCGAAAATGTCTATAAAATATTTCTTGATTTGAATAAATTTTTGAAATACTCGTATTTATATTTCTGGAAGTCTTGTATAAAACATTTCAGGATTTTTTACAAATTTCAAAAAACACCTTGAAATCTTAACATTTGTAAGTAGGGGCCAATAACACTAGTGGAAAATGTTGATTTGCAAGTGTGAAGTAAGAGGATCCATAATCTATTACCTTAAGGTTTTGAATCAGAGTGTGATGTCTCTCTCATAAGTGTGGTTGTTCTAGCATCGATGTGGACGGTCCACCAAAGCTCCCCTCGTAACCCAACAGAAAACACATCAGCATCCATTTTTCAAATATCATGACTAACAATGTGTAAATAAGTTTTGAAAAATATTGGTTGAAAACCAAGCATCGTATGAATACATAGAAAATATAACACTTTTTACCTCTTCCATATAAACGAACATGAAGAGTTGGTTTAGCATAATAGTACCAATAGAAGGAATAATGAGTAGTTGTAAACTCTTAAGATTGATCATTAGATTGAAAGAGACGCATGGAGAAAGAATTTCCCTTTTCACGATACTAGCTTGTGTACACCAAGTGTTGTTCCCCATATTTTTGGTACTAAAACATCTTTTCTTGAGATAATATCTTGATATAAGCATAAGTTTTTTTTTTTTTGACAAAATAAGCATAAGTTTATCAAGTCAACAAATTCACATTTTTAATACATATTTGAAATCACCCACTTGGGTTGGATGGGATTTTACTAAAACTCGAAAGTTTAGCTTTTACAAAATCCATGATGGTTTAATGTAATTTTGTTAAACACACTTTAAATCCAAATATGGAATTAATTAAATATAGATTTTTTTTTTTTACTTGAGAAAGTAACTTTATCATAATTTTTTTAGGGAACCATTCATCATTATTCATCAAAATGATAAAAGTATTTTGAGGTTAATTAATATATACGATCGATAGAAAAAAGTATAAAAGTTTTTTGAGGTTAATTAATATGTACGATGGATAGAAAAAATATCAAATGTCCAAGTCTTAACTTATAAAAATGTCGAAATTGTTAGATCGGATGTTATGACGGGGATTCGAACCCCGACATCTCCATTTTATGTGTATAAATTTACAAAAAAAAGTATCAAATGATTTAGAGTTTTTCTATTCACACCCTATATATTTCTGGTTACACACAATTTTTTTAAAAAGTTTTTTATAATACCAAAATTGTACTTTTATATAAAAAAAATTAAAATCTTAATTTCATTCATTGTCACACTAAAATTTCACTCTCTTTCACCCATCAACGATCAAACAATCATGATGTTCAATTAATCTCTATGGAAGATTAAAGAGTGAATCAAAACATCTTTCATTCATACTCGATTGCATATAAATAAGTGAATTTTTTCTTCTTTTTCAATAATGTTGGTTTCAATTTTGTTCTTCTTGTTCAACTGTATTGTACGACAGTTTCAGTTTTAAATTGTTGAGTTTAACTTAAATTCAGTTTAAGTAGGTTCATGTAAACTTAGTTTACATAACCTACTTAAATTGAGTTTAAGTATGTACACTTAAACACAGTTTACATGACCTACTTAAACTAAGTTTACATGTACATACTTAAACTGATATTACGTATAATCATTGAACAAGGTTGAACTTTTAGATGTACACTTAAACTCAGTTTACATAACCTACTTAAACTTAGTTTACATGACCTACTTAAACTCCGTTTAAGTACATATTTAAACTAAGTTTACATGAGCTACTTAAATTAAGTTTACATGATCTACTTAAACTGAGTTTAAGTATGTACGTACACTTAAACTTAGTTTACATGACCTACTTAAAATAAATTTACATGTACATACTTAAATTGAGATTACGTAGAATCATTGAACAAGGTTGAACTTTTAAATGTACACTTAAACTCGGTTTACACTAACTACTTAAACTGAGTTTAAGTATGTACACTTAAACTTAGTTTACATGACCTACTGAAACTAAGTTTACATGAACTACTTAAACTGAAGAGGAATTTTAGGGTGTAACCAAGAAAAAATGAAGATGCTTTTTGAAAATTAAATTTTATGGAAGGATAATTCTGTCATTTTGGGGTGCAACCAGGATTAAACAGAGTGTAATTAGAAAAACTCAATGATTTATTGTCAATTATTTAATAAGTTTTTTTTTGGAAAATTATTTAATAAGTTAAAAACACATAATTAAAATGAGTTTAATTAAGTCTCTAAAAAAAAACATATATTTTGTTAGTTTATTTAACACATGCTTCAGATATGCATTGCAGTGTCAATAAATTAAAAAATTAATTTTTTTTTTTTACATAGTATATAAATTAAAGTCATATTTCTTTAAAAAAAAAATTAAACTCGTGTTTGTTTACGAAAAAATTAATAAAGGTTGATAGAATACGACGACGTTTAACAAGGTAGGAACCATTCTGTGAAAGCTTTCACGACGAGTAAATAGTCAATTTTCTCTCTGAAATTGTAAGTTTCATCAATTACCCCCTGAAATTTCACAACGTTAGTCAATTTACCCCTCCGTCAAATTTTTCTGTTAGTGAACATGACGTTTTGCAAATACCCCCCTGAAGTTTTGCACTTATGTGCAAAATGCCCCCCAAACTTAAAAATTTATATTATTTTTTCTTAAAAACAAATAATTAATAGTTAAATATTAAAGCTAACTATTAATTTTGAAGTTTGGAAAAACTACATACATATATACATCAAAATAGGGAAAAATGTGTATTGTTAAAGTGACAATAATGGTTATTTCTAATAGACAAATTATTATTTTTAGAGGTTTATAAACAAATTAATAATCAGATTTAAATTTATATTTTCTCCTTCACCATCTTAGTCTTTTAACTCCTATTTAAATTTATATTTTCTCCTTCACCATCTTAGTCTTTTAACTCCTTCAACAATTTGCTCAAACCATTTAAACTACACAACGCCCAATATTAATCCACAAATCATCCCATTATTGTCACTTTAAAAAATACATATTTTCCCCATTTTGGAGCCTATTTTGATGTATATATGTATGTAGTTTTTCCAAACTTCAAAATTAATAGTTAGTTTTAATATTTATTTATTAATTGTTTGTTTTTAAGAAAAAAATAATATAAATTTTTAAGTTTGGGGAGCATTTTGCACATAAGTGCAAAATTTCAAAGGTATTTGCAAAACGTCATGTTCACTAACAGAAAAATTTGACGGAGGGGTAAATTGACTAACGTTTTGATTATCTACTCCTTTCACGACTGAACTGAATCTCAGTTTCTCAGTCTTAAAAGAAGAAGAAGCAATAGCAACAAACTAGTTGTAACAAACCTTGAACTCATTTACTTCATCACCACTCTTATCTCCGAGCGCGTGAAGAAGACGAATACACCGAAGAATCGATCGTAGAAATGTCCGTTCAAGAATATCTTGATAAATACATGCTTTCCCGTAAACTCGAAGACGCCGTCAATGCCGCCGTTAGAGCCAAAACCTCCGATCCCGTTCTCTTCATTGTAATATCTCTCTCCCACTCTCTTGAAGAATCTTCTCTTTTTGTTTTCATTTTTTTGAATTTGAATTTGTAACTGAATTTTGCAGTCGAATCATATGAAAAAAGGAGTACAATCGGTGATTACGAAAGTGAAAGCGAGGCAAATTCTTGATAGTAGAGGAATTCCAACTGTTGAAGTTGATTTGTATACTAATAAAGCTATGTTTCGTGCTTCTGTTCCATCTGGAAACTCCACTGGCATGTAAGATGTTGATTTTGTATTTTTTAAATTCTTTATTATATGTTTTGATGCATTTCAATCGAGTTTGCGTTGAGTCCGTAGTAATTGATTGTGCGAGGCGATGTTATTATATGTAAGATGTTGATTATGTGCATATATTTGGTTCTGCCTTGATAAAAATTGATTTTGTGAAATTGATTTTACTTAGAAGTGAGTTGATTGTGGAGTGATTTATGTTTGGATAGGTTTGCATAAAAGTGAGTTGAAGGGATAAATTTGAGTTTAGAAATCAATTCTACAATGAAAACTACAAACTATAGCTTCAAGTTAGAATTGATTATACTGGAGATCAATCTAACATGTCAAAATCAATTTACACTTCCAGAATCAATAAAGCCATAATAATTAGGGGGGAAAAAGTTTTGATAGGGGAAAGTGTGAAGCGCCGTCGTTATAGTCGCTGAATGTGTGTAAGTTTGGTTCTGTGGCGACACAAATTGTTTTTGAATGAATTGGTTTTAGTTAAAAGTGAGTTGAATGGTAATTGGTAAAAGTGAGTTGAACGATAAAATTTAGTGTAAAAATCACGTTTAGACTCAAAAGCTACAGATTCTAGCTTCAAGTTAGAATCAATTCTGGAGGAAAAATCAATTCTAGTCACAAGCAACCAAATGTGTCAAAATCAATTTTACACCTCTTGAATTGAATTCCGGCTGCTCCAGACGTGGAACAAAACATCGAAAACACATCCATAAGTGTCTATTATTAGTCATTTTGGTCATTGAATCTATTTTTAGGTAGTTAATTTAGTTTATAAATGTGTTTTTCGTTGGTCAATTTAGTTTTGAAAGGGACTAGGGATATGTTTGTGATTTCAGTACATTTAGGGACCATTGTGACAGTGCCTTCAGGGACAAAAATAGTTGTTTGTGTAATTGTGTATATTTGTATAAGTTTTAATAATCATTTGTTGTTAATGTTATTAACACCAGTGTTGTTAAATAGTGGCACTATAGCTTAATAGAATTTGAACAAAACGCTATTGTTCCGTGAAAATTAATTTGGTGCAAAGTTTTGTCAAATAGAGGCTATAGCAGTGCTATAACACTGTAGCATAGCGGAATTTGAACAAACCACTGTTTTCTGCGATCCAAGGTCGATAACACTGATGATCATGTTTCATTGCCTAAACTTTCTATGCGGAACTTAAAAGAAAACGAAAGTGGAGTGAAGATGCTATTTCATATTGAATATTCTGATGCAATTTTACTTGAATTGAATCTTAGTTACAAATGAACTACGAGATATTTATATCTCTGCTGAATTGTGCTGACTCTGCACAGTTAGTTACAAGGCAGTTACAAAGCTCAAGCCCTGTTCTATATCTAAGGCTAGCTACTATACACTATTAGAACGGCCCGACCAATGTGGCTAGGCTGATTGAGACTGTAAACTCCACTGCGCTGTTTAGGTGATTCTCTGATTGGGCACAACATTCTGCTCATGTTGATCTTTTTTTTTTTGTTGTTGCTAGCTAGATTATCATTTTTATTGATCAATTATAGAAATTGATTAACATTGACTGTTCGGGTTGATGATTCATTTCAGGTATGAGGCTGTTGAGTTACGGGATGGGGACAAAGGTGTATATCTAGGAAACGGTGTTGCTAAAGCTGTTAAAAATATAAATGAGAAAATATCTGAGGCGCTGATTGGTATGGATCCAACACTGCAGTCCCAGATTGATCATGCTATGATAGACCTCGACAAAACAGAAAAAAAGGTATTTCAACATCTTTCTGCTGGGAGAACACAAGTTTATTTGGTAGTTAAATCCAAATTGTGTATTTTTCTGTCAATGCTTCTATGTCACATTTTAAGACAAAATTGGAAACCGGGTAGGGAAAAAAACTTGACTCTCCTAGTGAGGTAAAGCTTGGTTGTTGTCACTTTCTCTCTTGCTCTTGTTCAGGATAGGAGTTTTAGCATTCTTTAGTTATAGTGATGGATTCAACACAGATCATCAAAATCAACATTTTGTTTCTGTTGCAGGAAAGGAAAAGAAGTCTATCTTAGACATTTATTTATGACATGTTGTAGTTAGCTTAAGATACACTTTTGTTTCGTAGTGGGTTTTACTATAACATTTATCAATAATACAGTTGGGACAATGCTTGGTTCTTACTCATAAGTAAGTAACTCAGTTAGGGAAATATTAGTTTCATTCTCTATATATTTTCACTGTTCTATTCTCTTTCCTTTCGCTTTTTGTCTCTCTAACAAGGTGCATACTTAGGTTAGCATGAGAATATTATGCTGTTAGAAAAGTGTTGGGTTCAAAACGGATATTATAAAGGATTTGAATTTCAGTAAGGTGGGAATTCATAATATATCTTTTATATTAGCTGAGTAAAAATTCAGCAGTTTGGTCAATTTGAATAGTCGAAATCCAAAATATCAAGTGATTGCTTGTCTTTCTTCCGTTATCATCCGGAGATTTTGATGAAAGTAGTCCGAGTCAATAATTCTTATGACCTACATACGTTATGAGCAGATACCTTCAATGACTTGCATGTTTGAATAATTCGTCTTAAATGACAGCTCTATCTAATCTAATTCTACAACGTTTAATAATTTTTAATCTGTTTTGTTTCTGATTTTTGCTTGCAGGGAGAACTTGGGGCAAATGCTATATTAGCTGTGTCCATTGCTGCATGTAAAGCTGGGGCTGCTGAAAAGGAAGTATGGCTTGTCATTTGATATTTTTATTTTCATTTAAAGTTTAATCTGGATACGAGTTTATTTGTTCTGTGAAGCTTTCATGAATCTAAAAGCAAAAAATTATCAGGTTCCACTGTACAAGCACATCGCTGACCTGTCTGGAAAAACCAACCCAGTACTTCCTGTTCCTGCTTTTACTGTTATAAGCGGTGGAAAACATGCTGGAAATAATCTGGCAATTGAGGTATAATTTTTATTACACAGAAATTTTCATTAGTGTTTCTGTTATCTTACTTCTATTATTTCCTATAGACATTTATGATTTATGAGCAATTTTTCGATCATGAGCCGCAAAGTTAAATGGCCAATGAATGCGGAAACATTTATTTTATATTAAACTAATTATAAAACAACTTGGGGCTTACACACTTTTGCTGTAACCTACATCTGGTCAGTTCTTTGTCGTTTACCTTTGGATGTTGGATTGTTGAAATTGATTATGTTCTTAATCTGACCTTTAACCATCAATAAGTATAGTTACTATTAAATCTGTGTTTTCTCTGCTGCTTCATAGTGATTTGAATTCTTTCAAATGCGAAAGCTTTCTTATATTATTGTTATAGGAAATCATGATTCTTCCAATTGGAGCAAGCAGATTTGACGAAGCACTGCGAATGGGCTCTGAGACCTATCATCATTTAAAGGTGATTGTCTTCTTCTTTTTTTTTCTTTTCCACTATCCTATTTTTTCAGTTTTTGTTTTCTATGTTTAGATATCTTTTCTCATAATCTCGTGCTTTGTAATGTTCCCATGCTCGAATATTATCAAGTTTAATTGTGTCATGTTGTTCAGCTCTATTACAATGATTAAGGTCCCTGAGATATGTTGTTTAAGCTGATACATTTATATGTTGTTCATGACAAAAGGGCAGGCTGTTATTACAGAAAAATGTGGGCCACATAACTGTAATGTCGGTGAAGATGGTGGCTTTGCTCCTAATGTCTCCAGGCAAGCTTTTTATCTTAAACACTCTGGATTTGTACAGTTTTTAAAATTCTTTACTTTTAAATGAATATATGAAATGGATATAACTCTGTTTTAGAAGAAAGGAAAGAAAAAATATCTCCAAAACTGGTTTATACAGTATTATATAATATGATGACTGATTAGAATCAACAATTAAGTTGGTTGGTAGCTTATTTGTTATTGTTATTTCTTTTACTCTCTGATTTGTTGGATATATAAGATCTCTGGTCGTCAGAAATATATGATAATATGCTATTGTAAGAATCCCGTGTGTATTTTGCTTCTTAATCTAACTTGTTCTGAGGCAACTATTGGACTGCTTCATATTATAATTACAGAGTATCATTCTACTTGATGAATGCAGTTTTTTAGAACTAATTCCTATGCATTTGTAGGGTATTTTTAAATTAAGGTAAAATATAAATTAAGAGTGAAATTTGTTTAAGAGAAAAGTGTTCAAATTTATACGGGAGATGTGCACAGTTAATCCACGCAGATTCTAAAAAGTTTAGATTAGACAACTGTTTAAAAATTTAAATTACAAAAAAATGCATGGTTAATTAGTTCATAATATTGCATAAAAAAATTAATTGGTTCATAATAATTGGTTTTAAAGTTTAGAAGTTAAGAATAATGTGTCATTATTGAGGTAAAGTACACCAAGACTTAATTACTCTTAAGAAAGTATTCTCTAATTTAATATTTTTGAGTGGATTGTACGAAGTTTCTCTAATTTAATAGTTTTTATGTCAAGTATTTTTATTGTTTTGTATAAATCACTTGTTTTTATGCTTGGGTAATGTATTACTAAGTATGTCCATTCTAAAATAATTACTTCTAGAGATTTTATGATGTTATAATCTTATTTCTTCTTTTGAGCTGACTTTTTAAAATATCATCAGCTTTAGAGAAGCCCTGGATCTTGTAAAGGAGGCCATTGGTAGAACCGGTTATGATGAGAAAATAAAGATAGCTCTTGATGTCGCTGGTACAAATTTTTGTATTGGTAAGTAATTATACTTTTCTGTTTCTTATTTGGTTCTAGATTCTTGAGAAGGTAAAAGTTGTCGATTCTTGCATACTTTATCATTGCTTATTGATCTTATAATGAGAAACTGTTAGGAGCTCACGGACCCTCTATTAGGGAGGATTTGGATCCTCTAACTTTCTCTCTATCTCTCTCTTGATTTGATTCTCTCACTTCTTTTCCCTCCATTATAAACATCATTATCTCTCTTTTTTTCTCCATTTTTCGTCTAAAGTCACTCTACCTTTCCCTCCCAACAGGTAGAGGGTGCTTGCCCCTACTACTGATAGGATTACTAGAGTTTATTATCGAAAAAGAGGAAACATTGTGAACTCTTAATTACTTAGGAATTGCAAATTGCTTGGAGAAACTGTGTTATAGCAGTGTTATGAACTGGTTTACAGAATCATTTACAAACAAATAGAAGTAGTTCATTTCACTTTGCCGTCGTTGCAAAACAATATTAGTCTAGCTTAGAGTTGTAGAATTAGCTATCTTATGTGTTAATAATAGCGCTATGCATTCCAAAGTCTACCACTAATGGTGTTATGTCGTTTGTCTGTATCTTTACATCTGAATCTGGTAATATTTTTGTTGCCACCTGATCATAATTATTTTCTTTTTCGGGGGGGGATTGATTGTTATTTTTGGTTTACATACCACACTGTTCAAAATTTAGTGAGACAAACAATTAAGGCTTGAAAAGGTAAGAAATAAATTGAAGGTAAAAAGGTTGTAGGTTGAACCACAATGCGTAATGGTTATGAACTTCAATCTTTAGAGCTTGTCATTGGCTTATTTTAACATTTCATTTTAATCACTAATTTTATGCTCGAGTCATTAATTAATTTAATGGAATGTAGTAAAATATTTCACTGTTGTCTTCTTATAAGGCTGACACCTTTATTCTGTGAAGTATCTCACCTCAAGGCATTTATAAACCTCCAGTGCCTTTTGACACCTTTTACTTTTCACTGTTAACCAGTTTATGTTGTTCTATGCATGCTTTTCCCTAAAACAGGTAAAAGATATGATCTGGACTTTAAATCTCCTCAAAAGTCGGGGCAGAATTTTAAGTCAGCAGAGGATATGATAGAATTGTATAAGGAACTATGTACCGGTAAATCAGTCTATTTACCCCTTTGCAACTGAGTTTGTTATAAATTATTTAGGCTTTACCGCATATTTATTTTTTTGTCTTTCTTTATGAATTTGTAGAATACCCAATTGTATCAATAGAAGATCCATTTGACAAGGAAGATTGGGAACATATCAAGTATATCTCAAGTCTTGGAATTTGCCAGGTATTATTTATTGAAAAGTTAATATTTGATTGGAATCAGTCAAGTTTCATTTCATTCCTTTTTAAGAGTCTTTCAAGGTTTTTGTATGCTAACCACGGAAATCTTGTGTTTTTTCTTTTATGCTATTATTGGTCTTTTTTTGTTATACCCTTGACAGTTCCCCATTTTTTGTCTCTGCAATAGTTAAAGGGTACAATTGACAAAATAATAATTAATGTAACATTAAACTTTGAATTTGGCAAATAAATAATAATATTTTTTCCTAAAAAATTGACACTTAAAAAAAAAAAAAAGATAGGGAGTTTCTGTTAAGCAGCTATAATTTGTTGGCTGGGCATCCAAAGATTGATGCTTTTTATTCTGTAGTAAGCATTACCGTTTTGGAGGTTATGGGATATTTTAATGAATACTAATAATTAACAGGTTATTAGTGTAGCAATGGCATGATGACACATTACAGTGGGTTGAGCATTACTAAAGTTGCTTATTGGATACTGATTAGAACTTCTGTTGATATAATTTGAATGATTTTGCAGGTAGTAGGGGATGATCTGTTGATGTCTAATGCAAAGCGCATTGAGAGAGCAGTAACTGAGTCTGCTTGTAATGCTCTTCTTCTTAAGGTAACTGAATATTGTTTCAATAAACTTTCAAGGGGTTGCTTTGTCTAATAATAAATTTAATCTTATCTCAGTTTGCTTAAACTTAGAGTTTTCCATTTTTTTATCATATGAATGCTAAAAATTTTGTTGATGGAATGATAACTAATCCTGTTTCATAATTAAGTTGAAGCATTGGGTATCTACAAACTCTGGAAAAGGTTAATTTTTTTGTGCAAATACGAGATCACAAGTTACAAAGCTAGTTTGTATGAAAGAGAAAAATATAAGATCACAATTTACAAATCTAGTTTAGTTTATATGAAAGAGAAAAATATTAAAAGAGATTGCTGGTACTTTAGTTTTGCCACTGTGTTTGCACTTTTTTTTTTCTCTCTCTATTTATCTAGAGGGCATTTTAATTTTAAGGGCAATGTTATTTGAACAACATTTTCTTGTGACAACCTATTAGACAACCAAATAATACAAAGAAATTTAGGTAATGGCACAAAAATCAAAGCAATAGAGAGAAAAAGTAGAAGGACAATGTGAGTAAGAGAGAGAAAGTTGTTGCAAAAGTTGTCAAAAAATAGTTGTTCAAATATCATTTCTCTAATTTTAATCCTCCTCTTATGTACTTCCCTTCTATTTTGTTGAAGAAAAGAAACATGAAAATGTGATTATTTCCCATTGTGATCCAGGTCAACCAAGTTGGAACTGTTACAGAAGTCATTGAAGTGGTCAAGCAGGCAAAGGAAGCGCATTGGGGGGTGGTGACATCTCACAGAAGTGGAGAAACTGTAGACTCTTTCATAGCTGATTTATCTGTTGGCCTTGCTGTTGGTCAGATTAAAGCAGGAGCTCCTTGCAGAGGAGAGCGATTAGAAAAATACAACCAGGTCTCGTTCACATTCTTATGCTGATGGTTTTACAGTTATAGATTATGGCTAATAAAAAAATATTACAACCCTACTTTTTTATAAATTAAACCCCGCCCATGAAAAAATGTTGTCAGTTTTATGAAAAAATGTTGGTGGGTTTTAAGTGGTGATTTTAGGGGACTTCGTGTGTTGTGAGCATGTTTTCTGTCCGTTGCTTTCAGGATATCTTGGCCCAATGAACTGTCTCTATTCCTCTTGATAATTTTCTCTCTTCAATAAACAAAAACCGGAGATTGAATTGTGCACTTACATAACTTAGCCCTCGAAGTATTTTACATGAATTTTTTACTAGCTGCGAGTCTTATTTAGGGATACAGTGATGTTTTTATGTACATATTTTTTCTTTTTTTCTTGTTTGTCCAGTTAAAGTGAAACAACAGAAAAAATATCATAAATAAAAAATGAACATGGTACTAGAAAACTCCTGTTATGATAGGATCCGAAAAAGTGTTGAACTCCTCATGAGTCCATTATAGGCAGTCAGACTTTACATTTGCAATGCAACGAATGCTTGTTTCTCTTTGTTTTTTTTCTCCATGTGAAGGTAAAGTATGACAACTATCTGAAATTTGATACAGTTACTTCGGATCGAGGAAGAGCTTGGAGATCAAGCAGTTTATGCTGGTGAAGATTGGAGGCAGTAAGAGATAACAATTTCTTCAGGTTGATTTTTTGAGATATGCTTTTCATGTGAGTTTGATAGTTTAAATTTGCTGTCCGAAAAGGCCAAAAAGATAGGTTGAACTTCACTGTAGTACAGTATATACTTTTTACAATGTATTTATTTGTACCAAAATTTTACATAGTGTTGCCTCGATTGCGCTATTTGATTTTAGCCTGTATGACTGAGTATTTAGGAATATATGCATAAGAAAATGCAGCTTAAAAATTGTGGAATATTTCAACGAATCAAAAATTTTGTGGGCAAGAGATATTGGTTTGGTCACAGTTATATCTAGTTTTGACAATGGTTTTATACTACTATTACATCCATTGTTGCTGGAAGAATTCACAGTGAATATTCTTGAGTTGAGATGGTAATTAGGGTGAAGTGATCCAGAAGAACCAGGACTGAAATCTTTGACATACTACATGCAAAATGAATACGGCAATTGTCGAAGAATATAAATATTAGAGTATATGTTATGCATAAATTCATGCATTCTTCTAGAGTTTTAGTTTGTCTTTGATATAGTTCTTATTAAATTCTGCAAGTACTTCATAAAATGATGGCCTTAAAAGGTTTTGTTGTACAAGGATACTTTTACCGAATAAACAATCAATTTGGTCCATAAACCATCGTTATTTCTCCTATTTAATCTTCGAACTGGAAAATATAAGCATTCCTCCATTTTTTTTTTTATCTTTGAACTGAAAAAAATATTAAACTATTGTCTGTGTTTTTTTTTTTTTTTGAAAACTACCATATTTAGAATTACCTTGTTTTATTTATAATTTTTAGATTTTACTTGAATTGATACTTGAAGAATGTTTACGCAACTATAAATTTGGAGATTTATCCAGAAGTCCTAGCTCAACTGGCAAAATGTCGAAATTGTTAGGCCGGATGCCATGACCGGGGTTCGAACCCCGGTACCTCCACTTGTGTGTGTGAGTTTATAATGGCTTTGCCATTTCGTCTATCTACCAAAAAAAAAAAATTGGAGATTTTGTCATGATATACTTCCATATAATTGTGTTTTTTCAAAAACTAATTTTGTATAATTATTACTATTGATTTATCTGAATCAAAATTTTAATAAAATAAACAAAGAAAATGTGAAAATTTTGTACCAAAAAAAAAGTGAAAATTTGGATGGATATGAGAGGACTACTTGAAAATTACCTTATTTAGAATTACATTGCTTTATATAGAAATAGAATATTTGAATCATTTATTTATATTCAATATCAATTTGATCTGTTACCTTTTTTAACTGGACTTTTTTTCATTATTTTAAAAGTTGTACATTGATAGTTTAAAAAAAATAATTATTTCATATTCTGTAAAAAAAAAAAATCCATTTTTAGTCAAAAATTAGGAGGTTGTTTTTGGAAACGATTAACTTTTGATCCCAATTGAATTATCTTTAATTTTTTTATTAACATAGTGCAATTAATTTTTGTTACATTCCCTACCAATTACAAATCATATTATATTATTATACTCCTAAAAATATAACGACGTGTCTACCAAAGCCCAAAAACATTTGAATGAAGACGTAACGGATTTCATGTTAATTATATTAGAAAATTGTAATGAAAATTTCATATTGACACAAGTAAAAATATTAAAATGTCCTTAACGGCAGTTAACAACCGTTGGATAAAGCACCGGCAGTTAATAACCGTTGGGACATACGGGTTTTGATCCCTTTTTCTCTCCGAGCGCTAGCGGTACTCTCCTCTTTACCTTTCCGCATCATATCCTCTCTAATAACCTGCTAAACAATGGTTCTAACCTAATCTAACTTATGCATTCATCAAACCTAATCTAACTTATGCATTCATCAAATCTAATCTAACTACATTATCACATTATGGTTATCATTATGCCAAAATTAAACTTAATCATATATGATAAATTAAACTTAGACATTCATAAAATTTAATATAACACATTCATCAAACTTTATGTAACATAACATGCCACATTATGTCATTCATCAAACTTGCCGAAAAAACAAACTTATAAATATCATAACATATATGCATTACACAAATATACGGTTATTATATCATTATGTCCAAACTAATCAAACTTGTCAAAAAAAAACAAAAATGCAAACTTATAATCATTATAACATATATACATTATAAAATTGAACATATTTGCAAAAATATTACACAAAAAAAAAAGCAAGATTTTCTCACTTAGGCATTCCATCAAACACCTTATGTGCATTTCAAAATACTAGCACAATAGTGTTAATTCAACATCAAATTCAACTACATTGTACCTAAACCTACTCTAAACAATAATGCCAACAAAAACCCTACATTATAACATCAAATTCTAACATAATTTGCAATTTCAAAACCTAACCTAAACACTAAAGTTTTGCTAAAATTATGAAAACTAACACCCTAAACAACCTACATTGCATGCAAATAGAAAGAAAATAACTTACTTGTTAATTACTTGAAGAAATTTGACTCAAATCCGTGCAATTGAAGTTGGGGTGAAGTTGGTTTTGTGTTGTTTTGAACTTGTAACCAGAAACTGGAAGTTTTTTGCATTCTTAAGATACAGAATGCAACGGCAGTTAACTGCCGGCGGTTTTCTCAACGGTAGTTAACTACCGCTAAGGGCCTTAACGTAATTTGCTTGTGTCAATGTGAAGTTTCTTATGTCAAAAAAACAATTTTCATTATATTAAAGAGAGATGTGGTTCAGTTGTTGGTAGGACAATGCATTATTATATGTAGGGGCTGGAGTTCGAACCCTAAATACCCTACTTATTCAACTTATAAGGTGAATTCTAGCCACTAGACTATATAAAAAAAAAAAAAAAAAGAGATGTAGCTCTACCAAATAACACAAATTACGGTTTGATTGAGAGATTCTTTCTCTGGAACGTAGTCACCTAATTTTAGTAAGAAATCATACTAATTAAGAATCTCTTAAATATTTGATCATTTATTTTTAAATAGAATCTCACCAATGATTTTATATACTTTTATGTTTGCAAAAACATATATAAACAAAAAAAAAAGTCCAGCTTTAGCAACTTCTCCCTTAAACACAAGTCTGAAACAAAGGCTGCAAGTAAGTGTCCCTTCATTCTCACCCCCTGTTGTTCTCTAGTATATATATTTTTTTTTTCTTTCTATTATTATTAGATGAACTGTTTTGTAAAAAAATGTTTAGAATGAAAGAAGTTCGCGTGCATGGATGCTTCAAAAATAGTATTTCGTAGATGTGGCATACGGTACCCTTGTATGAAGGTTTCATAGCTTTTGTGAGCAATAAAATATTCATATATTAGTTTACATCTAGGTCTAGCACTAGCACAAGTAGTTGATGCACAATATGTGAAAGTTGTAAACCCTATTATATCCGGTTCGATTGGGTTGTTTCTCTGGATTAAATTACGTCGTAATGTTTTTATCACAAATGATGTTTGTCATAATGCTTTATTATATTATATAGTTTTTCTAGTTTTTTCTGTCTCTAGTGATCCGACTATCATTCTTATCTAGGCATAATCATCATGTCTTCTCTCTACATGCTCAAACCACCTACGCGTAGGGAATCTGGTTCAATTCATACTAAAAAAAACTTCATACATTTGTTCCTAAATATACAAGTCATTAGAAAGAAAAAAAATGTTTTCCCAGATATATCCTGGATTAATTCCACTAAGTAACTTGATTTGTGAACTTAAAAAAAAAATATTGATTTAGGGATTTTTCGACAATCATTAAAACTGGGGGTTGTTGTTGATTAGTTTGTTGATTTGCTCAAAATTACTAATTGTTGTTTAAATATTTGTTGATTTGCTCAAAATTGGTCATCGTTGCTGCATGATTTGTTGTTGCATAAAAGTACAAAGCTTGATTTGCTCAACATTCATACACAATGAATACAATAAGTACAATGCTGATTTTTATTAATATGTGTGAAAATTGCAAAAGTAGCTCATTATAAGGGACATATAAAAAAATAAATAAGGGACATAGATAGTTGCAGGCCTAAGCAGCACCTAAAAAGCCGGTTGAAAAGTGGATGGAATCTTTTCCAGTCTAGAGACTGGCGGATTACCCTCGAAAGAAAGGATACAAATCCGGTTAGGAAAGACTTGTAAGAAATATATGTGCTTGGTTGTTTTGTCTACCAACCCTGAAAGAATTGTGACTCTTTTTTCTTTGTCGGCTGTAAACCAATTTCGATCTTAGCCAATCTCAGGTTGACCGTCTCTTCGGCCCCCTTTCGATGCACTTACTTTGTGATTTTCAAGGGTTTTTGGATGGCCACTCCACTAATTTAGTTTTAATACTTCCTTTTGTTATATTTGCAGCTACTATTACCAACCATGGCATTGGCAAAAGTGGATTTCAGTTTGAAGGCCATTTCTCCCATTACAGACAATTTAGGAATCACATCTCAGACTGATCTTGTTGAAATCAATCTCTTCTTATTCGTAAAGATAGTCAGAGCCCGAAATTTGTTTGCACATAATGGCCATAACAATTTGGATCCTTATGTGGAGGTGACAGCTGGGAGGTTTCTAGGGAGAACCTTTTGCTTACAGGGAAACACAAATCCAGAGTGGGACCAGGTCTTTGCACTTGAGAATGATCAAATTGAAAAGGAAGGGATAAAAACTGTTGAGATTTTTGTGAAGGATAATGTTGCTAGGTATGATCCATATTTGGGTATGATTTCATTGGAAATTTTTCATATTCCTAAAAGATTTCCAACTGATAGTGCACTAGCACCAAAATGGTTTGTACTAGAAGATGAATGTAAGAGACGATATAGGGGAGAGCTTATGATGTGTTGTTGGATAGGAAATCAAGCTGATGAAGCATTTCATGAAGCTTCGCATTTACAATTAGGTCATGTGCTAATTAGTGCTCGTCATACTCTTAATACTTGCTCAAGGGTATATATTATGCCTAGGGTTTGGTGTCTTAGACTTAATTTGCTTCAAGTTGAGGGACTTATACTTGAAATTGATGACCCATCTGAAAGCTCTGACATTTTCATCACTGCTACTTTTGGGAATGGGACTAGGACACTCGCTAGCAAGTCGGTGAAAAGCAATAATGGAAATCCAATATGGAATGAAAAAGATATTTTGTTTGCTGTGGCAGAGCCCCTTGATGAAATATTGTTTTTAACTGTGGAGCAAGGAACATTGGCAAGGTGCAAGAGGTTAGGGACATGTGTATTTCCTGTGAAGAAGGCACAAACACCATTACAAAATCCGGATCGTCTTGTAACCATGGATGTTATACAGAATGAAAGATTTTTTGTCGGTAAGCTTAGTATGAGGGTCACTTTGGACGGCGGGTATCATATGTTTGATGACGATCCACGGTACAGCACTGATGTGAATCCAACAGACAATGGGGTCTGGAGACCAAACATTGGAGTTTTTGAGATGGGGATATTGAATGCTACAGGTCTTCCAGAGATGAAACCTCAAGGTCGCACCGATGCCTATTGTGTAGCTAAATATGGCTCAAAATGGGTTCGGTCAAGAACTGTTGTTAATAGTCTTTCTCCAAAGTGGAATGAGCAATACTCTTGGAAGGTCTATGATCCATCTACATTTTTCATTATTTCTGTGTTTGATAATAGTCAATTACATGAAGAATATATAGCTGCTGGAGCAAACGATACAAGGATAGGGAAGGTGAGAATCAGTCTATCAGAAATGGAAATCAACACCGTTTACAATTATTCTTATCCTCTTGTTCAACTTCAACCTTCTGGGCTGAAGAAGATGGGGGAAATTCAATTGTCTTTCAAGTTTACTAGCCCTTCTAAAGCTAATTTGTATAAAAAGTACACAATGCCAATGCTTTTTCCACAACATTTCGAGGATCCGCTGTCTCAAGCTCAGTTATACGGATTAAGGCAACAAACTATCGAGCTTGTGCGGTCAAATATGAGCAAAGCTGAACCGCCGTTGAGAAATGAGGTTGTTGATTATATGCTAGATTCACGTGAAATCGTGTGGAGTATGAGAAGATGTAAAGCTGATTTTGAGAGGATTAACGTCTTTCTAAATTGCTTGGTTGGTATTTACACTTATTTTGATGACGTACGCAAGTGGAAAGATCTTGTTTCACCAATTATAGCTCACTTGTTGCTCGTCGTCTTGTTCTTTCTGCCTCAATCGTTGTTGCCAGCAATATTTCTTGCTCTTATAGTCCATATGCTGCAGGAATTTCAAATAAAGCCAAAAACATTATCCCATGCAGATTTGCATTTGTCTCATGTGCATACAGCAAGTGAAGATGAATTGCAAGAAGAGTTTGATCCAATGCCATCCAAATTCGAAGACATCATTTTGATGCATAGATATGATCGATTAAGAGTTTCAGCTGGAAGAGTTGTAACACAGATGGGTGAGTTTGCTGCTACAATGGAGAGACTGCAGTCTCTTTTGAGTTTCCAGGATTCAACAGCTACAATGTTAGTTATGATTTCGTGTCTGATAATAGGGATTGTGGCTTTGGCTGTTCCTTTCCGATATCTTGTCTTTGTTTGGTTTCTTTATTTTCTAAGGCATCCAATGTTCCGTTCACCTTTTCCTCCATTTTATGAAAATTGGATTCGAAGGATGCCTTCAAAATTAGATAGCATGATATGAAAATGCAGCTCTATGGTTCTTTTTTATCAGGAAATTAGGAATAAGCCAACATTGATGCAGATGCAATTTGCTTAGTTATTTTGTTTTTAATGATGAATATTTTATTTATTGATGTTTTTATTGGTTGTGCAAATACTCTCTGAAATTAGGTTTTTGGAACCTGTGATGCTTCCAAATGATATCATTACCTGCTACTCTTGTATGCGTTGATTCCAAATCATATAATGTTTCTGTTGCACAATGCTGAGAGTTATACATTAGATGAGATATAGTCCGAAAACGTGTTTATCAGTGATGAGGTAGCCCTCTCCATACAAACCGGTTTTGTAATGGTTGAGTTAGAGCCAATGTACATATATCGTATTAATTATATGGCACAGTTGAAAAAGAAAGAAAAAAATGGCTCAAAGATGAATCGAACATGGAATTTTGGTGAAAGACCTTGTATTTTGGCAAGGCAAAAAAAAAGGATTTAAGGCACTGTAGTGCTATTAACCAAGTAAACAACTTCTAAAACAATATACTATGTATTTTGATCAAGACTTCATTTTGCTGAAAGACCTTATATTTTGATCCCCTTGTTTACGAAAATATCTTGTTTACGAAAATATCATGTTTTGATTCCCTTATTTTAAATATCGGTTTTCTGGTTCATCATCTCATTTTTTATGTCATTTTCATTTATGATGTTGCAACGTTTATTAGACGACACTTGTAGCTCAAATACTTTAAAATGTATGACGTACCGGTATCATATCGTATCATGCACTGATACATGTCCGATACTCCTCGATACGCAATGGGAGAGTATCCGAAAATTAACTAGGTAATATTGTTCTCTTTTTGTGATATATAATTGACTAACTGTCATTTTCTTTATTATCAATATTGTTTATATTTATATTTCTGTTGTTGTTTACCGTCTATTTTGTGTTCTTTTGTTTGTCTGAGACGCTCCTATTGTTGATTGTCGTGTGAAAACAATTTCATTATTATACCTTATTGTTGTTCTATGTGTTTGGTCTAGGTTTTACGCATATTTTTTTGCTTTTGAGTTTTAGTTCATAGTTTGTGTTTTGAGTTTTAATATGTAGTTTAAATTTAATTTTTTATTAAAGTATCTCAGCCGCATCGTATCTTAAATTTTAAAATTTTTCCGTATCGACGTATAAATGTCGTATCGTATCAGGTATCTGGGCTTCATTGGACAACACCAAATATATTTGTCAAAAAAAAAAAAATTGTCTAAAAGTGGTGCCACATCATAGAAAATATGATAAAAAATGAGAAGCGGGACCAAAATTCCAAAAAATGTTAATCACTGTAACCAAAAAAAGCAATTTTTTTTTTTGTTAGGTAGCCTAGTGGCTAGAATTCACCTTATAAGGTGAATAAGTGGAGTGTCCGGGGTTCGAACTCCGGCCCCTGCATATAATAATGCATTGTCCTACCAACTGAGCTATATCCAAAAATCAATTTTTAAAACATGATGATCAAGACTTCATTTTTTAAAACAGACGACCATTTAAACAAAAAAGAAAATGAAATTTTTATCCTTTATTTCAAATAGAGTTTTTGGTCTGTCGTCTCATTCTCATTTTAATACAAAAAGTTGAGTATAAGTATGCACCGTTCAACAACAATTTTACCATAGTTGGTGTTTCTTAAACTAGGACTGTTCTGAGGTTGAAGTTGGGTCGTCCACGTCCTTTGCGCATGTGCTTTTAATAGTGGGCCGGTTTCTCAAGTCTAATGAGTGTTTTGTGGTGTTCAATGTCTACGCTCCGTGGGATGTCTCCCGTCAGCAATCTCTTTGGGAAAACATAACTAGCAGGTTGGTTAATTATGCTGATCAGAATGTGTGTCTGTGGGGACTTCAATGTGGTCTGTAATGTGTCTGAGAGGCGTAGTGTGGGAACCATTGTTTGTCAGTCAGGGATAGCCGGTTTGAATCATTTCATTGACGGTAATTTGTTGGTTGATTTACCTCTTCGGAGTCGGAGTTACACGTGGTACAGAGGTGATGGTAAATCTGTGAGTCGCATTGATCGATTTTTATTATCTGACAGGTGGTGTTTGACTTGGCCCAATTTTTTTCAGCTGGCTTCGACAAGAGGACTGTCGAACCATTGCCCGCTGGTTCTTTCTGTCGATGAGGAGAATTGGGGTCCTAAACCGTTACGTATGTTGAAATGTTGGGAAAAAATTTCAAGTTATAAAATTTTTGTTCGGGATCAGTGGTAATCCTTTCAGGTGGAGGGATGAGGTGGTTTTGTGTTGAAAGAAAAATTCAAATTAATTAGATTGGCTTTGAAAGACTGGCACCAGAAGCATTCACAGAACTTATCTGCAAAAATCATGTATGTCAAAGATAAAATTACGGCTTTTGATCTGAGAGGTGAAACAGAGGATCTTTTAGATCACGAGGTTAAGGAGTACCATGAGTTGTCTGATGAATTGTTTTCTTTATCTCGAGCGCACACTAGTATCTGCTGGCAACAATCTCGGGGCTGCCTATAGGGGGTGACCTGCGCCGTTTGTCTTTTTGGGAACCGCTGATCAATCGTATTCAATCTAGACTGTCGGGGTGGAAATCTAATCATTTGTCCTTCGGTGGTCGCCTGGTTCTGTTGAAGTCTGTCTTGTCATCTTTGTCTGTTTATGCTCTTTCTTTTTTCAAGGCTCCTTCAGGTATTGTCTCCTCTATTGAATCTATTTTAAATTGTTTTTTTTTTTTTTGGGGGGCGGGGGGGGTGATGACCACAGGAAAATTACTTGGATTTGAGTTTGTGGTATAGGGTGTTGTCGGCGAGGTACGGAGAGGAAGGTGATTTTTTGTTGGATGGTGGGAGGTACGCCTCGGCATGGTGGCGCACCATTGCTGCCTTGCGAAAGGAGCTTTGGTTTCGTGACCATACAACTAGGTTGGTGGGGAATGGTAAACATATTTATTTTTGGTCGGATGTGTGGGTTGGTGGGGTGTCTCTTAGAGAAAGATTTAGCAGACTCTTTAACTTATCAATGTCAAAATGGATGTCTGTTTTTGAGATGTTTCAGTTAGGGTGGGGGGAGAATGGTGAGGCGTGGAAGTGGAGGCGGAGGTTGTTTGCGTGGGAGGAGGAGCAGGTGGGGGAATTATGTTTATTGCTTCAAAATGTGACTTTGCAAGTTGACAATGAAGACATGTGGCTATGGTCGTTGGAAAAATCAAATGTTTACTCTGGTCGTAGTGCTTACAATTATCTGACAACTCAACCACCAATTGATATTCCGGTGGCAGCAAAGTCTCTTTGGTATAAGGATATTCCTCTTAAGGTTGTGGTCTTTGCTTGGCACTTGTTTCGAAACAGGTTACCAACTAAGGATAATCTATTTCGCCGTGGTGCAATAAATTACGATTCTTGTTTGTGTGTTGCTGGGTGTGGTTCTTTGGAAGTTGTCGACCATTTATTTTTTCATTGCTCGTTTTTTGGGTCGGTTTGGAACAACATTCTTCAATGGATTGGTCTTTCTATTGGTATTACCGAGTGATGCTTCAAATCACTTCAATCAATTCGGTTTTGGTGGTGGAGGTCCAAGGGTGCAGCTTTCTTTTTCGAGCGTCATATGGTTTGCTACTGTGTGGAAAATTTGGAAGAAAAGAAACAATAGGATCTTCAATGGTAAAGAGTGCTCAATTATGCGTTTAGTGGACAAAATTAAGTTATTCTCTTTCTCGTGGTTGAAGGAAAAATTTGTTCAATTTTCCCTCAATTACCATGGATGGTGGCTTAGTCCCTTGGCAGTGTTGGGTTATGGTTAACTGTTAGTTTCTTTCAGCTTTGTTTTTTGCTGTTTTCGTTTCCCTTTTGTAAATATTGTTTCGGACTGATTGTTTGTTCCTTGGCACATCTTGTGCTAGGAATGACTCTTTGTTTTTGTAATATATATTCCATTTTAAAAGTCTAAACAATGCAATCCTGTACTTAACCATTTTTAATTTACAAATGTATATTACACATTGATATATAAAGACTCCAAGCTTCATAGTACTTCCTATGTGACAAATACTAGAAAAACACAACAAAATTTCCCCTTCCGCGATTAAACAAGTACGTGATTTAAAATGTAAGGATTACCTTGAATATCAGTAAAGCAGCAATGCAGTAATATGGATTGAATGCTGAGCTGTTTCAACTTCACCAAAACTCATCTCCCAACTTTTTTTTTTCTTTTCTTTTTAACAAGACAATGCACTTATGACTTATATGCTGAGCTGTTTTAACTTCACTTGACCTCATTCATTTCAAGTTTAAAGAGAAACTTTTTTTGACAGAAGTTCGAAGAGAAATATGGATTGAATTTTCAATATTTTTTTACAGCTGTTACAAAATGCATTTGTCGGGAGTAAAACCGTTGGACTACAAACACATGCTTAGACCATTTTAATTTGCTATGAGACTAAATCTCAAGTGAACAGCAGGACATTTGGTTTTTTTAAAACCAAAGCGCTATTTACTAACTAAACAATTTCTAAAGACATTATACCATGTACTATTTTTAAGTAATTACACCAAAAGTTTGTAGTCATCTCTAAATCAAAGCAATTTGAATTGTCAATCTATCTCATGACACCTAAAATGCCAAAAGTACAACAAAATGGACACGGAAATGTTGCATACACATAATAAGCAGTGCCGGTCCCACCACCTGTGAGAACAAGTCATTAAGGGTTTGTTTGGTGCGCAAGATAGGGTAGAGATGGGATATGACAAAGAGCTGGATAATGATATTAACATGATAGACATGTATCATGTCATGTGTTTGGTGCACACATGATAAGAAATATGATTGCGTCCCTATTTACCACTAAAAACGAACAAGTATTAGAAGAAAAAAACAATCTTTTCGTAGAAAATAAAGAAACAATTCCAATCGAGAACTATAGAAGCAAGACGATAGTGTGAGTGGAGTTCATCAGTTGTTTGGAGTCGAAGATGGGTCGAATAGAAAAAATGTGTGTGTGTTTGATATAGTTTTATGCTATCACGGACCCTGAATAGATTTTGTAAAATTAGCGATGGTTGAAAGGAATAAAAAATAGACAATGAAGTATATTTGGAATTCCTTAAGTCACTCGAAGCTATTTTCTATAAATTAAATAGATAATAGATTTATAGAAAATAGCTCCGGAAGAACCCTCAGGAGCTCAATCTCATACTTCATCATTTATAACTTCGTTGCAAGTTCATATTATAGAGTAGTATATAAAGATTCAAAAGCTCGTAGAACTATCTTATGTGGGACTTGTAACTTTTGCAAAATAAGAAAAACACAACATAATTTTCCTTTTCACAACCAAACAATTGAACTCAAATTGTTAATAAGTTCTACCAAATGATTACTAAGACCCCTTTCTCCATGGACCGGAGGGTTAACACACACAAAAAAAATATATATAAGGATTACCTCTAAAAACTAAAAATAGTAGCTACTAACCTACTCACTCGTTGGGTTTATTATGCATTGTTAAAGGGGATTTTTATTGGTTACTATGTAGTCAACTCCACTTAATGAGATAAGTTGCTCTCACAGGCACCAACGAGAAGGTGAGGTCATCTTTCTTTTCGGCAGCCGCCTTAAAGCCGAATAAAGGGAGGAGGTTTGGTTGTTGTTGTATCATGTCATAGATACGAAGTATATTTCGTCGTTTAACCATGACTGATCTCCGTCATGAAAACACATAAGACAGTTTTCATCTCTCAACCAAATTTTTGTATGTGCATGAACCAGAAATCAAACTCTTGCCACCAATGTATATGGACCCAAATCCCTTAACACTAATCAGTCCATTATTTTTTTTTATTTGTCTCTGGTGCATTTTTTTTTTTTTTTAAATCTGGATATCCTCTACATAAAGAAGTTAAACTAGGTCACTCAAATTTATATTAAGGAGAATCAATTTGAGACCTTGAGGAGGAGCACGCCTTAAGGTCTCAACCCAAGACCTCTTTTTTTTTCGGGGGGCATTGACTAAGTCTTCCTTTTCTTTTAGTTCTTTTCATTCCGACTTGTAGTTGTTTGTTAAACTCGGGTGTTCTACTTAGGGTACGCCTTGTGCTAGGAAGAATATTTTTTTCGTTGCTAATATATTTTATTTTTGCTTATTCAAAAAAAACAATCAACCAATATTTTTATTTATTTTAGTGTATAACACAGTTAAACAAAAATGTTTTTTTTTTATAGAAATTTAACCAAACAAATATATGTATGTTTATGGCCAAATACATCTTTTGGTTCTTAAATATCATATTAATTCTTTAAATTTTTTAAATTTTAAATAGGTCGTTTAAGTTGTTAATTAATACGCAGTTACCCTTTAAGAACCTATTTGAAACTTAAAATAATTTAAAGACCTATTTAAAACTTAAAATATTTAAAGGACTAACTTTATATTTTTGTCAAATTTAAACGACCGAAGGACGTATTTGACATATATATATATATATATATATATATATATATATATATATATCATTTTCTATTAATCTTTATACAATTATATCAAATTTAATTATGCAATTAAATATAATCAAAGCCTATTTCTATATTCAAAATTAAATTTGTTTCAAACTATCCAAACAATATGAATTGTTAAAGAAAAAAGAAATAGTGAAAGATAAGAGTTTGTTAACTATAATACATAGCCGATTATAACTTTTTTGCACATATAATCGGCAATGTTTCTCAGGTGAATAAACTCTCATATTTCACCATTTTTTAATATTTTTTTACTAGCTTATATTACACATTAGTATATAAAGATTTCAAAGTTTACAAAACCAACCTATACGGGACTTCTAACTTTTGAAGAAGAAAAAAACAAACAAACAAAAAAGCACAACATAGTTTCCATTTTCTCAATTAAACAAACATATGATTTAAAATGGAAGGATTATAAGTTGAAACTGTCACAGCTTCACATGACCTCATTTATTTCAAATTCAAAGATAAAAACAATTTTGAGAGAAGTTCAAAGAGAAATATGGATTGGATTTCTGATAGATTTTAGATTTTGTTCATATATATAGACACAACATAGGAAAAGACAGAGAGAAACTGAAGTATGCAGAATTGGTTTTTGACAGAAAGAGTAAATATCATAAATTTAAATTTATTCAAAAAAAGTAAATATCATAAATAGAACCAACAAAAAAGCAAATGCGTTTGCCGGGAGTCGAACCCGGGTCTATTGCTTGGAAGGCAATTATCCTAACCGTTGGACTACAAACGCTTGCTTGTTTTGTAGTTTGCTTGATTATTATATATTTCAGTATATCAATTATTTATGTTCACTATAGTCTTTTTATTCGAATGTTTATACCTCCATTCGACATGTCGTAATTCTATCATTAAAAATCTTAGATGATTTTTTTACTGGAAGAAATCTTTGATGAACTAAATAATTATAAGATGCCTAATATTATTCTTATTTAACTTGATATTATAGTATATTAGGCGGAGGGGCTATTTTTTTTCCTATCAATCTTCAAAGTCAAAGGCATGTGATTCAGCAAACTTGATAGCTTCTACAAATGCAAAAGTTGTATAACTTTTCGTATTTTAATCTAACTATGAATAAAAAAAAATAATCTACTCAATTTGATAATCCCAACCAACCCAGTTTTTTTTTCAAGTGCAAGTTATCCTATTTTGAATTGATTTTACATAGTAAACTGTAGCTACCCATGTACTTATTTAAATTGGGCTAAGACAAACAAACCAAATCATCCAAAAAATAATAATAAACAAATAAATTATACAAAAACACTTAATAAGAATTTTGCTCCTCTAAAATGAATAATTCATTTAGATAATAAAATGAGTAATATCAATCAATTTTTTTTGATAAGGTCAAAAGAAAGGTTGGGCATCCGGGAGAATCTGCAGCATCCTAATTAGGTTGGCATCCCACAGAAAGCCCCATCCTCTACCGCCTTTCCAATACGTAATATTATTAAAAAAAAAAAAAATTACAAAAGAGAGGAGACTATGCCAAAACCCTCAAAATGAAGAAAAAAGACAAATAAAAGGAAAAGAAAAAGTTGTGAAAATCTATAGTTTGATAGCTCATTTATGTCTCGTACAAAATCTACCAACAACGTAGAAGGCAAAATAGTGAACCAAGTAGAGTCATCTATGTCATGTCCCTCTGCAAGCCTATTCCAGAACCAAACCTTGAAAAAATCTTAGGTTCCGCAATAAATATCAATAACGGATAACAGATAAAAAAATATATATTATAAATACATTATAATAAATCATGAATGTGTTAAAATAAAAGCACCTATTAACTTCATACTTTACTCACTTTATAATATCAAAATATCAAAATCTCTTCCATACACCTACTATTATTTCCATTTACACTTGATTAGATGTTGAAATAACAAGACAAATGCATGGGAAATGATAGCAACTGAAGTGTTCACCAACGATGCTCATTCAACCCAATAAAAATAAAAACAATAAAAAATGTTTTTGGAACAAAATCCGACATTAACACGGTATGTATATACAGTTCCGACTTTTATAGTATTCATTTTCATTATTCGATTTCAACATCACTCACAACCGAATTGTATTTTAAACTGTCTCAGATATCATGTCCAATTTTTGCGTATCTAAATAAAATAACACATTTCATAAAAAAAAAAAATAGTAATAAATAAATAAATAAATTATCTACACTCCATATTTGTACCTCAAATAAAAGAACGGTGCAAATCTCAAAATGGGTTGAAAAAATCAAAACCCCTTTGATTGAGTGATGAGTCTCCCAACCTATTGCATTCCACTTGCACTTGTACATCAATCACACAATGTTCCTTGTCCTTTATCAAACGACAAATTTCACATGAAATATCATATATTAAACGACAAACTTTTAAACCATATAATAAAAAATAAAAAATAAAAAATATTAAATATCTTACTCTATGGTCCATAATTACAAGATCACAATTCACATATACTCTTATTCTGAACCACACACAAAAACACACATAACAGAAACCTTAACAAAGTAACACAAACATAGATACAATTATTACAATGGCTTCTATGGCTACTACAGGTGTTATCAAAGTACCACGTTGTTCTTCTTCATCATCAAATATAAGAAACAAAGCCATTCAAAGAAGTCTTTCATTCTCATCATCACAACTCTCTGGAGACAAGATTGTTACAGTTTCTGGTGGTGCAGGAAGAGGAAGGTGCATCCGGAAGCATGTGATCGTCACTCCTAAGGCTGTTTCTGATTCACAGAATTCTCAGACTTGCCTTGATCCTGACGCTAGCAGAGTGAGTTTATATCTTTTGCTTTTGGTTGTTTTTCTTCCTTTTTTAGAGCTAAGAGCTGAATGAAAAGTAGTTAAAATTGTTAATTTTCTATCACATATGAGTGTATGTCAAATCATATGTTAGTGTTCGTGTCGGTGTGTTAGTGTTCGTGTTGTGTCCAGTATCCGTGCTTCATAGCTATAATGTAATTGTTATCAGAAGAAAATAATTTTTGGTTTCTCTTGTAGATTGAATTGAAATATGTGAAAATTTTAATTTTAGATTAAAGTAGAATGTTTTGTTTTATTTTATTTTTGTGACTGAAGTGTAATGAAAATGTGATTATTCATTCAGAGTGTACTTGGCATTATACTTGGAGGTGGTGCTGGTACTCGTCTATATCCACTCACCAAGAAGAGAGCAAAACCAGCTGTTCCTCTTGGAGCTAACTATAGACTCATTGATATACCTGTTAGCAACTGCTTAAACAGCAACATATCTAAGATCTATGTTCTTACTCAATTCAATTCTGCGTCCCTCAATCGACATCTTTCTCGTGCTTATGCAAGCAACCTCGGTGGCTACAAAAATGAAGGTTTTGTTGAGGTTCTTGCTGCTCAGCAAAGTCCTGAGAATCCTAATTGGTTCCAGGTATAACTTTGCCTTAACTATGTTTTCAATTAGCTTTCCTCTTTATATTTTTTGTTTTTAATCGGTTTTATAATTGTGTTATGCTCATCTTGAACTACGTTTTACTTTGGAAAGTTAGTAATTTACTAGTATAATGTGTCTCAGATTTTTTTATCGAGATTAGTCGACTATAGTTGGTAAAGGCCTACCACTGAATGGAGATCAGACGATTTGTTTTTACTTTTAAAATCTGATTCTCAATACAAGTAAAAATCATAACCATGTGATCTTCAATGTACGACCACGACTGCATTTGCAATAACTTTTAATTCCCCCGAGTGTTTGGCATTATCTGACGGCCTTTATCGTCCCTTGAAGTGATATTTCCAAAAATTTGATGTGGTCATTGCAGGGTACTGCAGATGCTGTGAGGCAATATTTATGGCTTTTTGAAGAGCATAATGTTTTGGAGTACTTAATTCTGGCCGGTGACCATTTGTATCGAATGGATTACGAGAAATTTATCCAAGCACACAGGGAAACAGATGCTGATATCACTGTGGCTGCATTGCCAATGGACGAAAAGCGTGCAACTGCTTTCGGTCTGATGAAGATCGATGAAGAGGGGCGTATAATTGAATTTTCAGAAAAGCCAAAAGGAGACCAGTTGCAAGCTATGAAGGTGAGTCCATAATTCTTACCTAAACAAATGCTTCAGAAGTTACAATAATATTTATTCTCTATTATTAGGTCGATACTACCATTTTGGGTCTTGATGATGAAAGAGCAAAGGAAATGCCTTTTATTGCTAGCATGGGTATATATGTTATCAGCAAAAATGTGATGTTAGACCTGCTTCGCGACCAATTTCCTGGTGCAAATGACTTTGGGAGTGAAGTGATTCCTGGTGCTACTTCCATTGGAAAGAGAGTATGTGTTCTTTCTAGTTGTTCAATTTCAAGAAACTTTGACTTTTTTCTAAAACCTCATTACGATAAAGGTCAATGCTTATATTTGGAGTTTCCAACTGTTGAACTTTATAATCTTGCTATAAAACATTCATAGCTTAAATCTCAGGATCTTGAGGTAGTTTTTGTGAAAAATTCACAGGTGCAAGCTTACTTATATGATGGCTACTGGGAAGACATTGGTACCATTGAGGCTTTCTATAATGCAAATCTCGGAATCACCAAAAAGCCTGTACCTGACTTCAGGTAAATAAATAGGCTATATGCCATATAATCATCATATTGTCATGTCAATGTACTCGATGAGAGCATCTTGGTCATGATGTTTATGGATATTAATTTCAGTTTCTATGATCGTTCATCTCCAATTTACACCCAACCGCGATATTTGCCTCCATCAAAGATGCTTGATGCAGATATTACTGATAGTGTTATCGGAGAAGGATGTGTGATTAAGGTAAATTGTTTCCGAATTTGTTCAAAGAAGGAGATTTATACTTTTCTTGACAATGATGTCAAATATAATTAGATGAATTTAATTGGGAGAAACGTGCATTTTTTTCGGTTCCCTAGAACTGCAAAATCTTCCATTCTGTGGTCGGGCTGCGATCTTGCATATCAGAAGGTGCTATTATTGAAGACACTTTGTTGATGGGCGCAGATTATTATGAGGTAAAATGCGGTTCAAATTACTTGTTACTTGCGCTGATCATTATTATAGTTTGATTTAAGCAGTTGAAATGCTTAGATGCAGCGCAATTCATTCATTTGCTTGTGTAAGTTACAAGGGAATAATCCTAACTGCAACATTGATTTTCTGATTTCCAGACAGAAGCTGATAAAAGTTTTTTGGCTGCTAAAGGCAGTGTACCAATTGGTATTGGCAGAAACTCCCATATCAAAAGAGCAATTGTTGACAAGAATGCTAGAATTGGAGAAAATGTGAAGGTTATATAATATCATCCAACTATTTACACTTCCATTCCCTATTTTACTTTCTAATCCATCTTCTCATATTAATCTTGACAAGTAATTGGCTTTCTCCTATCATATACTCCCTCTGTTCCTAATCTTTGGTCCTTTTAGGTTTCGACGTAAAGCTTAAGAAACAATCAATTTAAACATAAACCAACTTACCTTTATTATTCACAATTTTTTCAAAATCTCATAATAATTCGCTAACTTTCTCTTTCATTATTTATATCAAATTAATTACTCATCTATATATTTTCAATGTACGACACCAAGTAGACATGAAATTCATTTTATGTATTTTTTTTGGGTTGTAACTTGTAAAGGTATAAAGGGAAAATAATTTTCTAAACAAACCAAAGATCTGAGACATAGAGAGTAATAATTGTAGTAGACATGGATGTTGAAGAGTCTTGAAGAAAGATTCTATTTATTTGTTTTCTTCTCATACTTCTTTTTGCGATGTTTTGTTGGCAATGTACTCAGTTTACTTAGTTTCCATTCATGTAAACATTTAACTAGATCGTAACTTTTAGAAATCTTACATATGGTTTCAATTCTCAGATAATTAACAGTGACAATGTTCAAGAAGCTGCAAGAGAAACAGAAGGCTATTTCATTAAAAGCGGGATCGTCACAATAATCAAGGATGCGTTAATTCCTAGTGGAACTGTCATTTAGAAGATCAATGCACGCCACGATTTTGTATAAACTACACTTGGAGCTTAAACAAAATCATGCTACCACTGTGATTTTGTCAAATCTAACGCGAAGGGTTTAAACTTTTGTTTCCTAATGTTGAGTGAGACTTTGGAGTTCATCATTAATGGTGAAGGGTTTGAACGGTTATGCTTCCACGTCTAAGATAGGCTTTCATCTCTATGCTTTATGAGCTATTTATTTTTTGGCTAGCTGCTTGTAAATAATAGATGAAGAGAGGACCTTCTTTTGAATAATCAAGTTTTATTTGTTGCTGTAAAATTCGTTAATCAACTGAATAATAGTTACATTATTCTGTATTGTCGGTTAAAATTGACAACTTGACAAAAATTTAATACGCCAAAGATGTTCATTTTCAATCAATCATTATACAAGTTATACTTCCATCTACACATGTATGTGGTTCAAAATTGGAAGAAAAATATAATGATATTGTAATGTAAAATGTACTGACAAAATCAGCTCTTGAATCTGATGCTTCGACTGATATTTGCGTTAATTCCCGAGGATTCCCCGCCATAAGGTGAGAATGATATTTTGATACTCTGAACCTGTCCCTTGTGATTCTTAACAGATTTTTGATGCTTGAGCTGCACATTGATTTAACCAGAGAATGCGAAATAGTAAACACGAAAAGCAATGGTTGAACATTTAAATTTGAGGAGTCTGTTAACTACAAGGAGTAAGTGAAAGTACCTTGTAATTCTTTCTAGGATTCTTTTTCGACTTGTTGCGACTTCGAGTTAGTCCTCTGTTCTTTAACATCTGCAGCACATTGGTGACCAAGTTAAGACTTTAGTATTTCCAGAAACATATAAACAATTAGAGTGAAAACAAGAGAGATCAAGTAAGAGAACCTGAGAAGTGATATGGCGCTTTCCGTCCACAGTCTCCTCAGGCAAAGAGGGGACAGATGATTTCCTGCAAAAGCAAATGAATCTTTATTTTCATTTCGAAAAAGATAGGAAAATAAAAAATATTCAAGCCAAAAGAGCTCCAAAACTTCACCTTAAATCGGTCGAATAGGTCTCAGCTTTCGCAGCACGTTTTGTAGGTCGCAATTTTTTTGCTTGTTCGCAAGCATCGTTATCCTCATTGTTGTTATCCTCTGTCTTAATTCCAGTACCAGCTAACACCCATTTCTCGTATTTTTTCCTTCGTTCACCAAAATCATCTCTCTTAGGCTCATCATCTCCAGACACCACCTTAGCTCAAAAGGGGATCAGTCAGATGTTTCACAAAACAGGCGTTACAAAAATGAAAACAATGGAAAGAGTTCGTCTGAGATCGTGAATAGCATGGTGGCTGATAGTTTTGTACGTTGCATACGAACTAAACTGAATATAGAAATAGTTCGGGGGATAGTTCAGCGATCAGCCTTAAAGTTTGTAGGAAGCACTACAGATAACATGTATCTATCAATAAAATCTTAATTTTAGTACCTTTAGTTTCTTCTTGTTAGCCTTAATAAACTGTGAAACTTTACATGAGACAGAACCATTATACAGTCCAGTAGGCATCTTAACATCCACAACAGCATCGTCATCAAAATCATCATATGTTGCAAACTGGCTGTGAAAAATTTGTAAATTGCCAGTAAGCTCTCAAACGTTGTAAACAAGTAAGATAGAAGATACGACTATATCACCAAATTAGTCTCTGATTTTGTCGGACACTCTCAAATATGTCAAAAAAGTTCTCTCAACTCTATTAAGTTGTTAAGTTGATCCCTTATACTTAACTACTTACTATCAATCTGGTCCGTATATAACAACTTATTATCAATTTACTCCCTAACATTACCATCAAATTTGACCTATGGTTTGGTGAAAATAAACAAGAGTAAAGACATACCCATTAGTTGGTGTAAAACGCTTAAGAGAATTACTGGGCTTAGGAGCAATGTGACTGTAAAAGCCCTGCAAACCAATGTGATGATCCTTCAGCCATGTTAACGTGGTTCAACAAGTAAAATCAAAATCAAAATCAAAATCAAAGATTGAGATGTATAATTAACCTGAAAACGATTCACTCCTCTCCTCCGCATCATACTTAAACACCACTCTTTCAATGCTTTGCGGCGGTGGATTGTGAAACAATAAAGAAATAAAGTATTAGGTTAATTATGGGCTTGGGCCTAAAAATAAATTAAAAGTGTTAAAATAATTAAACTTGAGCTCCAAGTATTAGAGTGTGTATATATATTATTATTTATATATAGACAGACACACACACAAACTCTACATAACACAGATCGGTGTTGGTGTTTGTTCCTTCCGAATTTTAGATTTCCGTTTGTCATCTGCTGCTGCTTTCAGGTAAATTGCTCCTCCCACTCTACCACTTGTCTTCTTCCGTTTGTTCGTGCTATTTTTTTTTCTTTCAATTGTCGCTGCTTTTATGTATTCATATTATTCCATTAACTAACTACCTGATTATCGTGTCTCGTTGTTGTAGTCCTTTTAATATATCTATCTTTGAGTAAAGATCAAATTTGGTCTCTCGCAAATTTTCTTGATTCTCATTCCAAAGACCTATGAAGCACGGACACGGACACCGAACACGACACGGATAATGACACGCCGACACGGATAATAATTTGAGAAAATGACATATTTTAGTGTAATCATAGGTTTTTGTCGGTGCTTCATAGCCGAAGAATCAAATTAATCGGACACACCTAATCCGAGGAGTATCCATGCTTCATAGCCGAAGACAAATTATGACCCGTTTGGATTAGCTTAGCTTATTTTAAAACACTTATATAAAACAGTCTATGCAAATAAATAAGTTTACTTGTTATTTATAAAGGTAGTTTTTGAAAAGAAAAATGAAAAAAATATATATATATATCTCAATCCAAATGGAACCTATGCTTTTGACTCATCATAAACTAGGTTTTGAACGGAACTCTCTCCTTTTATCTAGGTTTTGGACCAACTAAGCATGACAAGATTGACATGGGTAGAATATTTTTCCAATGGACTAATTTGTCCCTATATTAAATTATCCTAAATTAATTTGAATTTTGAATATTATATTTTGTCAGAACTAACTAAATCAGGTCGTGAAAAAAAGTTGTGAGGGACCAAATTGTTTGTATTTTTAGTATATGATATGATAGGATGATATTTGTGCTCTTTGCAATTTATCCAAAAGTTTAGACTCCATTCCCTTTTTCTTTTCTTTTTATTGTTCCAGTTTATCTACTCTTGTCAGTTTCAACTTCACTACAGGAATTTGGCATCTGCCTAGAAGTCTCCTTCAATAAAAGGAGGTATGTATTCTCTTATTAATTATTGTAACATGTGCCTTAAAACACAAGTTAATGGACTAGTTATAGAAATTTTTATGAAATTCATACATTCAAAGTTAAATTTTTTTTTTTTTTCCATCACACGATTTCTATTGGTAGATAACTTAACGCCTTCCTTAAAGGCACATGTTGGCATGACAGAAATCTATTGAAGTTATTATCATTACTAGTGCTATTTAATTTGCAGCTATCTAACATGTTTTGTTTTCTTTGCTTTGTTTTTTCTTCTCAAGCCAATGGAAGATGTATGTTATTCATTCTTTAATGATCTTTTTTATTAATTTTTTGCATTACAATTGTTTCCTACTACATTATTGTTGGATGGTTGTTTAATTCTTTATGTGAACTCTTACAGGCAGTGATAATGAACCAGGAAGAGGAATTCAACATTGGACCACTATCTGTGCTCTACATGAGTGTTAGAAATAATACACAGGTGTGTTTTTTTATATATTTATATGTTAAGTTTAGTGTTTGCCAATTATTTCCAAGCTAGACACTGTGATTTCATGTTAGACGCGCGTCTAATGCTATCCCACTGCAGAAACAAACAGAGGCATGTATATCACATATTGAAGTGTAGGTTCTTATGTAGGGTTCAAAACATTTGTGCAGGTACTGATAAATTGTCGGAACAACAAAAAGCTTCTAGGTCGTGTCATGGCTTTCGATAGGCACTGCAATATGGTTCTTGAAAATGTTAGGGAAATGTGGACCGAGGTATGCATTGTTTTGTTTATTTGATTTTGTTTACTTGATTTTGCTGCATTGTTTTGTTTATTTGAATTTTCTTCTCTGCTTGCTTGTTACACAAGTTAAAATGTTTTGCTTGTGTTGTATCAGGTTCCAAAGACTGGTAAAGGAAAGAAAAAGGCTCAGCCAGTAAACAAAGATAGATTCATAAGCAAAATGTTTCTTCGTGGAGATTCTGTCATCATTGTTCTTAGGAACCCCAAATAAACTACTATCTCCATCATTCTTTCATAGTAATTGGCTCTTGTTTTTGCCTTTGTTATCATGCATTCTTGTTCTTGATAATTAAAGCCTTCAAATTATATTGTTATGTGGAGAACATGATTAAATGATTTGTGGATCTCTTTTTCAATTATGCATGTATTGACATGTACATTTAAGGAATGTATGTATGGAATAGTTCTAATTCTGTGAAGAGTATGCGTTGCTTTTTTATCCAATTTCAATTTTCTCTACCATAAAGTAAAGAGTATGCGTTGCTTTTTTATTCAATCTCAATTTTCTCTACCATAAGGTTTCTTTATCTTCAATTTTTTTTTATAAGAAAACCGTTATTATAATTGTAAAGATCTTATGTTCAATGATTCGAACATTGGTTTGACACGTCGTAGAAGATTAGTCCAAACAAAAAAAAATGAAGTTAATATATTGTTTATATTTTCATTTTCCGTTTACTTGCAAAATGTTCATCTTCGTGCATATGTTTTTTTAAGCATAAAATTTAAAATCATAGGCATGGGAGTAAACTTTTTACAAGTAAAAACATGAGAAAATAAGTCCACTTATCATATGTCGGATTTGAAGTTGACTATGTTACGTTGTGAACTTAACACTTTCAATTAGACTAATACCTCAAAATAGTCCTTGAATTTTGAAAAATCGGCCAATTTCGTCCCTGAATTATTCGAAATATCAAAATAGTACATGAATTTACAAAATGTCAATCAAATTAGTCCCTCTGTTAAATTGGTCTGTTAACGGAGGTGACGTGTCACGTTAACCTCTGACAAAGCGTACCACGTCAGATGCCACGCAAGCAGGGACTAAATTGATGGATTTACACAAAATTTCCAAGGACCAAATTGATGGATTTTCAGAAAATTCGCAACGGCTCTTTCCCATCTTTGTGAGTAACGGCTCTTTCTCCACTTCCTCATTTAAGGCTATTTCTTCCCCAAATATATAAATTTGGAACCTAATGTTATAATTCCTTACATATAAATTTGGAACCTAATGTTATAATTCCTTACATAGAGTTCAAAATCCCCAAAATTTCTTCCCCAATTCAAAAAACTTAGAACCCTAATTTTTTTTGATTAAATTCGAAATTCATAAATCAAGTGCTCTGCCTTGTAGATTCAGTGTTTAGAATTGATGGGTGGTGCGCGAATGGGCAAAAACAACTACAACAACCGTTATTCATCTTCAAGCTCTATGTACAATGATGATGTGAGAGAGCTTCAATGTTGGTGTCCTAGAATTTGTGTTGTAAGAAGAGCAAACACTGTCAATAACCCAGGAAGGCTTTTCTATGCTTGCCCTCTGCATAAGGTTTGTTTAACAATGGTTATTTGATGTATGAATGTTTTGTTTAAATTATACTGATTTTGTCTTTTGATTGTATAGGATGATTGTGAAAACTGTAATATTTTTGTGTGGGTTGATGAAGCTGAAGAATTAGGCTATTTTAAAAACAATGATGCTGGTCATGGAAGAAATGCAAGGTTGATCGAGAAGCCAAATGATAGGGGCAGAGAAGAGGTTTGGAGGGCAAGGTTGATGGATAAAGTTGATTGTCTAGGAAGTGAGCTTAGGTTGATTAAGTTATTGATAGGAGTATTTTGTTTGATTGAGTTGTTTAAAATGCTATTGTATTGTGCCAAGTCCATGTAATGTTGTAATGAAAAAAGGTTGTCAATGAATGAATCAAACCTTTCTGTCAAAAATATTCAATCACATTGGTCCTTGAATTATATTCATATCCATCATTTCGATCCTTAAATTAGTAAAAAAAACATCAAATTGGTCCTTGAATTATCATAACAGAAATCAATTTGATCCTTTGGACATACATTTGCTGAACAAAGAAAAAATAAAAGACAAACACTTTGATTATAAAAAGACAAACATTTGCATTATATCATAAGTCAATATTCGAGTTAATAAGTCATTACATAGCCAAAAAAACAACAGTACATAGCCAAAAAAACATTAATTAAACTAGTCCAAAAGCATAATTAAAACATGCATCACTGTTTTCGAAATCCTGGAGTTGGGATAAACTCCATGTACTGCGGTTGAGTAGAAGCGGATGGCCCGTAAATTGGATTTGGAACTCTAACAACATCCTCTTGTTGCACCTCAGTAGCAACATTCTCAACAACCGTTTCCACACTTGCCATACTTTGTACTTGTTCTTCAGGCTCAGTGTCAATCCAATTCTTTGGTCTCCTAGCCACACCTTGCTTTGCACAACTTCTTGAGTTATGTCCCATCAATCCACATCTTCCCGCCTAAAACTAAAACCAAAATTTCACAAAAAAACGGACATAAAACAGGGATAAACGAACAACGGTGAATGGAAAACGAAGTTGAATGGCGTTACCTTGACAAACCACGAAATCTGACTTCAAAACCGAATCTTTTCCAAGGATGATCGCCGGTGATGATGATGATTTTGGTGAAGTGAAGAGGGTGACGGTTTAGGCGGGAAGGTGAAAGGTTAGGGACTTGTTTGATGCTTCTGAGTGAAAATCTGAGGATGAAAGTGAATGGTAATAGAGGGGTATAATTGGAAACACAGGAAAAATGAAACTGAAATGTTAATTTTTGAATTTTGACCATTTCCATCAGTTTAGTCCTTGTACACGTGGCTGACACATCATCACTGTTAACGGACATTTTGGACGGAAGGACTGATTTGATGGACGTCTGTAAAATTCAGGGACTATTTTGATATTTCGAATAATTCAGGGACGAAATTGGCCGATTTTTCAAAATTCAAGGACTATTTTGAGGTATTAGTCCTTTCAATTAGTTTACCGGTGATGATTGATTTTGGGTTGTGAGCAAATTTGAGGTTTTATGTTTTATTACATTATTAATGAAATATGTAAATAACAATTTTTTTTCGAAAACTTACAATGGGTCTAAGCTTCTTTGACATATAAATAATTTGAGGTGTCCTCGTGAGCTTAGCTCAATTGATTGGAACAATGCATAATATATGCAAGGTCCGGGGTTCAAACCACGGCCACTAAAAAAATATTGAGGTGAACCATATTTTTTATAAAAATGATGAGAGCAATGGTAAATGTTTATAGAACCCATATATTTTTTTTTTTTAGACGAAGCGGTAAACACCATTAAAATTTATACATACTGTAAGGTCTCAATTTCGAACCGAATGAAGATGTCTAACCTAACCATTTTGGTATTGTCGGTTGAGCTATGTTTTACGTACATAACCCATATTTTCATTATAATGATAAGTGATGAGATTTTGGATTATGATTTTAAGTTATTTATTACATATTGATTTTAATTTTAGAAATTAGTACACATCTTTAAATAATTAAGAAAAACAATAAAAGGTGACATGTCTTCTACATAGGCATATGCATGGTAGTAACATCGCGGTAACATTTTGGTGACATTATGGTGTCTATGTCATATGACATTGGTCAACAATAATCTTACAATTGTGCAAAAGGACAAAAACTCATGACTTTCTTCTCTCTCACTGACAAGGATTTTTTTTGTCATTTTACACACTTATGACGTTGTGGTTGGTCAATGTCACATGACATTTGGCACCTTAATATCACCAAAGTGTTACCTAGTGACGCTCCACATCACTAAAAATTAAGGGTCAAATTCATGGAAGCATTAAAGGCGAAGACAATGGTAGCCTTTGAGTTTGATTGATTATATCCTCTCATTCAATTTATTTATTTTAAAACAAATTTCGTCGGAATATCTATTCAAACTTTAATATACCTAAAAAGAATTCATGATTAAATGTCTAAGATTTGAAAAATATGATGACTAAAATTGTTGAAAAAATAAAATGACCAAAATTAGAGATTTTTTATAATAGATGAACCCAAACTACATTAAACCTTTTATTTTTTGGACTAAATTACATCATATGTCACTTAAGTTATTTAATTATAATAAAATAGTTCTACAAAGTTTTTTTTGTACCACTTAAATCTTTTAAGTTAATTAATTGTAATAAGTTGATCATTTGAGTTACTTCCAAATCAACTAGATGTTTTAAGTTATTTAATCGTAATAATTTGAAGTTTTCAGATATTAAAAATCTAAATTATTCAAAACCTGAACGTTGTAATTAACTGATCTAAGTGGTAAAAAAATTGAAGAACCAATTTATTTTAATTAAATAACTTAAAAACTTTGAGGTAATTTTGTCTTATTTTTATGAACAACATCCAAAGTTCAGTACTCATTTCTATCTTGACTTTGCTTTTCTCTTTTATATGTGTGGCCATACATACATACATACTTCTGCCACATGAGATCTGAGTGTCTCTGTTCTGATTTTGAAGGTTCATATCATAGCGTATGCAGGGATTGTACTTGGAACGTACCTTGCCTTGCTAAATGAATTAAATAAGGGTTTTTCCAACTAATGTTTGTAGGACACTTTTAACGATTTTAAAATAAGAATTATTTTCGCAAAAAAATCATATATTTTTAATTTTCAATGCAATCATTACACAACCTTTTATAAAACGTTAAATTTAAAGCTTTTAAAGAGTATCATGAGACACTCGTAACCATTTCTCATTAAATAATATGAATCATTTAAGTAGTTCTTCTTAGTCTTAAGAGTTGTGTTATTTGAACAACCATTTATGTGATAATTTATGGGACAATCAAAAATTTATAAAAAAAATAAAAAATACGTATTGATACGAAAATCAAAACAATAAAGAGAAAAAGTATATACATAACGTGAGAATAAAAAAGATGGTTGTTGCAAAATTATCAAAAAATCGTTGTAAAAATATCATTTCCTTATTCTTAATATGAGTAACTCATTATTTTATAAATTTTTTTGTACAAACTACTTTATTGAATTTTATTATCTAAATGTTTGAAAAAAAAAAATCAATTGAATACGGTTTTTTTTCTAGATTGTGTTACCAATCCTTCTAATTCCAATAAATTGATAAGTACTTCGCCAAAAGAAGAAAAAAAAAATTACAAGTGTATATGGCTACCAAAATAGAAAATGATCGGGCTAATAAGTGTCTTAAGAATATTGACTAAAAGGTATAGATCAAAATTGGTGATTGAAATTTTTTATTAAAAGCTTAAAAGTCAATAAAACTTTTAGAGAGACTAAACAAAAAATTGATATATTTATAAGGAAAAAAAAACATTTAACCCTTTCTTTTTATTCTTTTTAAAGACTTAACTTGTCGAATTTGTGGGGCACAAGTTAGCATAGACATTGAAATAATTATCCCGCTAATTAGAAAATTTAGGATTAATGGGTGCAAAAAGCACAAAATAAAGAGAGATTGCTAATAGAAAGCTTAAAAAAAAAAAGTGATGGGATGAGAATCTTGACTTCACGAAGATTTTCAAATGATGAAAATGTAAAAGTGGAGAGGCCATGCCCAATAATAGACTTGAATAAGTAAAAAGGTCCAAGTCTTTTTCATTTCTAAAGGTTTATAGTAACATTCAATTGAAACCTCGATATTAATTTCATCATTAACTAGAGTTATTGCAATAAACCAGGACACCTTTGTTTAACTTGTTAGTGTACTTTGTATTCAAGAAAAGCTCAAAACAAAATGAAGAAAGGTTAAGGTAATTTTGCTAATTCAAGCATTCAATTTGGGAGAAAGGTTGCAAATTAACAAACCTTTTGGGTATGTAATGCCATCGATACCAAAATTTTCTTTCCAAATATAACAAATTAAAGCCATGATTGGGAAGTACTATTGCTTTTTCTCTAGATTCTACTACTCTAGATAGTCGGTTTTGGTTGGATAATAACAATCATTGTAAATCATACACTATAGTGGTCATAATAGTGGCACAAAAATGAGGGACAGTAAATTCACGCTCACTTTAGTTTTAGTGCTTATTATTGCTGCGACCATCCTAGATTTTCACCATATTGTGGAAGGCATAGTCTATTTAGGCTAAATAGGACACTCTATTAGGAGTTGCCAAAGATTAAGAGTGTGTTTGGTAGGACGATGCAATTCAAAATCTCGTGTCCTAAGATTGAGAAAACGTGAAAATAACGAAGTTTGGATTTGTAGAGTTGGCTAAAACGCAGGTTGGTGGGTATCCCACTGTGCAAACAAACGCATACTAAGTATAAACATAATTCTCAAATGAATTTAACGTGATTTGCAAATTGTCTTTTGATGAACAATTCACTTCTCACTTCTGAGACGAACAGATTCTTCTATTGAAAGTTTGCTCATTATTCTTTACAATTTATAAAATTAAAGTTTAATTGATATTCAATGTTAATAATAGCTCAAGATTGCAAGGAATTGATGTCTAGTATTTCCAATGTGTGTGTTCTATTTGTTAGTAGGAACCAAAATTCTAATGCTCATAATTTGGCCTCTTTGGCAAAAAGTTGTGGGAGATAGAACTTGGATAGGTTTAGTCCCTGATAATGTGTTGCTTTCTGTTTATGGAGATCAAAACTCTACCTGTTGTAATTCTCTAAGCTGTTACCCAGCTAGCTGTTAATGAAAGTTGTTTTCACTTAAAAAAAAAAAATGTTAATAATACAAACAAATTTACACTTGAATTTAATCATACCTCATCAAATAAATAAATAATTGTAGAAAACTTATATCAAAGTGAAAATGAAAGGGTTCAAAGTAGGAATGCAAACAAACCAAGTCTAGCTAACCTAAATATTTATCAAGTCAGGCGTGGATAGTTCATATATAGTTCAACTCATTTATATTGTAATCCGTAAACTCTAAATAAATATCAATGTATATGAAAGTTTTGTTTAGCAAAACCACACTAAGGAAATGGATTGTCACCATTGATTTTTTTTTAGTAGAAAATAATGTGGACAGTTTAACCATTGATCTCTACAATAGCATGCGGTCAAGATTAATAAATTTTGACAATTGATAATGTAGAGATTGATTGCCAAAATCCCTACCTAATTTCTTTTAAGGTGTTTTGTAGTTTACCACTTTTCTTTCATTTTCATCCTTATTATTTTATTAGTTGTGTATTATTTTATAAGTTTTGTTATTTAAAAATTTATTTGATTGATAAGTGTTTTGTAGTTTACCACTTTTCTTTTATTTTCATCCTTATTATTTTATTAGTTGTGTATTATTTTATAAGTTATGTTATTTAAACATTTATTTGATTGATAACTTTTGCGACAATCATAATTTTACAAAAAAAAAAAAGGGTATTCACACAAAAATCTTTTTCTTTTGATAGGCAAGAGTGCAAACATAAAAAAGGAATAGAAGACCGTCCAACATAATTGAAATGTCTTGTAGATTTTAGTCTATATCAGGTGCTCATATATATTATTAAAAAAAAGGAAAAAATAATTACAAAAAAGAGCTGGGTGATACAAAGAAATAAAAACACACCGGTGAATGTCTATTGTGCGGTGTATGGACCAACCGTCAACACAAAATGGATCCAAGAACCAACAACTTCTTACGACAGCAACAAGTATAACGTCTTTTTCGAGTCAAACAGTCCAACATCAAAGACTGATGAGAATTTTGAAACCTCCCCCAAGGTTATACGGTGCCAAAATAAAAATCAAAGTAATAGAAAGAGAAAATAAAAACATAATGCAAGTATAAAAGAGAAAATTATCACAAAAATTGTCAACAAATAGTTGTACAAATATCATTTCACGTCTTTTTCATTTACCCTAGTTTAAATGAAACAAAACTAATGAATATGCATTCATTTTATAAAACATACGCAAGTAATTGGGAAAAAAAATTTTATAAAACATACGCAAATCCTATTACATAGTATATTAATCACATGTACAACATAGATATGAGATTTTCCTTAAAAAAAACATAGATATGAGATTTGTTCAATTCATCGACACTATCCTATTACATATTTAAAGTAAACGAGTTTAAGAAAACGAGTCTCTAGTAGCATAAATCTTATGAAAAACAACTTATGAATATACAATTTTTATTTGTAAAATCTTATGAATTAATATAAAAACTTATTTATTTGCATAAGTTCTCTTTTATAAGTTTAAAATAAGTTTAATCCAAACTGAACATACATAGTATATTATCAATCTTTGGTATTGTAAATAAATTTTTAAAAGAATTAAAAAATTTGGATTTTAATTTTTTTTTTTGAAAAAAGGATAATTTTTAGTAATTAAAGTGTTATTAAAGTCATTTTTGAGGGCCCTTAGTTTCAAAATTCAGTCCAATCTAAACCTAGTATGTCTAATGGGCTGGTCAAAGTTTGCCTCTCTAACTAATTCGATGGATAGTATAGTGAAGTATTTGAAAAAACAACTGAAGACCAACCCCCATCATAGAAGCATTTCACTTCGCTTTGTCCTCCACCACTTTTGTTTTTCCAAAAGTACCGTTCAAAACTCACATAAAACTAGAAACATCGTTGATTCTAATAGGGATAATGGTGTTTAATCTAACAATATGAGTACTGCTAATTAAGTTAGGTATTATGTACCACTCTACCACATTGCATCTCAACTAATAAAAGAGTTATATTCTCATCATGTCCTAAATTAATTGACTCGTTTAACTTTTCAATAAAATATTAATTACTTTTTTCAATTATAACTATAATTAATGTTACTTTTATCATTTTCAATTTAATATATTGCATTTTGCATTTATGATAATGGTAAATAAACAAATATTTGACAATAGCACTTTTTTGAAGAAACAAATACTTGACAATAGCACTTAAAACCATTTTTCTTTCCTCTTCACTAATACATTTTTTTAATAAGTTTGAAATGAAAAAAAAAACTCACTTAAATTGAGATGGAGGGAGTAGTTTTATCATTATCTACAAATATACTTTTTTACAGAAAAATGTGAAACACTTCTCCCTTTTTCTTTATATTTCACACCATCCAAATCTCTCTCTTTCCATTCTCTCTAAACTTCCAAACAAAGTTTAATTGCATAGTATTTATATATGTGTACATGCAAAAAAGATGATTGTTCTTCTCCTTTTTAAAATTGTTCATTCTCTTATCTCAGCAGAGGTTAATTCACGCTCGACATTTTTCAGCATAAGTCAACTCACAGTGACACTTTTAAGATTGGATAACCGACTTAAAAAGTGATTAAACCGATATTAAAAATAACAATATGAGTTAACTTATACTGAAAAATACTAAACATAGATTAACTTATGCTGAAACAAAGGAATGAACAATTTTATAAAAGAGAAGATTAATTTTTATACAAAGAATCACATATTCTTAAACACTAAAATATTTGATTTTGTGACCATATATAAGCAAGTTGCACTTCAAAACAAAAAAAATTTGACCATCTTGAATAAAAACAAATGTCCAATAACTTCTATCATATTTAATGTTATTATTCATAAATTACCCTTCAACTAATGTGATTTTTTTCTTTGACGGAACAAGTTTCCATGAATGATAATTTAAAAATTACAATTGTATTTTTTATAACTTTAAAAGAAATAATGACACAAACTAATTTTGTTAAAGGGTGTCATTTTTTGTTATTCCATCCGTTTTTAAATATAAGCAAAATTAATTTTTTAAATTCATTCAATTAATGATGTATGTGATTCATAGTATGAACCATATACATCATTAATTCAATAAAATTAAAAAGTCAATTTTACTTATATTTAAAATGAATGGAGGACTTATATTCAAGACGGGAGGGGTATTTAATCGGAAAAGTATAGGTTAATATTTTACTGTGGAGATTAATAATTTATTACAGCAATGACACAAATATTTAAGCAAAAATTGAGAGACAGTGGCTTTTGGGGTCCCTCAGTTTGTGTCCTTATCTCCAACCTTTTTGTCTTTGTTCCTTTCTGGTCCCGTTTCTACTTGTTCATTCCCCACTTTTTTAGCTTTTAGACCCCTCCACTTCTCTCACTCCTCATGTCTTCTTCTTCCTCCTCCTCTTCTTCTTCATCACAACCATCTTCACCTTCAATTACTCCTTATGATGTTCCTTCTTCCTCAAATGTTGTTACTGACATTCCTGGTCCTAGCACTTCTCATCAATCTGAAGAAGCTCCTTCATCTTCTTCCTCTCGCCAACGTGCTATGAATGAAGTATGGCTTGAACCTGTTGTTGAAGCATTGGCTACTCAAGTTGCCATTGATGCTTCTCATTATCATGGTCGTCTTGCTGCTGCTTCTGCTCTTGCCATTATTTTTCAGGTCACATTTTCTTCATTTTATTTTTTAAATTAATTAATAAAGTTTGTTAATATAATCAATTAGGTTATGTTTTATATGTTGAGTCCAACAATGAAGAATTATATTTTTTAAGGAAAAAAATTGAGTGAGTTGTTGAATGTGTAGCATGTGTAACTGATCCAGCTTTTTCAGTTCCGAAAATGGACAAATTATTGGTCAAGTCAAACATTATGCATTGTAACCTGCAGAGATATATGCAGATACCCTTTATGTAAAAATAATATTTCTTTTGGATCATTTGTTAAATTTCTTCTTGTGATATGATGATTTTTTAAAGAACTTTAGACCCAATACATTGGTACATTCATTCAAGTAATTGGATTAGGATTTATGTTTTTTGTTTTGAGATGCTTAATTTGAAGCATCCTAGAAAAAACTGTTCCTTAAAAACGGCTACTTTTAAGGCGGGTCATTTTCCAAACTAAATGTGTGTCCCTTTCACAAAAAGGGTAAATGTATTTTCTTGTTTGGTATTATATGAAAAAGGCTTTGAATTTTGATGTTTACCTTTCTTGGCATGAAATCCTTTTTTGACTGAGCTTTTTAATTATTCTAGATATCTATAATCTATCTAATCTAATAAATCCATGGCTTGCCTTTTTTCTATCTAAAAACATCTTCTTAGTAGCTTTTTACTTTGTTTCAGAAGGATTGTTTTCTTAAATAACACAAGGAGGGAAACATGAATAGTGATTTATGTCTCATTACTATCGTCCTTTCTACCATATAGTACTCTACTGTTTTTATTTTTATTTTTATAAATAGTACTACTGTTTTTATGTTTCTTTATATAGTTAGAGCAATGAAATTGTACAACTTTTGGTCCTGTTTGGTTTCATATTATTCTATTATTAAAATCAATCAATTGAGTGCAAAGTGTGTGCCACAGCTTTTCTCTAGCTACTTGGATTTGCCCTAAGATTTATATTCGTAGAAATCTGCAGTTGGGTTGGATCGGGTAGAAGTGGTTAGATCCACCTTTTGGATTTAAATTCAGAATTGTACTCACATTTAGTGATTAATTTCTAACCTAAATAATTTCATTTTACTCATAATTCTAAAAATAGAAGAATGATTAAATCTTGTTACATTCTTACCAAAAGAGATTCTTAGTTTTACCAATTGGTGGTAAAATTAAGCACATAATCAATTAGTTTCTAAAACATTTAAGGATTGATATGTTTGAATTGTTATTATTGTCACTGTTATTATGTTCGGTGTAAACCATTGATTTCTCATCTCATCAAAAGACGTTGTTTAATTTCTCCACCCTCAATTTTCGATACAATTTTTTTTTTTTTTTTTGCCTCATTAGCTTATGTCGCTTGTTAGCATCACCTAGTCTTTAAAAAAAAGTTTTGTTCCTAATTATATTAGTCTCAGTACAAGTTACTAGCTACATTGTTATGAAACTTTTAAAGTTAAACACATAATACAAGGAATATTTTAAGAATGTCTGCACATAAAATGGATATGCTAATTTTATTGCCAAGTTTTTTTCCGTCTTTTGTAAGAATGAGTTGAACAATAAATTATAATGTTAAAAGTAATTTTAAAATCAAAAACTATAAATACTCCTTTCAATTAGAATCAATTCTAATTGTTAAATCAATTTTACTTCAAAACAATCAAATATTTTTAAATCAATTTTAAACTGTCAGAATCAATTTTGACTCCTCTAAAATAGAATCAAATATACATTTAATATACATGTGTAAAGAAGAAATGAAAATGTTTATAAAAAGAGACGGTGAGAGTATTTTATAATAATAATATAATACAATGGTCAAGAAGCAACATATGTATAAAAGCCAAAAATCACATGGATTCCAATTCTTGCCTTGACAATACCCCATTCCTTTTGTATCTATGTGTGAAGCTCCCTCTCATTGGGTTCTTTCCCAATAAATTAAATAGTATGATAGCAGTATTAAAAATGTTAAAGATCCATTTAATTTTTAAAATATGTTTATTTTAACTTGTTAATATAAAATGTGAGATTCTGTCTGCAAGTTTTAGTTCAATTGATATAAATGCTGAAATTGTTAGGCCGGACGTCTTGATTGGGGTTCGAACCCTGACACCTCTATTTATGTCTGTTAGTTTATAATAACTTTGCCATTTCATCTATCTACCAAAAAAATGTGAGATTCTTAAAAAGTGAACTATTTTTGAAATAAATAATATTTTTAAGAAGTGAACTATTCTTGATAAGTTTACTCTTAACATAGTTGGATTTAGGGCATACTTTGTCTCATTAATTAAAGTAGACAGTGTAGATATCTAAATTTAAATTTTGCATGAATGCCTCCGGTATGCATTGAGATATTCTTTTCACACATAACTTAACTTTTATACACTATACTTATATGGTTTTTGAGTTTTTAAGATGAATAAATGGATCTGTCAACTGAATTAGGTTCACGAGGACACACTCAATCGTCCTCGATCTATTGTGTGGAAATTCACATATGTATCCGAATAGCACAACTTATTTTAAATATATGAAAGTATAATTATTATTTTTCTACATAATTAATTAATTAATTGCTAGTACTTTAGAAGATGGTTGATGGTTTGTTAGTGGAACATGTAGCAAGAAAGATGACCGGATATTTGTCTTTAGGCTTGTTGGAAGGGTTGTTATTGTTTGTAGAAGTTGATAGATTCTCTTGTTGGAACAAGACAGAGCCTTGACCATACCTTTATTGGAAATGAAAGTGAAATATATGTGGGGTACCACGCTAGCTATAGCTTTTGATACTCTACCATGTTTTACTATCCTAATATTTCATTTTCATACATTACACACGACTACATGAACAGCAACTAAGATATTGACTTGTTTCGTTATCTTACCTCATATTAATCTATATGCTAGTATAGACTATGGACCACATCATATCAATTTCTGTCTTTGCTATTGCTATATAGTATCATATCATAAATTTTATTTTATTGGACCATAATATATGATAATAATAGGTCATGCTCTTGACCATCTCATCCAACCACCTCCTTTTTGATTGAGAATATCTTCCACCATATCTTATCTATGGAAGAATGTGAAAATCGTACTTAGTATATACACTTCAATTTTATCTGTCACAATCGCACCTTCCCTCTGAATGGGAACACACATCATCACCTTGAACAGTCAATTTTCTAATTTCAATATTTAATTTTGGTACCTATACCTATATGTATATTCTATAGTGTCTTAATCGTCAAATAAATATAAATAATCTACTATAGTATATTAAATTGAGATTAACATGTAATATTTTTTTTTTGCATGATATGGGTCTTGATGTTTTTATATGGTTGGAAAATGCATGCAGGTTTGTTCAACATGGAGGGAAGTGTCACGTTCGGATCTACTGTGGCAGAGGCTCACGAGACGCATCTGGCGCAGAACATATAGATTGAGGGACACGTGGCAGTTAGAGTACATCTACTGGCATCGAACGGCTAGGAACTTTACCACAGGTAGACATGCTTTAGTGGTCCCACAATATGATCCAGGAGATCACCACCAAAACCTCATCTGCCGCTGCCTCACTCTCTCCGACACCCACCTTGCCTGTGGCTTCGTCGACGGTAGTGTCCGACTCTTCGATCTCCACACCGGTGCACATGTTAGCACATTTTGGTCCAACCATGGTCTTCTATTTGGCCCGTTCTCACAATCCGTTTCAGGAATTGTAATTGGAAGCTCTACTCTCGCCTTCGCGAGATTAGATGGAGATGTCTACATTGCTATTATAAATGGGCCTGGACCAATACCCGGGCCCATTCCTGCACGACGGGCAATTATTGGTGATGTTGTTAATAACGGAGTATTAGTAGAATTTGCCGGCTCTAGTCGTTGGTGGGTTGGTTTATATGCTGGCCATGCAGGCGGGGCTTTTCAAATATGGGACGCGCACACGGAACAGCGCGTGTTCGTTGGCGGTTCATTAACCGATCCAGAAACAGTTCAAGGATGGCATATGTTAACCGAATTAGTTGAACCGGTCGGTCGAGTCCGAGTCACCGAAAGAGAATTTGTAGTAGCTTGCACAAGTACAAGATTAGTTTGTTTCAACTTAAGAAACCCAGAGGTTCTATTACGTGATGTAGTGTCCACGACAGGATTCATTGTTGGATCATTGGATGTTAGCCATGAGGTTTTTGTTGTGGTGGAAAGAAGTGGTGTTGGAACTGTTAGGCGCGTGAATAATTTCGAGCGCGTGAGTAGGTTTAGATTAAGGGCTTCATGGTTAAGAGGTTTATTAGTGTGCATGAATTTGGGGTATGTTATAACCTATTCTGGTGGGTCTGGTTTGTTGAGAGTGTGGGACATACATGAACCTGCGGCGCGATTGTGCATCACGCTCCCAGTTAGAGATGATGGAGAAGGACAGGTTAATGGTAATAGCATGGTTGCAAATCAAACTCACGTGGCTATATCATTTAATGATTCTTCTATACATTTATTGGATTTTAGTGTACAGTAATATTTGAATAAGCTCAAGCATTTATCCCATTATAGAGTATTTTTAGGAGAGGATGATTACTATCCTCACATTCATTATGATTTTAAGTTCATTTTCTCTTGTATCTAATCTTACAAAAATAACATCTATTGTTATTTTACCTTATTCATTCATTCCATATATTTGTCATTTTATTTTCTTTATATACATTGGCGTCTATATTGAGTTTAATTCGGTTTAATAAGATGTAATATCACACATGCAATGTCTCTTTAGTATAGATTAATGGGAGTTCTTGGACAATGTGTGTTACATCAAATTATGATTAAATGGAGGAAACTGATAGTGTTATATTGAAAGAGAGGGTGAAAGAGTATGTAAAAATAAAAAGGTAGTAGAAATTATCAGCCAATGATTATTACCAACCTATCAGAAAATTGAGTAAAATTAAAAAGTTGAAACTATCAACAAATATAGTTAATATATTCTCTCCGTTTCAAAATATAAGAAAATTTTATTTTTTAGATTCATTCATTTAATGATGTATGTTTAAAAAGTGAATTTTGCTTATATTTTAAAATGAAAGGAGTAGTTAATATCCCTTCTATATCTAAAACACCATTGCGATTGTTTTCCTTTATTTTTATAATCTACTTTTTTAATTATTATCAAATACAAATATATATATTAAGATAAATGTTAATGAGTGTCTTTAAAACATTGATTAAAGTGTTAAAATTAGTAAAGTTTTATTAAAAAGTGGCTTAATTATTGATAGGATAAAATTAAAAACTTACATTTCTATGATAAAATTTATATTAAAGAATTGCTTAACTAATGTCTTAAGGTGCTGGCTAGCAAGACCACATATTAGTGATCTTTCCTAAAAAAAAAACCATTTGATTAAATGAATAGAATTTCACAATATTAATAAGGGAATTTCTACGGTACACTCACAAAGTGAGGTGTACCGGTACTCATACTTCATAATTTTATAAATTAAAGATCATTTTTTATGTAATAAATAGTTATTTTCAATATTTATATTTTATAAAACATTATTTCATAAGAAAAAACATCATTTCATTGTTTATAAGAATTATAGTAATTTTTTTTTACATATTATCATAAAAAATAATGAATGTTCTCGATTATGAGTGATAAAAATTCAAAAAATAGTATTTTTATTTTGTTGACATTTTTTATGAATAAAATTTAGTTATTATAATTATAAATGATATAAAATAATATTTTTCTTCAAAAAATAACTTATTTAACTATTAATTTAAAAAGTGGGTGTAGCGGTACACTCAAATATATTAGTTGTACCATAGAATTTTCCTGTTAATAAATAAAGGATATTTTTTAGAAAGTAAATATATGTAGTACGCTTTATAAATTTAGTATTAATAGTTTTTCTTAATTCTTGTAGATTGACCAATAGTCTTGTTTAAATGAACTAAAGTGGTAGTTTGATTCTATAACTATTTGGGAAAAGCTAAGTATTTAAGAATTAAATGTAAAGTTTTTTTTTTAAAAAAAATTGAGTTTTTAGGAATAAATATTTAAAGTAACCTTGAATGGTTTGTTAGGAATTTAGGTTTTTGAGTGAATATCTTACTAATTGGATTTTCTTTATAAAAAAAAAATCTTACTAATTGAATTTGATGAGAGGATTACTCCCTCCGTTTTTTAAATATAAATAAATTTTAATTTTTAGAATCATTTAATTAATGATGTATGTGTCTGAATAATTGTAAAAATTAAAATTTACAAGAATATTACTATCTACTTTTTTTTTTTAGTTTATAGAGGTAAGAAATGCCAACGACCGTTGTCTCACGCCTTTCTTGGGAATGAAATATAAAAATGGTTGCTTCGGCATGCTTTGAAATTTTTTCTGTTTATGTATATTCACACGTGCATATAAGAAGTGATGGATCATCAAGATTTTTCAAATTTGATTGATTAGCAAGGCAATGCACTAGTAATATTATTTTTCTTTCTGTCATGTAGAAAACATAAAGTTAAGCTTAGAGTTAAAGCAAGACTTTTTCTTGCATAGAGAATATCACGCATCAACTGTATATACTCTGATATTGAAATGAATGTTGAGGAACTTTGTAAAACGTGAATTAAATCTCGATTCAGAGTGTACTCAGTCAAAATATGATACTGCCATAGTGTACATGCTACAGATATGAGTTATAGCATCATTCTTTAGTTTTGGTTTTGGTTTCAGTCGATTTAAAATATGTTTTGTTGACTAACACTCCATTTATATTTAGAAAAATGTTACTAACAAATATTATGGATAGTTATGAAGCACGGATACTCTTTAGGTTAGGCGTGTCTTGGTGTTGGATATGTGTCGTATTCGACACCGTCACGACATGTAATTACATTGAATTATATAATTTTATTAAATTATCAACGGTGTCGACGTGTCAGTGTCTGTGTCGTGTTCAGTGTTCATATTTGTGCATTATAGTGGGGTAGTCTTTAAGAACTTTTAATAAAAGTTTTTATGAAAATTTGTATGTTCAAAAATATATAATATTTAATTTTTTAAAGAAATAATTTTAAAATTGAGATCGTTAAAGATGTTTTGAGACACTCGTCAACAAGACCCTGATATATAATGGAACTATGGAAGTACTATATTTTTTTGGTACATGAAACATCATCATCACGTATGCAAAGTACACCATGTCCTGAGTACATTCTTAAACATGTTGGACATAACAATGTTTCTATTAATTCATGACAAGTACTGTTCACGTCGTTTATTGAAAAGGACATATATTTTTGCTAGTTTTTAATCACTCCTCTCTTGAGTAGCGAGTACAAGTAAAAGCAAGTGATTATGTATTTCAAGTATAATTAAAAACTTCGAGCTCATATATAAATAAACATGCTGACGAATTTCAGGATACTCTTTCGATAGGTTAAATCAAGTAATTATTCTTTTTAAATATCAAAGTTTTCAATTTTTAATGCATTATTTACAAAAAAATGACTATTTAAAATTTTTAACTAATGTTCTGGGTACATTCGTTAACATTTATCTATAGATAAATATACTACCTCTGTCCCAAAATTAAAAGCAAGTATTTTCTATCAAGGGTGACCCAGCATCACCTAAGTATTTTCCATCAATTAATGCAAAAATATTTCCGATCATAAGATAATGAATGCATTAACCTTTCCTCACATGCAAAGTAAACTTGACAGACAACCTGACCATGTTGTTAGGATTAAATCTAAACATTTTAGGACAAAAAAAAAATCTAATTAACTTATATTTATAAATTAAGATAGAAGGTAAATAAATAGTACAGTGATGAATAGTAATAGTAATAGTAAAAAAAAATGTGTTTATAAATAGAGAAAAAAAGAGTAAAGACAAGTAGTTCTTTATTAGGCAGTTTGATAAATGTGAAAATAAATTATGAGAATAAATGAAGGACAAAGAGAGGTAGACACTATGCTGGTAGCTCTAGTACTGCTCTCTAGTCCCTAGTCTCTCCTGCTTCTATGCTTCACAATGCTTTTCTTCTGCAGCTTGTCTGTCTTTGTGTCTGCTTCTTCTGATCAATACCATAGCTATGGCTATAACCTAACCTAACCTAGCTGCTCCTATTTACTGATCACATTATGTATTACATAATTACATTACATAGCTATATACCTATTAATAGCTAGCCCTGCTTAATTCTGATCATATTATTATGAATAATATTACTTGCTTGCTTGACTTTGGCTGCACCTTCGAGATGTACTTATACTTCTTCTATGTACACATTTATGTATGTGGTTCACATTTATGTTGTTCAAGCTGCTTTTACTATAGTACGCGCATGGCATACCATAGGATAATTAATTGATTGAGAATGGAATATAACTTCTGATTTCTGACTATTATGCCTTTCCAACTTCATCATCTTAAAATATGTAAATTATGTCTTCATGCCAACAACATCTTCTGTTTGTCCAGGGTTCACTTTACTTATTCATCACTTATTCTTTTTTAATACTAGTAAATAATTAATTTTTACTGTTGCTTTAGAAAAATAGTAGTACTACAGATTTTTTTTATTGGATCAAATTATGTGGTAAAGCTTCATTATGATAATTTTAAATCATTATTTTGAATTATAAGAGATCTTTGAAACATTTCCTTTTCCCTAAATATGTGATTACTTTTATAAACTATTAGATATATTTATTTTTAAAATATATCACTTGTCCATGAATTGGGCTAACTCAATTTTGATAGTCCATGAATTAAGTGGGTCGACCATCTCTAATCTATTTATATAAGATGATCCATCGAATTAAGGCGGATCGGACCGGTCCAATTGACAACTCTAGATATTATTCATACTCCCTCTGATCTCTATTATTAAAAGAAATTCACATTTAAGATACATTCAATAAATAATGTATTTGTTATACATTATAGATTAAATATATCATTTATTAAATAAATTTAAAAAATAGTTTTTAATAAAGACCAAAGAGAGTTTTATCAAGTATTTATCTCCAAAGAGCAAAATGAAGTATAAATGGAAAATATTAAAAATCAAGGGGAAAAGAGTTTTACTACTAATACTCTTGAAAATCAAACAAAATAGAGGACCAACAATACTCTTTGAATGATATGTTAAAAGTTCTCACATTAGACAAAATATAGTCTGAGCATGTGACTATTTATAATTGGGGATAATCATCACTTTATAAACCGGTTTTGTACGATTGTGTTAGGTTCAAGCATAATTTTTAAGTTGGTATCAGAATTTCTTCAAGATCCATTGAGCCATCTGCTATCAGGTTTTTACTATCGAACTATCCACCATTATGTCCACGAACCAAGTCAAATAGTATTGGTCGTGAGAGGGTGTGTTAAAGAGTCATACATCAAACAAAATATGACATAAACATATGTTTATAAGTGAAAATAAGTTGTGTTAGGCCCAACCATAATTTTTAAGAGCATAGTCACAAGACCAACTATCTGTCTAATTCAACAATAACAAAATGAAGGATAAATGTCCTAGACTTCTCCCCTAAAAGATAAAACCAGTCAGAGGTATGCCTTCCATTAACGTTGCATCTTCATATGGATTGAACAATGAGAATGGAATATCACTTCTGATTTCTGACTATTATGCCTTTTCAACTTCATCATCTAAAAATATGAAAATTATGTCTTCATGCCAACAACATCTTCTGTTTGGCCAGTCACGACTTTACTTATTCATGACTTATTCTTTTTAACAAATAATAAATTATTACTGTTGCTATAGAAAAACAGCACTACAGATTTTTATTTTTATTTTTGAAGGAAGTACTACAGATTTTCATTGAATCAAATTATGTGGTAAAGTTTCGTTATGATAATTTTAAATTTTAAATAATTCTGGAATTATAACAAGATATCTTTGAAACATTTACTTGCCGCTAATATTTGGTTTTTTTTATAAACTTTTAGATATGTTTTATTTTTCGCTTTTCAAATCAGCACTGTTAATACAGCAAAGTGCTTGTTCGATAAAGAGTTAATATGTGTTAAGGCGAAAAGACTTTTATTTTTTACTTGCGGAAAACACAGCATATTACTAATTAACCAATCATGTTAGCTCGGGATAATTTTGGGATGGTTTCTTTCGGAAAACTTAGCATTTTCCTTACAATAAATAAGCTTTTTTATTGTATAAATAGGTGATTTGAGTCGAATTTTTTTTCACTATTAATTCTTTTCATCAAACTAGGTTAAAAAAATTATTACATTATAGTTAAATGCTAAATTGGTAGATCTTAATTTACCACTCTTAAAACTAGAGTTCATGGAGATATAAGTCATACACCCTCCTATATCTATTATTATAGAAAATTCATTTTTAAGATTCATTTAATAAATAATGTATATATTTTGGGGAATGCTAAACAGTGTCTCAAAGGCATTGGTTAAGCATCCAAAACAAGAAAGTTTTTACAAAAAAAATGATGTAATTATTATTTGCTCAAAAGTAACACTTTATATTTCGAAGACAAAACTTCTATTCATGGATATCTTAACCAATGCCCCGATGACACTGGTTAACAAGACTCACATATAGATTATATACATAATTTTCCTCCAATATCTATTATCAGAGGAAATCCATTTTTAAGATTCATTCAACAAATAATGTATATGCTATACATTTTTTTTGAGCAAGTATATGTTATACATTATAGATTATATACATAATCTATTGAATAAATCTAAAAAACAATTTTTAATAAAGACCAAAGAGCGTACATGGTTGGAAACATCATCGATCAATTACTTGATTTATATTGTTGATAACTGATAACTATTTATCTCCAAAATTATTTTTGAATTGGAAATTAAGAAATAGAAAATGTACATAAGTAATTATGTTTGATGTCATAAACATCTTTTAGATTTGCCACCACAATGTTTTTTTTTTTTTTTTTTTTTAAGTAAAAATGGAATATATTAACACAGGAGTGTAATATCCCTAGCACAAGGTGTATTAACGAGACCACTCCACCAAGCCAAGAGTCAAAACATAATTACAAAATAAGGGTCAGTCGAAACCCAGACAAATTATAGGGTCTGACCACCATATCTGGGAACCGTACACAAACAGGGTGTTTTTATCTTTAAGCCACCAATATGAATGAAATTTAACTTTGTCTAGAATCTGAGCCATTGGGGTTTGGACGTTATTAAAGAGCTTGTTATTACGCTCGTTCCACACTAACCAAACTGCCAACAACCAAATGAGCTGAAGAAAAGATCTATGTTTCTTTGAATACCCCGTTCAGTGAATAAATTGGCTGAAATGGTCGCTAATGGAGCTAGGATCAACACCTGCAACACCTAACCAAGACCTGATATACTGCCACAAAGAACTAAATAAATCACAATGGATGAACAAATGAGATATTGTTTCTTCGTGGTCACACCTCACAAGGTTGTTTTTATTTGGCAACCTGTCTTGCAACAATCTCCACGCCAAAATCGACAACTTCAGAGGAACCTGTTTATGCCTAAACAAGATCTCCCAAAACATCAGATGAAGTAGAGGCCTGACTAGTCAGGATCTGATACGCTCTGCTCACAATGTAATCCTCAAAGATCTCAGAGTCCCACTGCCACCTGTGCCACCATAATGTTAAACGGTCACCTGCACACTTTTTAATGAAGTTCAATTAAAAAGGACAACACTGTAAATATTTTAGGGATAAAATGCCAATTAGTAATAAAAATTTATTGCAAAAATCTGATTTAAAGGATCGCATGAGATATTTTACTTTTTTTTAATATTAATCATAGATAAAATATGTTAAATCCGTCTATATATATATAACTTTTTTTGTGAATTCTTGTCAAAAAAAAATCTTTTTTGTGAATTTTTTTATAAGACTCTTTTCAATTTACAAGCTAATTATCTTTTTACAAAAATGCCCCTAATAATTCAAGATGACTAAAATACTACATTTATATTTCTTTATAATTGAAAGATAGTTTTGGGAAGATAATGTACATTTTTGACAAATTTAATGTAACAACTATTTTTCTTATTTCTTGTAATTTGGTCAAAAGGATCTCATACTTAAAGACATGGGTAGTATATATTAATAATTACATCACTATCTTTTTTCTTAATATGTGTAAAAGGGTCGAAAACCCTTGTAATTAAGGACAAAATTATAAACGAAGAAAGAATCGTCGAAGGAAGGATAGCCAATGTAGGGGATTGTCTTAGAGGAACTAGCATCTTTGGATGAGGCATTCAAAAGCTCGAGTCTTTCTTTATTGATCTAATCTCTCTATACATCGCAACGATGAATTATTCTTCACATGAGGAAGCGGAAAGTGCCATGTTGCACGCTTCGTTGTCTTCATACAAGGAGGAGCATCTTGGTCGTCATATAGGTTGAAGGCGGACATTCATGAGATAATGACAAAATAAAATAAAAAATATAACGTTAGCGCTCAGTATATATGAGCTGAGTTCAAATGTTAGAAACCGAAATGATGAACAACTCAACTTATCTCGGTTTCTAAAAGCGAAGTACACCGAAATTCAAGATATTTTTAAAAATCAAACGCTAAATATTTGAGCAAATGTATACTAACTTATTGTTTAGTAGTTGAAAACGTTTCAAATACGAAGAATTCGACTAGCTTTAATGGAAAAAATAACACAGTAATGTATGAAGATTAAAATTTAGGCGTGGAGTCGCAGTGGTGGTTGTTGGGTAAAAATAATTAAAATAGACAAATGAGGGAAAGATAATTTATATATTGGCATAATTCATCTCCTAGAAACTGAAGCATGCGTTTCCCGTTAAGTCACACTGGGGGGGGGGGGGGGGGGGTGCAATCACTACAATTGCCATGTGTATGGCTAACCCATAGGATTTTAAGCTGGCCCATTATCAATATCTCTATGTGATTTAAATATATAAACTTTATAAAATGAGTTACATTTATCTTAAAATTTTAAAGTTTTATAAATTATTAAATTGGTTCAATTAAAGGAATAAAACTCGAGTTTAATTTAGGATATTGTTAATTGAACTTGAGTTCTTTTAAACGATTTGTCATTTAATTAAGTTCATTAACCACTTGATTTCAATTGCTCGTTTGACTTATATTAGCAACGTTAAACAAAATTTTGTTTGAAATATTTTTCATTTGCTAAAAAAAATATTTAATTTGTGCCTGAAGTTGTGTACAAGATACATATATGCAAATATTAGGTTTATCAAGAAAACTAGAGAATTAAGTGTGTTCAAGCTAAATATTCCTTCAATTAAACTTAAGCTATTTAAGATATTGTGTTGGATCATAACACTATGGTGTCCTCTAAAAGTAACAAAAAAAAAAACACTATGGTGAGTTCAAGCTAAATATTCCTTCAATTGAACTCACACCACAATGTTATGATCCAACACAATATCATAAACTTATATTTTTTTTATCAATGAGTTCATAAACTTATATCAAACAACATAAATTATTCCATTTAATCATATAAACATAAAAAAAAATTATCCAAAAAACAAGAGTTTAATAATTTAGTAAAGCTACTAAAAGTTAAAAAAAAAAAAAAAAAAAGTTAATTTCTTTAAAATCGGATAAAATCAAACTAAATTAATTCGATTTTATAACAAATTAAATGGTCAAAAATTGACTGAATTCCGATTTCATTTTTACATTCGAATTATAATACAATTCATGCTTAAAACGTAAAATCAGACTGTTTTACATTTTAACATGTGGTTTTGACAACATTGATTCAATGCACCATGGTTTAAATGTTTTTATTTATTTTTTAAATATGGTTTAATTGTTTAATATAAGAGAAATATAGAGTTAGTTGTGATACTTCTTTAGTTTTATTTTATGAAAATTTCGGGGTCTAAGATATGTAGTGCTTATTAAAATGTAAAAGTAATTTTTATTTTGAACAAGTTAAAATGAGATATATAATAACAAAAAATAGTTTTGCTCTCTAGCACAAGGAGTACATGAAGAAGCAAAACGAAATTACATCAAACAATTTGAGTAGTAGAGTTAAAAAAACATCAGTCAATCCCCAAACAACAAGGGGGCTACCACCACATATGATAACCAAAAGAAAAACACACATTTTTGGCTTTCAGCCACCAAAGAGATGTAATCTTAACCTTTTCCAATAGTTGCACGGTCGTGTTTGCTTTATTAGCAAAGAGTAATTAGTTAATTGTGCTCGATTGAAGATGCTCATAGTTCATAAACTAAAATGAAGGGTAAAAAAACATAAATCGAATAATACAAGTGACAACAGGATATAAGGGTAAGGCATCAGGAGTTACTACCCAATGGTTGCTCAACCTGCGTCTTGAAATTGCTCACTTGACTGAAAAAAATTGATTAGGAGTTACTACCCGATCAAGTTTTACACATAAAAAAAAGTCGATCGGAAGTTATAATCCGACTGGAAGCGAAATTGAGGTGTCTATTAAGCAACTCTTATCTCACTCCTTGCATGAAAAAGGATCCCAACTTACAGCCCAAAGAGAAAAAACTCATACATCAAGTATTCACTAGATGGACTAAACAGAACACCTTGCAGTTTGAACATTGCTCTTCTCACTTTCATTTTTGCTAACAAACACCGCAAAAATATCAAAATATTCTTCAACGACAGTTAACTGCCACTTGCTCCAGCGGAGTTAACTTCCGTCGGGTTATTTTAGTATTCTCATGGGGCTTGGGAGTACAAATGATAGTGAGAAGGGAAACTATCTTGCAGTTTAAAGTCCTACATTACAAATTTACAATGATCTCTATGAATGATGGAGCGTTCTTATTTCCAGGTACACAGTATTTTCCTTACTAATATTAGATCAAATTATCTACTTATTATATTTTTCACACTGTTAAACAATTATTAAATTACACTGGAAAAATAAAATTCAAATTTTACTTAAGTTAATAGTACACTTTCTAAGAAAAACATGTATATTTATAAAAAAAAATGTAATTACAACTTTCTGTTAAAAAACTCGAGGTATTTATCATATATCATCGATGTAGCACATGCCCCTTTCAACCACAAAACGGAAGGTTAAGATAAAAAAATTAGCACAGACAATATAATTTGAATGACAGGTGGTACAAAACATTTCAATAGTTGTTCAATTACAAAATGATCAATAGAAGAACATTGACAGATTAATATTCCAAATCCATAATCAATTATAGAAACGGGTGACTATTTTCAGGTTATGCAAATCAATCTAAAATACACATGGTGAAATATTTGCTATTATAACTTATGATATTGCACCAAACATCAAGTTTCCTAGATTTTACTATTTATCTGCAGCTAATCCAACACGAAACAGCTGCAGACTAATCAAAATTTTGAATCTAACAATACAGATGTAAAAATTACAAATATGTAAACAGTCTTCGCTTCGGTGTTGATATTTGTTTTTAGCCGCTGAATTTAATTCTGTATACATATAATACAACAAGCATGGACATACATAATACAGTGATAGCATACAGTGATTCGACCAAGCATTCATCATGGAGAAAATTTGCAGCGGAAACCCAACATTTGCTTTGCAGAACCTGAGTCAAAGAAATTTAACCAGTTTGAGTGCAATCGCGCGGCCAAGCTCCAACATTCATTGACCTAAAATATCCCAAGGATCAAATGTCAGCACCACATTAAGAAGACCTTGGCCTTTTAGTTTTAGCTCAAGATTAATGCCGACAGCGTTAAAATTCTAAAGATCGCTTGTAGTGTGCTGATAAGTGATATGTGCTTTATGTGAGACTAGATTCTCTTATCATGTAACTCAATGTATAGGATAACTTCTAACAGTCAGTTTTTTTGTTTTCTGGTTAGTTACAGCAGTGGCAGGTGTAACTAAGAATCTTATCTTATTCATCACAATCAATAGAATAAGATTTGTGATTACTCAAGAATCAGACATGCTTGCATCTGTAAAGAAATTTGCCAAGAGGGGAGGAGCAATTATATTAACGATTTAAATAATAATTTACCAAGGAATTTTCCGCTTGCATCCCATGGGCGATTTTCAAAAGACTTCCCAGCAATACCACCTTTCTTATTTAGAGTTCCTTCCTCGCCGTGGTAATGAGGAAAATAGTCATTGAACGTTTTGCTTCCTAGTTCATCGACTCCGTTAAAAAGAAAGCTTCTTAATAAATCCTATATTATAAAACAGAAAGTGAGGATCTGTAGTATTAGACTATAGAGAAATAATAAATCTGATCTCAAATTAGTCTACCTTGGCAAGTGTGTCCCCTATCAGCTTCTTCAAAACACCTTGTCCCGGATCCTGCTTTCAAAATATTTCCACAAATAAGAAATCTTAAAAAACAATTCAAAATTACAAATGGATAAACACATGCATTTCTCATGGCTAGATCACCAATCATAAGACTCCCAATTAGACAGAACTTTGAGATAAATCCAAACTACCGTTTCGGCTCTCCATGTCAGATATCTATGTTGTGCTTCAAGATTGTGGGAAATTTGATATCCATCAGTCTCTTTTACTGCCGTGGCTATCAATTCCAACCATACCTGCATCCAAGGCTAACGGTCATCAAGATAAAAGAATTACAAATTTACAAGGTCAATTGTTTTAGAGTTCACTAAATATATTAGAATATTATGAATTGTTGTGGTCATAGGAATTAATACCTTGTAATAATCTCTGAATGCCGAATACAGAATATCATAATTTTGTGGGCTTGAAGTAAACTTTGTCCAAATGACTATCGGTGAAAAGAAAGTTATAGACTCACTTGTGAGCTTCCCTCCCCATGGAAAATGCTGCATGAAGTCTGTGTTCAGTCAACACACTAAGTCCTTTGAGAGAGAACTGCTCTAATTAATATAAAAACACACGTGTACAGTGCATGCATGAGGACATCAAAGAACTAGTGGAAATTTTCTTATAAAAGTACATAAAGTTTTTGAAAAATTCATCACTCTTATGGTTAATGAGGTCGCTAAGAAGTTACTCAATAACAAAACTTTGAACATTGTTATGCAGTTGTCATTAACTTTTTCACAAAATATTTGCAGTTACCTCAGCATATTTCAGGCCAAGAGGCATTAAGCTTTTAAAGTACTTTTCCTTGTAGTCATCCTGATTGATGATATCATGTAATGGATTAAGGTCCCTGGCATCATTAATACAAGGTTAGTGGTTTGTAATACGCATAGTACACTGTTCTTAATGTTGAAGCTATGAATGGCACTATGGAAAACTTTAATTACATCGCCAATGTCATCAGTGAAGAAAAACTAGACTACCAAGTATAAGATTTTTACAGTGTAAAAATATTGGGGAAACTAGACTGTCTTCTTCAAGGTTCGACAAAAATATAGTAAACCAAAGAGCTAAACACTACCAGTAAAACATCTAATATTAGTTACTGAATGATTCACTCTTTGACTGTGCAATGTAAAGCAACCCATGATAAGTTTTTGTAATAAGTGATAAACTTTTATTGGATGGAAAATGATGCACGGTAGTAGACCAACTTCTGTATGCAGAAAGGTGGCATAGGAATATTATTTATACATTTATACAAGTGATTGCAGTAATCAGGGGAGATGATAACTTACAACACAACAATGTTTGTTTTGGCGGTCGAGAAAAAGTTGGCACAAAATATGGGGACATCATACTCCGCTTTTGGAAATACGGTGAAGTCCAAAACCTGCATGAGGAGTGCATACAAAAACATCAGGCATATTATAGTAAGATAATAGAGAAGAACGGAAATGCCACGATTAAGAATGGAAATGGTATTATATTGTAGTAAAATAATCTCAAAAAGAAATGCCAGTTAGATTAGAACTGGAAATAGGCATTTTGTATTTGAACTTTGAAGTCCGGAGACTACAGAAGATATTTGATGTAGTGAATTCATCGAGTTTCGAGAAAATGCTCGCATAACTAATATTTTCAAAGAATATAATGGACTAGGGATTGTCAACACTGCACGTCCTGAGGATCTGATAGAAAAAAGATGCAAAAGAACATTTACTCAATCCGTTAAACTACATTATCTTATTATATAAAGGATCCTTCGTTGGTAAAGAGTATCAAATTTGGCAGAAATATATACAGTGATGGTCAAACTATGAAATCACTCTGGCTATAATAAATTACCAACGACTAAAAGGCTTAATTTGTTGAGGAACCAATCTTATATATAACAATTTGATAATAAATTTAAGAACAAACCTGCATTGTTTCTGTCTCAATGGTCATACTACGTAGAAGCCTAATCTTGTCAGCTTGAAATGATAACATATTCAGCACTCCTTTACCATCCTTAGATTTCATGGAACTATACTTTTCCTAGCAAGATAACATAGGAAAATGTAAATTGAACATTTATACCCACAAACATGGCGAGGAACAAAGAAGTGCCTAGAGGCTCACAAAAAATTGCAACTAAGAATCTGTAAAATAATTAAATATTTCAATTAAACTAAATTTAAATATGGAAAAACTGAAAGTAAAATTGCATAGGTCATATTAAGTAACTCAATAACAAGAAAAACACAAACTAAGATGTAATCATGTAACGACTTATAAATCAAAGAACTAGCTAATGCTGATAGACATAATTGTTCCGAGTAGCAGAAGCTTGAGGAGTGAAACAGTACACCACATCCTCAACACAGAAACACAACATTAAATCACTAGGATGCCAAATGACACATAATCATAACAAGATTCTCTTTATTCCTTTTGATCGAAATACATATGAAAACTATTTTTTAATAAAAACATTGGTTGATTAGATAACGAGTTACCACAACCCACTGCTCTCTTAGGAGTTGGTTATAACTCCCTTAAAAGTTAGTTAAAAATGTCGGTGGGTAATTAGTTTATTGATTCTGTCCTAGGGGCCTGTTTGGATTGGTTTATTTGGACTTACCTACTGACATAAGTTTTGTGAGACTCTTTGGAGAACTTATGGAAACAACTTACGACAATTTTCATAAGCTTTTTCAACTTATTTTCATAAGTTCTCCAATATAGCTTATATACACAAAAACAATTTAACTTTATTTTATCTTTTGATATAAAAATAGCTTATGCAAGCTTATACATTAGCGCTTGTGCTATAAGCTGGAAATAAGCTGTTTATCCAAACAGACCCCAGCTCTATCTATATATAGATATTTTTATCAATAATTCATTATGAATTCTAAGGATTTTCCTTTCTACCAACCTCTCAAACTCATTTTTTCCTATCATATAAATCTTCATCTCTTTGATTTCTCAATTTGCAACATTAGTAGCATCTAAACTTCTAAAAAAATCTCTCATTGAAGTCTAACCCTAATGAAACATTTCAATTTGCAACACCAAGTAAATTAACTCATAAAATTCACATAATAACAGAAGAATATAATGAAAACCTGTAAAGGGGAAGAGAGCAAGTGGGTATGGAGAGAGGTTTCATCCAAAGCAAAATCAACAAATTTGTGATAAGATACTGAAGAAAAACAGCTTTGTATGCAAACTCTTCTGTTAGAAGAAGCTGTTCTCTTTAATAACGGTGGAAGGGTGTGTTGCAAAGAAAAGCTTGAAGAAGATGAAGATGAAGATGAGGAGAAGGAAGAAACGCTAAAACCCATTGAATTCAGCTTCTTCTTCTTCTTTTGTAGTTGTTTGTTTGTTCCATTTCTCAAAATTTTACTGTTACTTTACTAACTTGGAAATTCATCAGACGAGACAACAAGACAAAGCACACGTGCATGATACTATTTTGATTTAGCTCTTGTAAAGCAAAATCTTAATTACTTAATCTTATAATTTGATGATTATTTGATTTTAGATGGTTGCATTAAACTTTAAAATTTAATAAGGCTTAAATGCAATTTTACCCCCCATATTTTGATTGAATCTGAATTTTACCCCTTTTATTTTAAAATTCGGAATTTTACCCCCTCTATTTTGATTGAATCGGAATTTTGCCCCCCTTATTTTAAAACTCGGAATTTTACCCCCTCTATTTTACGTTTTTCAGAATTTTACCCCCTATTTTAAAATAAAGAACCAAAAAATACTAGAAAAATAAAGAAACGATTAAAAAATATTAATTTGGTAAAAAAATATAAGGAAAACAAGAAAACACAAAAAAAAAAACTAAAAAATAGAAAAACAATGAAATTACAAGAAAAAAATCAATTAAGAATACATGAAAAAACTAGTTTGCACCTCTAAATATTTGCTATTTTCATGTATTTTCATACTAGTATTTTATTTTATTTTTAGAGATCATACCAGTTTTATGCATTTTTTTCTTGTATTTTTTATTCATTTTTTTTAGTATTTTTTTGGTTTTATTTTTATTTTTTCATTAAAAAACATTTAATACAAATAATTAATTATGTGGATAAAATAGGGGGAGGGGGCAAAATCCTGAAAAACATAAAATAGGGGGGGTAAAATTCCAAGTTCTAAAATAGGGGAGGCAAAATCCAGAATCAATAAAAATAGAGGGGGTAAAATTCCGAGTTTTAAAATAGGGCGGGTAAAATTCAGATTCAATCAAAATAGGGGGGTAAAATTGCATTTAAGCCTAAAATTTAAGTTTTTTTTTGTCTTCTATCTATAATTTGAGTGAAATTTTATTTATCTTATATTATCGATTTTTTTTTACCGTCAAAGGTCATGAAAGTCTAAAATAAAATAATCTTAAAATTATAAGGTTAAAATGTAAAGTTGGAGGAATGCGCACCATAGAAATCATTACAAATGATAATATCTAATAAAGTAAACGAAATTTCATCACACTTAAGTTAAAAGAAATAAAATGAGCTCGATGTGCAAGAAGGTCTGCATATTTATCTGTGTCGCGATTAATATGATGTAAATCAAGGTTCATATTAGGAGATCATAGAATGTAAAGGATGTTTTTCAATACATCTTGCAAATAAGTTTTATTAGTATAGCCATAATGAATCATATCCCCTGCCACATTGGAATTATAAGAGGTAATTTTACACATAAAACCTAACACAAATTTACCACGATGATCACGAATCAACCAACCACAAGCTGAGCTACCATTGTTAATAAATGAGATCCATCGTCATTGAGTTTGAGGTGTTTACGAGAAGGATGAACCCAATTGTGCTTCTGATTGGCAATGTTGATTCCTCTAGATGCCTTGGGCTATTGCAATTCCACCACAATGTCACAAACATGACTGTTTACCAAATTTTAAGAGGATCGATGAGAAAATATGAGCATATTTATATCCTTCCAAACAACCCACACCAAAACTCTGAAGAAGATAAACCAATTCCAAGGTAGATTACCAATGTAATTACACGTCAAGTTCCATTCAATTTAAACAAAAATACCAAGATTGAAGAACTTACTCCAATTCTCTTATTTTATGACTATAGATCAAAGCTCCTTAGTATCTTCAAAATCTCTCAAAATATACAAAATCAATTATGAGGGCTTCCATACAAATACCACATTCAATATCCGAAGTGATGTGAATGTTGGTGCTTTACTTTATACACTGAGCCTGGTGTTTGTTTCCATTTTGCCTTGATTTGTGGCATTTCTCGTGTGCAATTTCAAGTGTGTTGATAAACTTTTGCTATTTAAAAAATAACATCTGTGAGAAGTCTTCCATAACCAATTTTTCACAAAGTGTCTCTTATCCTAGTTGGTCCCTCCCATTTCCAAACGTTGACAAAAAGGAAATCTAAATTGTTCTCATTATTATTTATAGTACTCAACATCTTATATGAAGTTTTTCCGGAGGACAAGAAGACCAAATTTTTCTTCAAGATTAGCATACCCAAGAATCCAAGTGTCTTTCGAAAACTTGGCGTTGTTTTTGAACCCACAATTTCTCAGTATTTGTCACAGTATATTTTTTTTTGAAGGAGTATTTGTCACAGTATGTCGAGTTAACTTACACATCATGCATATTTGTTTATGCTTACTAGTGTTGTCCCATATGAAGTTTCTACAAATTCTTCCAGCATCTTCACACACTAACACTGGCTAACAGATTGTTTGAATAATATAGCATGAGATACTTGCAAGTGACGATTGAGCTAAAGTAGCTCTTTCAGCCATCAAGAGTCTTCTTTTTTTGGTAATAACCATCAAGAGTCTTCTTGACATTAGTATATTTAAATATTCTATAAAAATATATAAAGGAGATGTGTGATACCATTCATCTAAAATGTTGTAATTATAATTTTATTTTATGATAATGTTTAAATCTTTAGTAAGAAAATCAATTAAATCTATTTATAATAAGAACAATTCAACTTAAATGGGAAAAATACTATTTAAATATTTATTTGATTATTAAAATAGATGCGAGAGAGTAAACATAAATGAGGCAAGAACCTCGTTAAAAAAACTAAGCACAATAGAAAAGCAGAAAGACGGTCACATAATGGCCTCTATTGACACTTTCTCTATTTTGGGCTGACATTTTCTCCTTCTAATTATTCCCTTAAGTAAATTTGATCATCATAATAATGCTATTTTGTTGGTGTCATTTTAAAAGATAAGATTTTATATTATATTTATTATATTGTTGGTATAATTAAAAAATATAAGTAAAGTTTGTTACAACATGAAAGTAGAAAATATCTATCATCGATACCTATAATTTTAATTAAAATTTCATAAAAACTAAAGCGCAATAGGAAGAGTGGACAGACGGACATTGTGCCCGTCTAAACGCAAATGTATATAAAGAGGATCCATGAGTTTATGATGGTTTTTTCACTTCCAATTTTATCCACTTCAAAATATGAATGACACCACTACAATAAAAAATAGTTAAATTCCTTTAAAATTGGAACAAAACCCCTACAAAAAATATTTGTCACTATTAAAAAATAATATTTAAAATTTTATATGAGAAAAACATTTGATTGTATTATATGCCAAAATTAACATATCTTTCTATATTTAATTAATTAATGTGTCCATCTTTCCGCCACAACAACAACCAAGCCCTAGACCACTAGGTGAAATCAACTACGTTGATCAAATTACGTCATAATGTTCTATCATAAACCATATTTGGATATAACTCATTGACATCTAAATCCTTTTTATTGACTTCTCTTATAGTTTTTCTAGGTCCACATCCACCTCATTTGACCTGACTACCTGATCTACTTTTCTTACGACTGCATCTACTATAAGTGCTACCCCCACTCTCTCTCTGATGATGTCATTCCTAATCATATCCCATTCATCTTTCCGCTAGATAAAATAAAATTTATACAAAAAATAAATTTGACACAATTTGTTAATGATATTTCACTAAGATGAATCGTTCGAGACAACCTGAGTTCAATTCCTAATGAAAACAATTCTTGACGTCTCAAATTGAACTCAGGTTGACGACACTCAAGTTTCTTGTTGTAATGATACATTCAATAATAATAATTACTTTATTTTAAAACATGTGAATAATTGATGATTTTTTTCTTTCTGTTTTTACAAAGAAAATTGTCATTTTGAAAACCACAATTTTCTTTATTTATTTAACAAAAGGCCTCATTTTAGTTTTCCCTTAGAACTCAGAATAACTTTTTTTTAGAGGTGACATCAAAATAAGTTTATCACTCTACATCATCATGTTGTATGTTGTGTCATTCAAAACATGTGAAATAATAAACATATCAAATAACAAATTGTAAGTAAAAATAAAATATTTGTTAGAGGGACCAAAATCAGTTGATTTTATAATGGAGGGATCAATTTTGTGAATAAGTAAAAATAAGGAGACCAATTTTTATTTTATTTTTACAAAAATAAACGATATTCATTCATTCAAATTGATAGAGTACATCAATACAATACAAATTCAGTCTCTAAAAACAAAAAGGATGAATCTGCGAACAAACTCACAACATCCATGTTAATAGCATGAAACGACAGAGTATCTATGCCTACAAATATGACTATATTAAAGTCTTTGAAATATCCACGTCTCCAGATCTGCAACGTTCACGACGTCAAAGTCATTGTTTGGATCAACACTTGGTCAAAACTAATCTCTCAATCTGAATCAAATATATAAACACCGCACGAAGACAGAAAAACAAAACCACACCGTACAAAGACGGGAAAACAAAATAAATAAAGTCGTGCCAAGAAGACGAAATCATAAGAACAAATGAAAATATGTGGATATCACTTATTTAACTATAAACTAAAAAAAAAAAAAAATCAGAATGGTAACTTAAGATCAAAATTGACCGTAAATCATCATGTTCAGGAGATAGACCAAAACTGTTATTAAGGCTAGATTTCAAATAGAAATTAAAAAAATTTGTTGGATACAATGAAAACCACATTTCTAGTTGTTTTTTTTTTTTTTATTTTTTAAAACGTTTTTTTTTTTTTGGAATATAACTTATGCATAATGAATTTAATTTAGGCCAAAGAAATTATAAATTGAAACAAGAAATTAAAGCTCAAGTTATGTAAAAAATTATTGAATCAACTAATGTAGAAATAAATTGTCAAAAACACTTTATACAAAAACGATAAAAAAAAATTATTATACCAAAAATTATTGAATCAACTAATGTAGAAATAAATTGTCCTCGTAAGCTTAGCTCAGTTGGTATGGACAATGCATAATATATGCAAGGTGCGGTGCGGGGTTCAAACCCCGGCCACTACAAAAAAAAAATATCTATACTATATATAAAAAAAAAAAAAAAAACCCCATTTCACCTCTTCTTTTGGGCTGACTTTTTCTCTTTCCAAAAATGCCATCAATTTTGAATATAAATAACATATATAACAAATAATAGATAAGAATAAATTTAAATATTAAAAAAATTAACAAACACGGTATGAATATATATATATGTATTTGTTTTTCCTTTATCTTTTAAAAAGTGTAACAAACTACATGAGTATATTTATACTTAACTTTTTCATTATCTCAATTATACCCTTAAACAACTTTTTCCATAATAAAAATTATTGTTGGTGTCATTAAAAAAAAATTAATTATTTTTTTGTTATATTGTTGGTGTCATTGAAATAGATAATCATTCCTTCAAAAAATTGAAATAGATAATCATGGTTCGTTTAGTTTGTTATAACGTGAAAGCAACATACATTTATATTTTCAGTTTTAATCAAAATCAAAATTTTATAAAAAAAACATTGTTCATGATTTTCAAACGTTAGCGCAATAAAAAGAGCGAAAAGACGAGCACATGAGTGTCTGTCTTTTCACTAGTATATATAAAGAAAATAAATAATAATTTAGATTATATTTTTTGTTATATTGTTGGTGTCATTGAATTTGATAATCATGGTTAGTTTAATTTGTTATAATTTTAAAACAACAAACATTTATATTTTTTGTTTTAATCAAAATTAAAATTTCATAAAAAACACGTTCATAATTTTCGCTAGTAAATAATAATACAAATATTTAAATTATTGAAACAAATTAGTTTAAATTTTTAAAAAAAGAATTAATTGAATCAAAATATGTTGAAATAAGATTAGGCATTAATTAATTTTTCCAATAAATAATTAAAAATTAAATAAAATATTTAGTGCAAGATCAATGAAACTTTTCTTAAGATATCTATGCCTACAAAAACAAAGTCAGTTTTGAATAACAACAGAAAAGATAAAAATGATTGTTGAGATATTTACTCCACATAACAAATAAAATATTTCCTTAAAAAAATAAATATTGCGTTGTAACGAAAATTACGATTATGTAGTCAGTTTTTATGACTCTATATATTTGTGCATCGCATTATTCTTTTTCTCCACAAATATCACAAAAACCTACTTACTTTCAATTTTCTCTCGTATGGCGTCAAAATCCATCCTTGGCTTTATCACTCTCTTTCTCCTTACACTTTGTATTACTTCCTCCATTCATCGCATAAGGCAGACTTCTGGTTTGTTTCTTTTATCCTTTTGTCACTATTTTATGTAACCTTGATTTATAGAGTAGAACATTCATATAAATATAATAAATAGAAACTAACTAGAGTAGAAGTAGAATCTTTTATTAATATCATTAACTAAGTTAATATTTGTTTATTTGCAGATTACAATTTTCCAAATACACGAGTTGATGCTTATGAGAAAACTCTTAATGTTCTTGGAAGCAGGAAGGTTCGTTACACTATCATAGGCTTTTTTGTAGATTTTTATTGTTTCAAATTTTTCCAAAGAAAATTACATTAATTTTTATTTATTTCAATATTCATATTTTTTGTTATATTACGTTATTCACTATTTCTAAAATAAACCAATTTTCTTTTATAGATGTTGGTTGGTGTGGATCGATTCTCATTAATAACTAGGCAACATGGTTCTACCGGAGGCCTTAGGGTATTGCATAATTGCTATATTGATTCTGTTGGATCTGAAGATAAGTCACAAATTGGAGAAGTCAAGATGCAACTTCAAATCTATTGCAAGACAACAAAGACATTGTCGGACCATAAAGCAATTAATAGATCAAAGGTTAGATCATGTTTCTTTGAATTGAAATATGCTTTAGGATAACACAATATATGTTTTTCCCATGTTATTGGTTTATCACGTGTCCTATAATTTTTTAGGTTATACTAATATGAACAGTGTAGAAATATTAAAAGGTTGAAAAAGAAACTCTCTTATAATAATGATAAGAACTAGTTTTTGTTATTTTAAGAGTTATAGTTTTTGTTATATTAAGATATTCCATATTTCTCATAATCCAATGTCTTTTTACAGGTTTTGGGTGGTGAGCATCCATTTGCATTAAGAATGAGGCAACATGGTTATACTGGAGGATTGAAGATGTTGCATCACTGTTACATTGATTCTATTGGTCAAGAAAATAAGTCTGATGAACTGAAGATGGAAGCTCAAATCCATTGCATAACTGAAAAAACTTCGTTGGGCATGAAAGCAACTATGTAGATGAGAGGATGAACACACAAGATTTGTTATTTTATCACCTTCATAGCTTAGCTAGTTGTAAAGTATTGTTCTAAGGAATTTGGCATATGGCTCAAATTCATTTACTATGAATTCCTCTTCTGTATGACAATAATTATATATATATATAAATTCACTTAGTTGATTTTTCTTTCAATTAAGTTGGTTGCACATAAGGAGCTTATGAGCTTATGTGAGTCTAACTCAACTACACATTATCTAATTTTTCTAAATAATATACTCAAATTGTCTCTTAATAATATTAGATGCATGAAACTTATGGATCGTCTTATGCAAGACATCTATTTACTTCAATAAGATTGTTATACAAACCGTCCCGTATTGAATCATTTTCTTATTTCTAAAGTTTGTTGTGTACAAGTGTGAATTATATATCCCACATCGGATAGAAAAGTAAAGGTTAAACATCTAATAAGTAAGAGGACTCATAAACCCATTGCCTTAAGGTTTTTGGGTATGAGTATATTTGTTCCATTATTTCTCTAGGTTTTAAATTTAATCTCATCTACCTTTAATTTACATACAATCTATCATATAAAATTGAGACTTGTTTTAAGTTAAAAATATTTTTCATCAACTATACATGATAGTAAAAAGAACTTTTGGGAGGATTTGGCTTTTCATTACATCCTTCTTGATGTATCAGAAAATGAACCATTTAGACTGTTGGCTCCATTTTGTTGATATTATCATTCCTTATATTGTTAAGATTTTTTTTTTTTTTTAAGTACACGATTGTTTAGATTTCAATTAATTAATTTGATGAGAAATAACTAATGTAGTATAATTTCATTATGCACACTTAATTCGACACATTAATTCTCTCTTGTGGGAAAAAGAAGAAAATAAGAGCATGTTTAGAAATTGCTCCTTCAGCTCACAATTAAGTGGTCCAATATACGTACGTACATGTTTCTTTTGCATGTGCATGGGTCCAATACATATGAGACTTGAGAGTGAGATTACTTATTGATTAGTTATTGTGTTGAGTTGTACTCTTCTACGAGTTTCAGTATGTTTAAGAAAACAAACGTTGTAAAAGTACATCAATTCCTAAACACCATCAACCTACTTACTACTCAAATTATCGCAAATTATAGTAATAAAATTCTATCTCAACTAGCATCAATTTCTACAATATCAAATTATTCAAAAAGAATTAGACTTGATCTTGAATAAACTTTGTTGGGGGGGGGGGGGGGGGGCATATGAATTTCAAAACATGCCTACAACTTTGTTCTAAAGCTCAAGAGGAAAAAAAGGAGTGTTAGATAAAAGGAAAAGTTGTTCTTTAATATGTACAAAATTAAAATAGTTTTACACTGCACATATATAATTTTCATTATTAGATCAATAAAAGAGAAATGATATTTTAACAATCATTTTATGACAAATTTTTCTCTCATACTTATATTATATTCTTACTTTCTCTTTCCATTGTTTTAATTTTTTATGTCAATATTTACATTTCTTTGCATATTTTGGTTGTCTAATAAGTTCTCTCAACAAGTGATTGTTCAAATAAAATTCATCTATATAAAACTAGTCACGAAAAGAAAAGAATAGTAGAGATTTTATCTCTGTGTTTGTGACGTATATTTTCTACAACCCTTATATTAGTGCGCAGTGGCGTATCCAAAACCCTAAATCAGCTGGTGCAAATTTTTTAAATACATACATATATATATATATATATATATACACAATAAATTTTAGTGTATTAACTTTTCATCTATAAACAAAATTGTAAAATAAGACTTCTTAGTTTTATTTTACCATAAATTAAAACTACAAAATTTAGAATTTTGTAATTGTTTTACTTGTAATTTTTAGATTAAGACGGAAAATATAGGCTTAATACATCCCCTGATCCCTTAATTTATTTTATTTTTTCAGTTTGGTCCCTTAACTATAAAGTGTCTCAATTTGGTCCCATAAATCTTCTGCCGTTTACTATTTTGGTTCTCTCCGTTAGTTTTTAACCTCAAATGTCTATGGTGCACTAACATTATTGATAGTCCACCATAGACCTTATTAATTTCAACCATTTGATCTATTTTAAAAAAAAGGGAACAGTTAGATTATACAGGAACATTGTATCTTACGGTGGAGCACCAACATGTAATCTTATTAACATTTCTTCATCTTCTTCTCTCCCCATCTTCATCTTCATCTTCATACATTCATCAAAATATTCAAATAAAGACAGACTTATTAACATTTCTTCATCTTTTTCACTCCCTAAATTTTTTTACGGTAAAAAAATAATCCCAAATTCATTCTCATGAGTCCATCATCTCATTTTTCCATAATTGTCTTCACCATCACAATCCCAAATTAATCAGAATCGTGAATACAACACCATCACAATCTCTAATTCATCACCATCGCACCATCACTGATTCATCCTAATCTCGTTCTTTCCTGAATTCAACACCGAATCTGAAACCCCAGTCGATGTTCTCGTTCTTCAACATCGAATCCAAACCAAACGTTCGTTCGTTCTTAACCTCATGAACATGACAACTCTGAATTCAACACCGAATCTGAATCGTTCGTTCTTACCTCATGAACATGACAACTCCAGATCTGGAATCAGATCCACTGTCACCATCATCATTAACACCTTATTTTGAATATGACACTCACTCCTTCACTCCTCGTGTTCTTATCACTATTCATAGCACTGAATCCTTGTTTTTGCTGCAGTTTTGGGGCTGTTGCACAGTCGTATTCAGTTTGTAGCAATTTCTCCTTCACTCCTAGTTATTTTTTATGAGAATTGATTTAATCTGTGTATCAATTAGTGTAATGAGAATGGAATTGCAGGAATGGAAACGTGGAAAGGAGATACTTGAGACATATAATTGATTTGGTCCTCTTTTTATTTTTGAAAAAAAATGGAATTGCAGGAATGGGTAATGAGAATGGAATTTCCAAACAACCTTTTGACATGAAACGATAGCAGCACACTCCACCCTCACTTTAAAATTTGGGATTTTTGTCATTATTTTAGATTTTATTTTCTCGTTATGTTTGATTTGGAGAGATATACTTTCTAAGTTTGAAGATGAAGAAATTGGAAAAGATTTTTCACATTTATGAGTTTTAAAATTGAGTTGAAAAGATTAATTTTTTGGGTTGATGAATTTCTGAAAAATTTGTTGGGATTGTTTGTGGTGATGATGATTTTATTGTTGATGAATATCTGGATTTGTTGTTGTTGTTGATGAATTTTTTGATTGAAGGGTTGTTGTTGATTATTGTTGTTGAAGAAGATGAAGAAGAACATGAGGGGAAAGATGAAGAAAAACAAAAAAAATTGGTGTTGGTGGTTCACCGTTATATACAATGGTCATTCAATCTAATGGCTGAAATCATATTTGAAATATTATACATTAGAAAACCAACGGAGATAGCCAAAATAGGAAACGGCAGAAGATTTATGGAAGCAAATTGAGACACTTTATAGTTAAGGGACCAAACTGAAAAAATAAAATAAATTAAGGGACTAGGGAATGTATTAAGCCGAAAATATACTATATCATTTGCATAAGTTAGATTAAGCTGGAAACCTCGGTAAACTCCTTATTGTTGACTTGCTTATGATCCCCATAATTCTTTTTTAACGTTGAGGAAAAATTTGAAGTAATAATATAACAAAATAAAATGGGGAGAAGTAATTAAAAGTGAAAACATCTCTAAGAAAGTAAAAGCTAGAGCTGTTGACTGAAGAAAATCGAAAAAGTTGTATAGCGAGTGATGTGCAGAGTGTTGTGCTGCCATCTGTTACGTGTCAGAAGAGAAAAACCAATGGGCTTGGGCCAGTGCCGAATGTTGATGAAACGGTGTGAGGAGGTGCAGAATAAATATTTGAGGGTGTGCAAATCCAATTAAAACAAGATTTTTGGTTGAAATTGAAAATTCCAGGGGATGCAGGTGGGCAAAAGTTATGGTTAGAAAGAAATCCTTATCCACCGTGCATAAACACTTCACAACCATCAGATCTAGTGTTAAACTACACCAAATCAAACTTCATTTACTTCAAACATTTCTCTCACTAAAACCTAAAGCTCTCCCTCTCTCTCTACAATTTTCAACATTCTGGAAAAGAAAACGAAGAACTCAGATGAGAAGGAGTAGATCTAAAAATTTAAACACAAACGAAATTTTCTTTGCTTCACTTGTTGTTGAGCCGGTTCGCTCCTCTTCTTCCCTCGCGTTTTCTTCTTCGATCCAGTGGCGCTGTGTTGATTGCTATATGTTACTGATTCGTCACTGTTTGTGTTCACGGTTTCATATCTGAAGTTGTTACTGGATTCGAAATCTTTGTGATGTTAGAGGGATTTATGGCTGGGAAACTGCTCGAAACCATTAAGTACATCTAATGGTTTTGGAGTACAACTCACAGAAACCATTTCTTTCCTCCTCCTCCAATTGTGTCAGTCCAAAACTGAATGATGGCAATGGCTCTAGGTCCTTAATTTTTTTCACCTGCTGGAAACCATTAATAGCATAAAACGACAGAGTATCTATGCCTACAAATATGACTATATTAAAGTCTTCGAAATATTCACGTCTCCATATCTGCAACGTTGATGACGTCAAAGTCATTGTTTGGATCAACACTTGATCAAAGCTAATCTCTCAACCTGAATCAAATAAATACCGTACAAAGACGGAAAAACAAAACCACACCGTACAAAGATGGTAAAACAAAATAAATAAAGTCGTGCCAAGAAAACGAAATCACAAGAACAAATGAAAGAAAATTGAAAAATATGTGGATATCACTTATTTAACTATAAACTAAGAAAAAACAATTCGAAAGGGTGACTGTAGATCAAAATTGACCGTAAATCATCCTGTTCAGAAGATAGACCAAAACTGTTGTTAAGGCTAGATTTAAAATAGAAATTAAAAAAAAATAAAAATTGAACAGGCAAAAATGAGATATATTAATACGGACACCGCAATTGTTACCGCACAAGATGTGCCCAACAATCACAAAAAATGTCAGAGTCTAAGCAAAAATTACAAACAAATCAGTCAATACCCAGACATAAAAGAGGGCTCGACCACCACTGATGAGTGCCAAAACTAAATACAACATTACTAGCCTTTAACCACCACAACGAAGTTAATTTCACTTTATCTAGCAATTGAGGCACAATACTTTGTCTATTTCTAAAAAGCCTATCATTCCTTTCATTCCACAACACCGAAACACAAAGCAACCAAATCAAGTGGAAGAAAGACCGTCGCCCTCTCGAACAACCTGCATAATGAATAAATTGCACAAAGTGATCTGAAGTTGATTGAGAGTCGACACCTACCACTCCTAACCAATGCCGCACCATCGGCCATAATGCACCAAAAGTTGCACAAGACAAAAAAAAATGAGTAACATCTTCGACAATCCCACATCCAGCAACGCATAACCGCTCCTCCACAGATAGAATGTCACGATTTGCCAAATTAAGTTTTGTAGGTAACCGATCCCTCATTAGTCGCCAAGCAAGGATAGAGACTTTGAGAGGGACCTGTTTATGCCAAATTAAGTCCACATTATGGTGTAACTGGGGCTGCTCCTGTGATGTCAGCATGTCATAGACTCCACGTACAGAATACCCATCATCATGATTAGGTAACCAGAGCCATCTGTCTAACACTGAGTCCTGCAAAGAAACTGTTAGTAACAAAGCCCTACACTCCTCTACCAACTCCTCCTCCCAAGCCCACAACCGCCTACGCCACCTCAACGCCTCCCCCCCCACATCCACCCCCAGAAGGAACATATTCCTAACTGAGATTGATTTGTGAACAGTCAAGTCAAAAAGGCGCCTAAACCGGACACAAAGAGGAACATCTCCACACCAACAATCACGCCAGAAATCAGTATCTGCCCCATCTCCCACTCTCCTCCTAACACAAGACCCAAACCATCCCTCTCCACCCTCACCTATCCCATCTCTAATCCTCACAATCTCCCTCCACCACGAAGAACAACTCCGGCCCCCATCCTCCAAACTGCCATCCTCCACACCATACCTAGCCACTAACACCTTTCTCCACAAAGCATCCCTCTCTAATAACAACCTCCAACACAATTTACCCAACAAAGCAATGTTAAACTCCCTCAACCTCTTAACCCCCAACCCTCCATACTCCTTCCTCATACTCAAAGAATCCCACCTAACCCAAGATATTTTTCTTTTTTCCTCACCCCCTCCCCAGAAAAATTTATTAAACAAAGATTCAATGGAAGAGATTATACCTGTCGGAGCTTTGAAGAAGGAAAGTGCATAGACAGGTAGAGCAGTCAGGACAGACTTTAGAAGAATCAAACGACCACCGAAAGATAGGAACCGACTTTGCCAACCAGACAATCTAGATTTAATACGATCCACCACAGGTTCCCAAAACAAAAGACGACGCGGATCGCCCCCAATCGAGAGCCCCAAATAGAGAAACGGGATTTTACCTACTTTGCACCCCAACACAGAAGCCGCTTCTGACAACCACGAATCATAAATATTAACCCCTACCAGAGAACTCTTATGAAAATTAACTTTCAAACCCGACATAGCTTCAAACAAAACTAGACCAGCCCTCAGCGCCCGCACATTAGCCCAGCTTTTGTTCCCAATAAGAAGTGTATCATCAGCGAACTGTAAATGAGACACCACCACTGAATTCTCTCTCCCCACTCTATACCCTGTAAACAGATCTGTGTCTACCAACGCTTTCATCAACACATTCAAACCCTCTGCTGCCAATAAAAATAAGAAAGGAGATAGAGGATCACCCTGACGTAATCCCCGTTCAAGAGAAAACTCATCAGTAGGACTGCCATTCACAAGAACTGAGGCAGTAGCAGTACCAACACATTCTCTAATCCACTTTCGCCACACCGTCGGGAACGACATACTCCCCATCACCTCGTCAAGGTACCCCCAATCTACCGAATCATACGCCTTTTCAAAATCTACTTTGAACAACAAAAGGTCTTTCTTAGATCTCCTTGCCTCATCAACCACCTCATTCGCAATCAAGATACCATCAAGAATTTGTCTATCCTTCACAAAAGCAGACTGAGTTTCAGACACAACACTCCCAATAACCTGCCTCAACCTGTTTGCTAGAATTTTCGCCAAAATTTTGTACAAGCTCCCCACCAAAGAAATAGGGCGAAACTCATTCAACGATTGAGGGCTAGCAACTTTAGGAATAAGGGCGATGAATGTAGAATTTATGCCTTTCGTCAATTTCCCATTCCTATGGAATTCAGTCACATGTAGAAAACCACATTTCTAGTTTTTTTTTTTATTAAAAAAAACATGTTTTTTTTTTTGTTTGGAATATAACTTATGCATAATGAATTTAATTTAGGCCGAAGAAATTATAAATTGAAACAAGAAATTAAAGCTCAAGTTATGTAAAAAATTATTGAATCAACTAATGTAGAAATAAATTGTCAAAAACACTTTATACAAAAACGATAAAAAAATAATTATTATACCAAATATATCTATACTATATATATCATCGTGAGCTTAATTCAGTTGGTATGGACAATGCATAATATATGTAAGGTCCGGGGATTCAAACCCCGGCCACTACAAAAAAAAATATCTATACTATATATATAAAAAATATCTATACTATATATAAAAAAAAACAACCTCTTTCAGCTCTTTTGGACTGACTTTTTCTCTTTCCAAAAATGCCATCAATTTTGAATATAAATAACATATGTAACAAATAGATAAGAATGAATTTAAATATTAAAAAAATTAGCAAACACGGTATGAATATATATATATATATATATATATATATATATATATATGTATTTTTTTTCCTTTATCTTTTAAAAAGTGTAACAAACTACATGAATATATTTATACTTACTTTTTTATTATCTCAATTATACCCTTAAACAACTTTTTCTATAATAAAAATTGTTGTTGGTGTCATTAAAAAAAATTAAATTATTTTTTTGTTATATTATTGGTGTCATTGAAATAGATTTTCTTAAAAAATTAAATATTGCGTTGTAACGAAAATAAAATTGTAACTTTTAGTTTTTTTAAAACAAAAAGCAGCTAGCTAGAGAATTGTACTTAAGTAGTTATTTTGTCAAAAATTGTAACAAAAAATTTCGATTGTGCAATTAGTTTTTATTAACCCTATAATTATGTATATTGATGATATACTTTAACCAAAAGTTAGGATATATATAATAAGTTGTGCCAGCCCAAATATATCACATTCTTCAAAACTTCAATCAAAATTCGATATATTTGTGCATCGCTTTATTCTTTTTCTCCACAAATATCACACAAACCTTACTTACTCTCAATTCTCTCCTATGGCGTCAAAATCCATCCTTGGCTTTATCACTCTCTTTCTCCTTACACTTTGTATTACTTCCTCCATTCATCGCATAAGGCAGATTTCTGGTTTGTTTCTTTTATCCTTTTGTCACTATTTTATGTAACCTTGATTTATAGAGTAGAACATTCATATAAATATAATAAATAGAAACTAACTAGAGTAGAAGTAGAATCTTTTATTAATATCATTAACTAAGTTAATATTTGTTTATTTGCAGATTACAATTTTCCAAATACACGAGTTGATGCTTATGAGAAAACTCTTAATGTTCTTGGAAGCAGGAAGGTTCGTTACACTATCATAGGCTTTTTTGTAGATTTTTATTGTTTCAAATTTTTCCAAAGAAAATTACATTAATTTTTATTTATTTCAATATTCATATTTTTTGTTATATTACGTTATTAAATATTTCTAAAATAAACCAATTTTTTTGTAGATGTTGGTTGGTGTTGATCGATTTTCTTTAATAACGAGGCAACATGGTTCTATTGGAGGACTTAGGGTATTGCATAGTTGCTATATTGATTCTGTTGGACCTGAAGATAAGTCACAAATTGGAGAAGTCAAGATGCAACTTCAAATCTATTGCAAGACAACAAAGACATTGTCGGACCATAAATCAATTAATAGATCAAAGGTTAGATCAAGTTTCTTTTAATTGAAATATGCTTTAGGATAAGATAATGTTTTTCCCATATTATTGGTTTCTCGCATGTCCTATAATATTTTAGGTTATATAATATGAACAATAGAAAAACATTAATTTTTATTTATTCTAAGAGTCATTGTTTTTGTTATATTAAGATAAACAATTACTATGTCTTTTTACAGGTGTTGGATGGTGAGCATCCATTTGCATTAAGAATGAGGCAACATGGTTATACTGGAGGATTGAAGATGTTGCATCACTGTTACATTGATTCTATTGGTCAAGAAAATAAGTCTGATGAACTGAAGATGGAAGCTCAAATCCATTGCATAACTGAAAAAACTTTGTTGGGCATGAAAGCAACTATGTAGATGAATAAGAGGATGCGCACGCAAGACTTCTTTAAGATGTTGGTCAACTCTGCATTTCACATCTTCTTAACTCTTCTAGGGTTTTGTTTTTTTTAATTACCTTCATAGCTTAGCTAGTTGTAAAGTACTGTTCCAAGGATTTAGGGCCCTAGGTATATGGCCCAAATTCATTTGCTATGAATTCCTCTCCTGTATGACAATAATTCTATATATATAAATTCAATCACTTGATTTTTCTTTCAATTACCAATTCGAGGATTACTTATTAGTCTTTAGGCAATCGGTGTGATTAAGTTGGTTGCACATAACGTGCTTATGTGAGTCTATCTCAACTATATATTATCTCATTTTTCTCAATCATATACTTAAAATTGTCTTTTAATAATTAGTTGCATGAAACTTATGGATCGTCTTATGAATCGTCCCTTATTGAATCATATGTTTTTTTTTTTCTTTCAGAAGCTATGTGTTCCATTATTCTCTGGGTTTTAAATTTAATCTCATCTACAGTTAATTTGCGATCTATCATTGAAAATTGAGAGCCTTATTTCAAGTTTAAAATATTTTTCACCAAACTATATATGATAATAAAAAGAACTTTAGGGAGGATTTGTCTTTTCTTTACATCCCTCTTGATGCATCAGAAAATGAACCCTTTAGAGTTTGGACTATTGGTTCCATTTTGTTGATATTATCATTCCTTAGATTGTTAAGATTTTTTCATAGGTACACGATTGTTTAGATTTCAATTAATTAATTTGATGAGAAAATGTAGTATCCCCTTCAAAATAACTAATGTAGTATTATACTAATTCATTATGCACACTTAATTTGACACATTAATTCTCTCTTGTGGGAAAAAGAAGAATGCAAGAGCATGTTTAGAAATTGCTCCTTCAGCTCACAATTAAGTGTGGTCCAATATACGTACGTACATGTTCCTTCAGCTCATTAATTCCTTGAGAGTGAGATTAAGTTATTGTGTTGAGAAAACAAATGTTGTAAAAGTACATCATCAGCCTACTTACTATTTACGTTACTACTCAATTTATCGTAAATTATAGTAAAAATCTATCTCAACTAGCATCAATTTCTACAATATCAAATTATTCAAAAGTTGATTATGTCCATCCATTAGATTAAATGAGAAACAAATTCTTATCGTACTATCTCAACACTAAATTATTGTTTTATACTATTTTTCACCCTCTCTTTCATGTCACACACCCATACCACAACCACCACTAAATCATAGATTCAGCAACCACCGCACCACCACACACTACCATATGAAATTTTTTTGATGATGTATAGTTGTTTATTCTTAAGTAACCTTGACATTTTTTGAATTCAGAATTATAAAATTGCTTCTCAAATTCTTATCCTAAGCTCATTAACACAAGCTTTAAAATTCTTTACGATAAATCTGTCATCTCGAAGTATATGTTCCTTTTAGTTATTATACAGATTTTCTTAGATTTTTATTTTAATATTTTTTGTCAACAACTTTTTCCATGTCATCCAGTCAATTCTTTTTTATCCTTTAATTACAATCAATCAAAACATTTATAATTCTCATATCAATTAAATTGCACATACAATCAATCAAAACATTTATAAATGTCATCCAGTTTTTTTAAATATTTTGATTGATTGTGTGTGCAAATTAGACTCATAAATTTATATAAAGATGGAAAAAGAATTGACATATCAATTAAATTAGTTGCAAATTTCACACACAATCAATCAAAACATTTATAATTGTCATGTCAATAAAATTACTGCTCAGTTTTTAATTAACACGACAATTCTAAATGTTTTGATTTGTTGTGTGTGCAAAGTTGTTTTGAACCGTTAAACCACCGGCATCAAACTCTCTCTCTCTCTCTCTCTCTCTCTCTCTCTCTCTCTCTCTATATATATATATATATATATATATATATATATATATATATATATATATATAGATCAAATGACACCAAGGTGTCAAATTAAATTTGACACCAAATCATAACCATTAATCAAACTTTAATCCGACGTCTCTCATCAATTCATTAAATACTCAAATACTTGATCAAATGATGCAAATTTTAATTTTAGAAATAAAATATTCTTTCTTCTCTTGGTTAATTATTTACCAAAATTATATGATAGTATTATTATGGTTTCTTTACACTATTCACGGCCATCCTTTTTTTAAGGGCTTATCATCCTTATTTCTTTATTCATATTGACCTTTTTTATTTTTATTTTTCTTACAAGAAACCAAATAAAATTGATTTATAAAGAGCACCTGGGATAATGAATGAATGATTAGTTCCAAAATTAAAAAGAACATATGCTACTAAACGAAAGCAAAACACAGATGCTAAAACACCCGACACAATAATATTAGCAGCATTTTGTCAACAACAAAAATTAGTACCATGAACTCAAGAATAATACCATACAACAAATGAAAGCGTAGCCAATATAAACATGATACAAAGATAAGTTCCCTAAAAAAAAAAATTGATACAAAGATAAGCCAAAAAAAAATTAATAATTAGACTCTCTAAAAAATAAAAAATAGTAGGGAGAAATCAAATGGCAATGATCTATCTATTGATGCAAAATATAACAAAAATGGGAACTAATCAACCAAGAAAAGAAAGAATACATTATTTCTAAAATTAAAGTTTGGATCATTTCATCAAGCATGTGAGCATTTAATGAATTGATGAGAGACGTTGGATTAATGTTGAATTAATGGTTAGAATTTGGTGTCAAATTTAATTTGACACCTTGGTGTTATTTGATCCTATCCATGTGTGTGTGTGTGTCTATATATATATATATATATATATATATATATATATATATATATATATATATATATATATATATATATCCTATACCTGTATGTATATATATATATATATATATATATATACAGGGATAGGATCAAATGACACCAAGGTGTCATATTAAATTTTACACCAAATCCTAGCCATTAATACGGTTTTAATCTAACGACTCTCATAAACTCATTAAGTGCTCACATGCTTGATCAAGTGACCCACCTTTTATTTTTAGAAATAATTTATTCTTTCTTCTTTTGGTTAATTCACTTCCAAAAATTCTAATATTCTATATTTTTTTAAGGACTCTACGTCGTTTATTCTTAGGACTCTCTTGCACATGATTTACCCCTATTTCATTACTCCAAAACCTAATTGCCATTTTTTTTTTTGCTATACCACTATTTTATGCTTCACTTCCCAAGCTATTCAACATCACAACTTCCATCTTCTCTTTTCCTATACTAGTCGAAAACTTTAATTTTGTGGCTGCTGTCCAAACTTAATTGTCGTTTTTCTCATCCTATAACAACCTCATTTCTTTATCAAGTTTATTTCTATTAACTATTTTTTTTTTCCGAAGAGCCTTAAAGAAAATTGTTTTAGAGAAGGGCCAGGGATGCCAAAAACATTAACGAAGTGAATAATGACTAATTCTCTAATTTAAGTTCTTTATGCAATGCTATGAGTAATTCATACCGCGATGATCGAAATCCGTAACGCAACATCTGTACCAACCGAAATCACAAAATCCTACAAGCCACCGTAACCAAGTTTGGCTGAGACATACCGTAGACAAAGATAATGCAACGAAAACGACGTGATATAGAAATAGACAACATTCAATTTAACTAAAGTATGCTTCTCTCACAAAATCAAACATGTCTTCGCCAGGGAAGTGAAGCATAAAATACTGGTATAGCAAAAAAAAATATCGGCAATTAGGTTTTGGAGTAATGAAATAGGGGTAACTCATGTGCAAGAGAACCCTAAGAATAAACATGTAGAATCCTTCAAAAAAAAAAAATAGAATCAGAGAATTTTTGGAAAGGAATTAACCAAAAGAAGAAAGAATAAATTATTTCTAAAAATAAAAGGTGGGTCACTTGATCAAGCATGTGAGCACTTAATGAGTTTATGAGAGCCGTTAGATTAAAACCGTATTAATGGCTAGGATTTGGTGTCAAATTTAATTTGACACCTTGGTGTCATTTGATCCTATCCCATATATATATATATATATATATATATATATATATATATTAAAATTATAATCTATACTTCTATACAAAATAAAAAGAAAATAACCTCTTTCGGCTCTTTTGGGTTGCCTTTTTCTTTTTAAAAAATATCCTCAATTTTGAATACAAATAACACATGTAATAAATAGATAAGAGTCGACAATTCAAATATTAAAATAAAAGTGTAACAAACACGATATGAGTATTTATATATATATATATGTGTATATATATATGATTAGTTTTTTTTCCCTTTATCATTTAAAAATTGTAACAAACTAGATGATTATGAGCCCGTTTGTTATAGCTTTTTGTAAAATAGATTTTTGTTATATTTTTTTAACAAAGAAATTTTCAAAGAAAGCATCAAATGAAAAATTCGTTTGAATAGCTTATCTTAAAATGTCATTCTAAGTATTTCATCATTTTATTATAATTTTTTTGGAATACAAAATTTTGAAAAAATCTCTAAAAAAATAACTATTTCAAATAGCTTTTCATAAAAATCATTTTTGAAAAATGTCATTTTGAAAAATATGTGATTTTTACTATGTAAAATCTCGAACAATAAATATTTAAGGTAGTGAATGTAAAAATCTTTTTTTAACTTATATCAAATGAGTATGAAATAACTTCTACTATTTTTAACTAAATTTCCAAAAAATCTATTTTTAGAAATACAAAGAAAAGTCCATTTTCTTAAAATCTAAAACAAACGGATACTTACTTTTTCATTATCTCAATTATACATTTAAACATTTTTTATATAAAGAATGTTGTTGGTGTCATTAAAAAAATGAATTCAATTTTTTTTTGTTATACTGTTAGTGTCAATAAAAAGAGCGGAAAGACGTGCCCGTCTTTTCGCTAGTTATAGATAAAAATATTTGTGACTTTCAAATGTAACAAACTCAATAACCCATAATTACATTTTTCAATAACAACAATAATATAACAAATATAATAAAAATTCTTATATTTTTTAATAACACCAACAATATAACATTATTATAAGAAAAAAAAAATTATTTAAGGATATAATTGTAATAAGAAAAAAAGCCAACCCAAAATGGGCTATTTTTTTTAGGAGAAAACTAAGTGATTTTTGCATGGTTCTTAACTAAATTTATCGTGATTTTCTCAAAGTTTGTTATATCTAAATAAGATGTATTTTTAGTTAAGAACCAAACAAAAAACACCTAAAAAATTATATCTAAGTTTTTATTTTTTATTTTAAAACAAAAAGCAGCTAGCTGGAGAATTGTACTTAAGTAGTTATGTTTTGTCAAAAATTGTAACAAAAAATTTCGATTGTGCAATTAGTTTTTATTAACCCTATAATTATGTATATTGATGATATACTTTAACCAAAAGTTAGGATATATATATAATAAGTTGTGCCAGCCCTAATATTTCACATTCTTCAAAACTTCAATCAAAAATCGATATATTTGTGCATCGCTTTATTCTTTTTCTCCACAAATATCGCACAAACCTTACTTACTCTCAATTCTCTCCTATGGCGTCAAAATCCATCCTTGGCTTTATCACTCTCTTTCTCCTTACACTTTGTATTACTTCCTCCATTCATCGCATAAGGCAGACTTCTGGTTTGTTTCTTTTATCCTTTTGTCACTATTTTATGTAACCTTGATTTATAGAGTAGAACATTCATATAAATATAATAAATAGAAACTAACTAGAGTAGAAGTAGAATCTTTTATTAATATTATTAACTAAGTTAATATTTGTTTATTTGCAGATTACAATTTTCCAAATACACGAGTTGATGCTTATGAGAAAACTCTTAATGTTCTTGGAAGCAGGAAGGTTCGTTACACTATCATAGGCTTTTTTGTAGATTTTTATTGTTTCAAATTTTTCCAAAGAAAATTACATTAATTTTTATTTATTTCAATATTCATATTTTTTGTTATATTACGTTATTCACTATTTCTAAAATAAACCAATTTTCTTTTATAGATGTTGGTTGGTGTGGATCGATTCTCATTAATAACTAGGCAACATGGTTCTACCGGAGGCCTTAGGGTATTGCATAATTGCTATATTGATTCTGTTGGATCAGAAGATAAGTCACAAATTGGAGAAGTCAAGATGCAACTTCAAATTGATTGCAAGACAACAAAGACATTGTCGGACCATAAATCAATTAATAGATCAAAGGTTAGATCAAGTTTCTTTTAATTGAAATATGCTTTAGGATAAGAGAATGTTTTTCCCATATTATTGGTTTCTCGCATGTCCTATAATATTTTAGGTTATATAATATGAACAATAGAAAAACATTAATTTTTATTTATTCTAAGAGTCATTGTTTTTGTTATATTAAGATAAACTAATTACTATGTCTTTTTACAGGTGTTGGATGGTGAGCATCCATTTGCATTAAGAATGAGGCAACATGGTTATACTGGAGGATTGAAGATGTTGCATCACTGTTACATTGATTCTATTGGTCAAGAAAATAAGTCTGATGAACTGAAGATGGAAGCTCAAATCCATTGCATAACTGAAAAAACTTCGTTGGGCATGAAAGCAACCATGTAGATGAGAGGATGAACACACAAGATTTGTTATTTTATTACCTTCATAGCTTAGCTAGTTGTAAAGTACTGTTCTAAGGAATTTGGCATATGGCTCAAATTCATTTACTACGAATTCCTCTGCTGTATGACAAAAATTTTATATATATAAATTCAATTAGTTGATTTTTCTTTCAATTAAGTTGGTTGCACATAAGGAGCTTATGTGAGTCTAACTCAACTACACATTATCTAATTTTTCTAAATAATATACTCAAATTGTCTCTTAATAATATTAAATGCATGAAATTTATGGATCGTCTTATGCAAGACATCTATTTACTTCAATAAGATTGTTATACAAACCGTCTCTTATTGAATTATTTTTTTATTTCTAAGTTTGTAGTCTACAAGTGTGAATTATATGTCTCACATCGGATAGAAAAGTAAAGTTGAACATCTTATGAATAAGAGGACTCATAAATCCATTGTCTGAAGGTTTTTGGGTATGAGTATATTTGTTCCATTATTTCTCTAGGTTTTAAATTTAATCTCATCTACCTTTATAAATATTAACAAATATACAAAAATATTATCTTATACGCATTTAATTTCTCTAGATATATTTAACACATCATTGTCTACCTCTATTTTTTTTTATAACATCTATTACGTAATTCTTTCTTTTTTTTTTTTTTTTATCTCCAGCTTAGTGGTGAATGTATAATGGATGTATAAAAAATAATTTTCCTATTTTCTACTGGTTGCAAAGGAATTGTCCCTTCCTCAGATAGGAGGAAATCTCTTGATCGTGGTCTAAAATTAATCTTGTCACGTGTTTAGGAAAATAGATTCAACTAAGAAGAAATTGAGGATAATAATCACTTTGGTTTTTTAAAGGGTAATGAGTAGTCGTAATAATCTTTTAATGTATCATAATTTTAAAATAATTTTTGATTGTGGACTTCATTAGTCAAAATAGTTTCTGACATTGAAATAGTCCATCAATGCTGACATTAACTATATTCATACAAGGATTGATAGGACCGTAATTAAGTGTTTATAAGGACTAATATGACAATAAATAATCCCCGTGAGTTTAGCTCAGTTGGTAGGGATATTGCATATTATATGCAGGAGCCGGGGTTCGAACCCCGGACACTCCACTTCTCCACAATTAAATTGTGTGAGCTCTAGCCACTAGACTATTTTACCAAAAAAAAAAATGACAATAAATAAGTATATTGAGGGATTGATATTGCAATATTAGCGATACATTTTAACGCAAGAGACTATTTTGATTAACATCATGCACAATCATGAATTATTTTAAAACTATTGTGACTATTCGTTACCGAGTCAAATACCAAAATGAATGTTATCTACTAAATCGAATTTTTTTTAGCTAACTAAATTGAACTTAAATAAGTACATTATATGAGAGAAAAAAAAAAAGGTAAGAAACACTCCTATTACCATATATATTGGGTTGATGTGACAAGTCTTATAACTCACATGGTTAAGTCTTCTTCTTTTGGATCTTATTTTGTCAAGTTACTTTGGTCCATTTATGGGTTCCTGAATAATAATGTCCTACCCAATGGCATCATCATCTGCCTCAAACAATTTTTATTCACATGGTAAGTAGCTAGTGTCTAGTGTCCCTCCTTCCATCAGCTAGTCCCTTGCGTTCGTGCAATTTGTACTCACATAGCAGTTAACTTGCTCGTCCTCCATATATTATTTGGACCTAAAGTTCTTACTCAATTAAATCAGTTAATAAAGAGATTTTTTTTTTCCACAAATCTTAATTTAACTCTAAATTATTAGGCTTGAGATTCGAACGCCAACACTTTCATTTATATATGCGAGTTTATAATGATTATGTCATTTTATATGTCTATAAAAAAAAATAGTTTTTTTCTTCCCACTTTCCACCCCAAGTACATCAAATGTATACTTCTAAACAAGTACAATTTTCATGCTGTTCCGAAGCATACTTATGTCCAACGACACTATTTTGGTTTTTTGCTGTCTAGTAGTATAATTTCGGACAAATGTATGGTTTTTTTAGAAGAATGGGTAAAAAAAAGAAGGTCGCTTAATGAAATATGTCAACAACTGACCATACATCTAAGATAATTGTTAGGGTGGAGAAGTTCACATATGCTATATGGTTTTGGTGATTTAAATTTTAATAAATTAGTTTGAATTTCACTATAAAATCTTGGTTCAAATGATGAAAATGTTTAAACACATATATACATGTAATAAACCGAATATTTCAACAATGTGAAACCCACAATATAAAAACCTTTTTAAAATTGCATTGACCGTCGATGTTGACTTAATGATGTAAGTCTTTTGGATTCCACACAAATAAGAGAACAATAATATAAATTGAGCTTTTTGATAAAATTCTTCGATTAGAAAGATTAGATGAGCGTCATCAATTGGTATGCATGAACTAACACTAACACTAATTGGATGATTGTCTCAATTGTGATCATGCGTGATACTGAGTTTTCATATACAAGGAGCATCCTCGCTTATAGTTTTAAATCACTTTCAAACGTTGGTCCATGATGGAATAAAATACATGCTTATAAAAAAAGATTATATTAATATATTATATGATACATTTTCTAGTGTAAACATATCTTATAAACAAATTTGTTGTTTCAAAAGTGTTAATATATGTATCTATGTCATTTTATTGTTAGAGTAAAAGTAAAGTTTATGTGAGTATGTGTACCTATGTCATTTTTTTTTTTAGAGTAAAAGTAAAGTCTACGTGAGTTAGGCTTTGGAGGGGTTCACAAAGGTCAAGACATGTGTTAAGGCACACAACGAATGGTTATCGTGGTACTAACAAATAATCTATTAAAAATGTCCTTGTATTATCGACGGAAGTTGAACTCGTAACTTTATGGGTGAGTCAACTCCTTAAACCTACTTTCATTAGCGTTCCTATATGATAGTAGCTACAATATGTTGTTTATATATTGTTGTGTACTCCAAGAATAATTCTTCGATTAATTAGCATGTTTCTGTAAACGTCAAGACATTTAATATTATTTTATATTAATGACCATTGAAACAAATTCCACTCTTTTGGAAATTTTGGGTCTTGGGGGAGTGTTTTCAATTTAGCAGAAGAACCCTTAGATCAAAGAAATTGGATTAATTAGCGGAATTTCACATTCACACATCATATTTGTTCACTCGATTAAGATCAAACAATCTAAACAAATATAGATTTAATTTCAATTTTATAATTCAAAATATCATCTTTAAATATGGATCATCTAATCTTAATCAAGCACTCATTGATATCTCGAATGCATGAATGCAGAGATTTCTTAAAACTAAATGTAAGACTAATATTATAACTTATGGCTAGCAAAGTTTAATTTTGGATGCTCTAGTAGCGTAACTTTTGTAGTTACTTGTTCACATCCTCTACGAGCAACATAGTTATTGGTTTTATGCTCAACTATGTCAATGTTTAAAGATGCTTTTGTCAGAGATCCTCACCCAATAGTATTAATTTCTGATATATAGCAGCCTAGAAAGTTAGGAATTTGGTGTCCAGATTGAGGAAGTTTCTTTTCTTCCCCATGAAACATGGAATAATTAGCAACAAAGACACAAGAAATAAATAAGGAACAGATTCCATAGTTGCTCACTTCTAGCTAAGAGAGTGGTTAGAACTTGAGAGAAAGATGTCATGATATACATAATAAGGTTGGTATAGAACCATGGCTGTCATTGCAACGTTGTTTGTTCTCAGGTCCTTCTTTCTGTTTACCTTTTACTTGCTTGTTTGTTTGTTATCTGGATGTTGTTTAAAGTTTTTATATCACAAGGTACTTGTGCTAATTGGGAGATCCCTAATCATCATATGGTGTTTTTTTCTTTCTTTCTAGACTTTGATTATAGTCTAGCACTCTAGCATAATCTTGTACAACGTTTATAATTGTAACTCTTCTTGATTAAAAAACTAAGGAGCGTGACGATCTTAGATGCATATGTATAAAGATAAAAATGGTAGAACTTAAGTTGTTATTTATTTGTTAATGAAATTAAAAAAATACTCTTCTTGAGTCTATCAAATCTAAATTAAGCAAAAAACTGAACAAGCTGAAAAATCAAACGATGTACGATAGACAAAACAACTTCACACTCAAACGACAAAATCATGAAAACAAAAATACGTGAGAAAAAAAACATTATATATCAATATGTTAGAAACCATTTATTTAGATTAAAAGATGATGAAAAAAAAATGTAAAATGAGTGATTTCAGACCAACAAATAATTCAAAACCACAGTCACTTACGAATGATAAAGATGGAGAAGAGAAGTCAGAGACAAATAGGAGTACTCTTAAAAACTAGAAATTTAAGAATAATTTACTAATTATTTTAGGGGGAGCATAGTTTACTAATTGAAAGTTGATATTCATTACATGAGGTAAATCTATACTACTAGAAGAGATGTCCTAAATTTACAGCTCTTCGTCAAGGACGGTAAAATTATGCATTTGTTTTTATCCATTCAATTCATCGAAGTGCATGCATGTTCCTTTAATCTAATAATCTAATTCATTCGCTACAACTTAAACCAACGAGTTAGAAATATATTTAAAATATAATTGGTTAACGTATTAAAATGATTAAGTTTATATAAAAATAAAAATAAAGGAAATGGTGGCTTCGGCCGGCCGTCGGCTATAGTCTATGGTATTCCGGCGACAGAGGTCTGATCAGATTGTGACAGCACCACGCTAGGTTGACGACAATGGTGGTTCGATGACGGTGTTCTAGTAATCCACGGTGGTTTGATAGCAGCCTAAAATATTTTATTTAAAAATAAAATAAAATTGGACATCCATCAATAAAAAATTGTTAAAATATATAGATTGTTTTTATTAATTGGATGATGGGTGAATTAATATTTTTTTTAATGTATTTCAAATTGAGTTAAATGGATTTTTTTTGTTACAATTGAGTTAAATGGATAGAACTAATTTATTATTATCTTGTTTTGTTCAACTTTTAGAGGCTCAAAAAATTGATTCTTTATGTGTAAAATATATTTTGACATGTTTGGATGTTTTCAAATAAAATAATTTTTGCCCCTAAAAAATTGTAATTTTGTTTCTGGAATTAATTCTATTTTTAAAGTCAAAATTTATATTATTTTATTCTATAATTGATTTTAACATAAAAATTTATAATTAAATTTATTTTACATGATTGTATTTAAACACAAATCACTTCAACTTTATTTCAATTTTAATCATCATCAATTTACTCAAAATCAACCCTTTTCTGATTTTTTTAAGGGACCAAACATTTCTTTTCGAAGTTACTTTTATCCAATTCATCCATTTACCTACCATTCATAGAGTCCTAACTTCTATGGGTGGAAGAATATATGAGAATTTGATCCCAAAGATATGATGAACATTGGACCACAGTTGAGAATTGATTGATTCTATTATTGAACTCTGCTTCACCTATGGATATATAATTTGTTGACGTATGGACATGAGTGACAATACTAGATTCTCTGATATATACTACCTAGTTGACCAATTAGAATGTGGGCACAACTTTACAACAACAAAGTACAAAGGATAATTGTTGGGTTAGAAAGAAGCGAGATGAAAAATATTGGTGAATTTATGGTTGTGAACTTCATAGGTATATCTACTTGTATTTTTGCACTTATCTTGTTCCTTAGAGCAAGAATAGAGAATAGTGCATTCTCTCAAGTATGTCCAACAAACAAGGCCAACTCAATAAAAACAATACCTTAAGACGACACACTCATGAAATTGCAGTGTGGGGTCATACACATTGTCACGTACACAAAAGCTTTATTAATTCATAAATCAAATGTCAATTTCAAACCCCATAACTATATCACCATATTTATATACTTTTTCCTTATATTTTTATATGCTTTTTGTCTCAAAGGACATGGGAGAAAATCCAACCCCCGTGAGACATTTCAATAGTCTTTTGCTTTACTATGATATGAAATTTCCTACTTTTTCTTATGCACACAGTTTATGATTTGAAAATATTTATTATTTTTAGTTGTTAATAAAGACATGGAAGATTGTCCCATGTGACTTTAGCTCATTTGATACAAATATTGCATAATTTTAGAACCTTAGACTCTACTTATTTACTTTAAAATGTTATAACTATTAAACTACTTGATAAAAAAAACACAGAAGATTATATAGTAAACAATTATGATAAGGAGAAAGATGAGAGACAAACTAGGATGAATGTTTCTTTTTTAAAAAACAATAAAAATATAATATTTTTAACATTTTCAAATTTTTTTGAAAGTATTAGATCTATTTTCAACATTGTGAAAGAAAAATGGTGTGAAATGTTGGACTATATTAGCTTATATGTTAATTATTTAAAGTGAAAATGAAAACAAAAAATTGAATAGTAAACGGACCGTTAATTTGTTGGTATTCAAAATGCACTCATCAAAAATTTAAAGTTGAAACATGAAATTTGTGGTTGTAGTGTTACATTTAATTTAGTTGGTTTGATTAGCTAGGGAATGGAAAAATGTATAGATACTATAGTTTGGTGTAGCATGCATTGTCACACCACTTTTGTTGCCATTTATTGAAACGATACATAGGCAAGAATTCAACGTAGTTTTGGTTGGTTAAGTGCATTCTCTTTTTGTTTCTAAAATGCACTGTTGGTACTCAATTGCCAACCCAAACATAAGGAGAAATTTAAACTCTTGTTGTTGTCTTTATGTCACAAGCATCTTTCTTTCTTCTAATGACCAAATATTATTAGCTAGTAACATCACATTATGACTACTATATATATATATATATATATATATATTGCTGTAGTATTCTACGTGTGCATCAAGTATTCTATCCAAAAAGAAAGAAAATAAACATGTGCAATGATCACTATAAGCCAGATATATAGATTTTTTATTCTGCATGTAAGATCTCTACATATTTTAAGATTTGAAAATAATGGAGTATGTTATTTGTTACGAAATGAAAATTATTCATTCTTAATTATATTAAATTAAAAGGGAAAATTTCTTCTTAACAAAAAAGTTATCTTATATATATTTTTAAACAATATGTTATTGAGAAATGAGAAGAGCTCAATCTATATATTTTTAAATTGAATTGGCTTATACAAATATACAAAAATACTATCTTATACGGGGGAGTATATTGCGTTTGTGCTCACAAATAAATTATTCAACATGGTTTGGTAGAATGAGTCCAAGATATAAGTCAATTAATTAAAAAGATATGTAGTTTAAACAAAATCTTGAGAACTGTTGGAATCCAAAGTGTTGCATGAAACATTAATAAAAAAATATAGAGGTCCAATACTATGATCACAGGGGTCAACCCTTGCTGCTGGATAGTGGTGGATATTGGACTTCTTAGTGCACTTGCCAAACTCAATTGGTCATTGACTATTGTCCATTTTCGTAAAATTTCTGCAAATAATAAACAAAAGTTGTATTTTTTTTCTTCAGTTTATTAAAAAAAAAAAAAAGATTTTCCTTCAAAAAAATATTAATAAAACAATATTTGTACCTAAAAAAATAAATAAGAATCAAATAAGCAAAAAAGGTGAAAGTTTATCGATACATCTTTCTTGATGAACAAAGTTTATCAACATATGAATTACAAGGTTATGGAGCAATTGTGCACACAAAAATGAATGTCAATCACATGTATTTTTCAATATTTGTAATAATGACAAGGTTTAATTACAATTTTAGCTACCCTATTTTCATTTGTTCACTAATCGGTCCTCAATTTTAAAATCACTCAATTTTGAACCCGATCTTAGATTCCTGGATTAAAAAAAATGGTGAAATTGTCACAAAAATTATCACAAAAGAGAGAAAAAAATTGTCACAAAAATTATATGAAATAGTTGTTCAAATATCACTAATCTTTCGAAATGGGCTCCATATACTTGCCTCATAATGTAGACTTTTACTTCCATTGTACAGATTATGAAACATTCATAGGCATGCCCACATAAAATGGTAGGTAGTCTCAAAATTCACTACACCTGTGTTACTGTGTACTTGACTTTAACCTCATGTGTCATTTGAACAAAAAACGTCCTAAACTACAATCCACTACACACCAGGACATACTAGACTAGATAATTCATATCATCACTATTCATTCAACAGTAGTCATATCATATATTTATACAAAATTATTATGATTATTTGTTTTCCCTTTATTTTACTATCATCACTTCTTCAATACACATTTTCTCTCCTTTTTATCATATACTTTTATTTTAATTTCTTTAATACAATATATATTTTATAACACCCTTCCCTCCACTTTCCACTTTAGATATCTTCAAAGTTAGTGAATAAGTCTTTTCTTTCTTTCTCTGTATGTTGATGTGAATGTGTCACAACGGTCTTCATGAATCCAACAAGGTATAGTATTTAGTATTGGAAAGAATGCAAACAAGAACAAAAACAAGAAACAACAAATCCTGCTTACCCCAAAAACCTATATACAAAAGCAACAAGAGCTTAGCATTGGTTCCAGTTCTTTGCAATTTGGACCTTTCTCTCTTGTCCCCTTCTCTCTCCCCTCGATACTCACTCTCTCTCTCTTCATGCATAAATCCAACTATAACAACAAATTAATATTCTGACAACAATATATCAAAATAATCATCCCCCCTCTCTCTCTCTCAAAACATGTTCACGTATTAATTTCATTATATCATTCTCCAAAGTCAAAATATTTGTCACACTCAAAACATATACAATTACAATCAATAAAGAGTTAGATTCATATTTTACAAATGAACTCATAATATATTAGTATTAAAGGCTCAAGGTTAGGGCACACATCAAAGTTTAAAGAATACTTTAGAGAATACAGTATTCTCTAAACTTTGACGCGTGCCGTAACTATGAGTTCTCAAGACTAAACTCACCCGAACTTTCTTTTATATATAAACAATCAAAGTAAAAATATATATTTTTTTTATATTCCTACATAAGAAATATAAAAAAAATATATATATATTTGTCACAACCTTGAAACTTGAAAGTTAAAACCCCAACCTCACTTTCACATTCCATATTTCTTCTTCTTCTTCTTCAACTCACAACTTCCACAGCCACATTATCTCTCTCGTGTGGCACTATGATGCACCACCACCATGAATACATGCAAGAAGGAACAAGAAGAACCACTTCAAGGACACAACAACAAAGTAAAAGACACAAGTTCTTCATAAACGACAACATCGACATTCTACGAGAAATCCTTAAACGCCTCGACGGTCCATCACTCGGTGTAGCATCATGTGTCTGTCGCTTATGGTGCAACTTAACAACCAAAGACGACTCAATCTGGGAACACCTCTGCTTCCGCCATGTCTCCACTCCACCACCAGCTTCCGTCCGGCCAGTCGTGGTGGCTCTGGGTGGTTACAAGAGGCTGTACATGGTGTGTGTTAGACCGGTGCTGAGTCGACTCGGTGAGTCGGAAATGGTTAGGAAACAGGTTTGGACTCGGCATGAGGTTCAGCTTTCGCTTTCTTTGTTTTGTATTGATAGTTACGAGAGACTTGCCGGTGGTATGGTTGCCAGCGACGCAGCTGCATCTTCTCTCATATTCTTATGTAACCCTATCAACGTCTGATTCTTATTTATTTATTTTATTATTTATTATTGTTTACCTTTTGCATATTTTAATACATAATCTCTCCCCCTCTTATGATTGTTATCGACCTTTAGACGAAGTGACAAACACCACATAAATTCATACATATAAATGTGATATATCATATTCGAATTTGTGTAAAAGAGTTCCGACAAATAATATCTACTTGGTCGGTTGTCACCATGAACTTAGTTCTATTGGCGAGGATATAACATAATAAAATGTGAGCTCTATCATTTAAAGTACTTGACAAAAAATATGGACCTGGTCAGTGAAGCTAAGTCTTAGGAACCTCTTTATTCTCATTCTATTCGTTTTAGATTATTTATTTATTGTTAGGGAACTTCTATGGTACACTCACAATTTTGAGTGTACCGATACTTTTGTTTCACAAAATATATAAATTAAAGATCACTTTAATGAAATAAAAAAGTATTTATCAATATTTATATTTTAGAAAACATCATTTCATAAGAAAAATCATCATTTCATTGTTTATAAGGATCATATTACAAAATTTACATTTTGTCATAAAAAATAATCAATATTCATTGTTATGAGTAATAAAAATTCTTAAAAATTAAATTTTATTTCGTCGAAACTTTTGGTATATAAAATTTAATTATCTTAGTTGTCAATGATAGAAAATAATTATTTTTCTTCAAAAAAACAACTCATTTATTATTAATTCTACGACTTGGTGTACCGATACACCCAAATTTATAGGGTGTACCATAGAATTTTTGCCTTATTGTTATATGATAATAAGAAGCACCAGTTGAGTAGTACTATTTCATTTGTTTGTGGTAATCAATTCTTCATCATATACACCAAATTCAAATATTAGCAATTTGTTTGTTTGTTTATTCTTCTTGACTTCTTGTCTATTTGTTTTTCCTCCCAACATTGTTTCTTATTTTTCCCAATAATATTGTTGTCGTATTTAAATATAGAGTTTAATAAACATATTGTGAATACATTGTAATGTATTAACATTCATCTAATGAGATATGACTATGTTTTCATGGATCACACTACTAATTTTTAACCACCTTTTAAAGGACAGGTTAATGGTTATGTCACAATTTGAACCACCTTTAAAAGGTCAGGTTATGTCACAATATTGAACTGTTATTAGATGTCCTTCAAATCATTAAATATATTAATTAAATATTAATTGACGAGAGCTTATAATAAGCATGGATTATTCAGGCAGGAAATAAGGATGAATTATTGTCCTTTATTTATTTATTTATTTATTTAAAGTTTAGTTTGAACTTTGAAGCCCTATGGAATTTTTTGACTTTTGAGGATGAGAACATTTCATTTTACTTTGTTTGGTATTTTCTAATCGCCGAATATTGTTCCCCACTTCTATCCTGGTCTATCATCTTTCATTCTTGTGTTGCTATGGAGTAAAATTTAAATAGATTGATATTTATGCAAATAATTTGTGATAACTTTTGATACAATTTTTTTATTTGTTAAGAAGACAAAAACAAAGAGATTGTAAAAATACAATAAAAGTATGAGATAGTTGTGCCAAAATAATTATTATCGTCTTTGCTAAAGAGTGAGCTACATAATTTATAAAAGAACTAAGAAGTGTCTAGCAAGAATTCAATATGGCTTCCAATTCAGAGACATGGTCGATTTGAAAACCCAGTGACTTGCAACTAGCCGAGTCGACTTTTAGAGGAAGTAGCCATAATAATTTGGAGTTTGACTGAGAGGTAATTCAAGTTTGACAAAAAATTATTTAACTCGAAAATCGTATTCATGTTATCTTAAACGATTCATCTTTTTCAACAACTTATTAATATCAATTACTTGGTTAAATTCTTAATGAATTGTTTTCTCTAGAGAGCTTGGTTGGTGAGCTAAGGAACATTGAAAGATATTTAAAAAGGTCACGCGATTGATCTCCAAAAATAAACATTTTTCACTCCTCTCTATAACAATTTACTAACAACTACATTTGTAATACACTTTAATTATCCACATAGTAGTATTGTTAGTGTAGTTGTCACCATTCAATTGGACTTCAACCCTTCTATAAGATGTAACTTTGGGAGTTGTTTATTTTTTAGGGTTAATGTGTCTTTATCCCCTGTAATTTGGACGAGTTTCGGTTTTTCTCCTGTAAAAAAAGTTTAGATTCCAACCCTGTAAAATAAGATTCTTTGATTTTAGCCCCTGACCCATGTGAAAGTGCAGAATTGCTGACGTGGCGAGCTGAGTGGCATGTTGACTGTGCATATCTGATTATGTGGCGTGCTGATTATATAATTAATTTTGTTTTTCATTTTTTTAAAGGTACACATGACATTTGTGCCTATTTTTTTTTAATCCGGATTTTTTTTATTACGAATAATATTTTTCAAAAATCCAAAATTTATAATTTACAAAAAATATATATTTCAAAATTTTTATTTCGAAAAAAAATTCAAATTATTTTCGAAAATTTGGAAATAATATTTTTCGAAATTTAAAACAGATTTTTTTTTCCAAAAAAAGTTTTTTAAATTTTCTCAATAAAAAAAAATCTGGAATGTATTTATTTAAAAATTTAGGAAAATTCAGATTTTTATTCCAATTTTTTTTTTACGATGTGTTACAGATTTATATATATATATATATATATATATATATATATTTCCCAAAAAATTATATAAAAAATAAAAAAATTCCTAAACTTATTGTATTTTGAGAATTTTAAAAAAATTCGAAAAAAGTAATATTAATTTTTTTATTTTTTGAAAAAAATCCAAAATTTTTTTCTTTTGAAAATTAATTTTCAGTTTTTTCTATTTTTTATCTTTTTAAAATTAATTTTTTAAACCATTACACACATGTCAGGTTTAAAAAAAATTAAAATTAAAATAATTACACAGTGGCGTGCCACGTCAGCGACTAGATGGGGTCAGGGGTGTTTTGTGGAGAATCTTCATATTACAGGGGTGTTTTGTGGAGAATCTTCATATTATAGGGTTGGAATCTAAACTTTTTTTTTTTACAGGAGAAAACCGGAACTCGCCCAAATTACAATGGGTAAAGACATATTAACCCTATTTTTGATGGAGAATTGTTGTTCACACATTTGATAAGGCTGAGAAACACGAGTAAAATACATTTTTGCCCCATCGGCAGTTAACTGCCGAGGCGTGCTGAACATAAACAGAGGCAGAAACACAAACATATTAGTTTCTAAACTTCTCTAAAAAATTCTCAATTTCTTTCCAATCTGCACCAAAGCCATTCTACGAATTGCAAGCAAATCAACTGCACATTATCACAAGCAAGTTGTATCAATCATTTTAATGATAATGTTGGTTTGTTTAGGTTTATTTTAAAAAAAAAATAAAAATTAGAGTAGTTTGCATGTTGTTAGGGTTAATTTTAAAATTGACAATTTGATGATTGCATGTGTAGTTTATGAATTGATAAATGAATGTAGTTGTTGCCTATGTTGTTAAAATCATAATGTGGCTTTGAATGGTGGCAAATGAACATAATTTGAATATGTTTTATACTTTGCACACAAAGTGTTTGATCAAATGCCTCAATGAAATTTATATTGATTATTTAGTTAGTTTAGGTTATGGAAATGATAGAAATGATGTTAATTATAGTTTGGTTAAGTGTATATTGATTTTTTAGTTAGTTAAGGTTACGAGAATTATGATGAACACAAATGATTAAGTGTATATAAATGATTAAGTGTATGTTAATTATTGAATGATGTTTAGGTTATTATGGAAATGATGGACATAAATCTTATTGTAATGATGAATATATTGAATGATTTTAAGTTATGAAAATGATGTTCATTGTTGTACTTTTAATGTGTTTGATTATGTTTATGTTTAGTTTAGGTTTAATGTGTTTGATTAGGTTATGGAAATGATGTTAATCTTTTAATTTTTTGTGTAGATATGTCTGATCAGAACCCGGTTGATCCATCTAAGATGATTGGTGGTAGGCATGCGATGACTCAAAGCCACCGGAAGGAGAGACAAAGCGGGCACATCCCAAAGAGGGGAAGAGGTCGGAGGGTGGATGGTTCAGGGAGTTCGCAGGAGGCTGCTCAGGCCACACAACCTGAAGAGTCGCAGGTGGTTGATCCGAGCCAGCATGTGGAGTATCTGAATTATAAATGTGAACCTTAAATCTTATTTTTTTGTTATATTTTTCGTGCGTAATAATTTATAAATGTAATTTGTTTGGTTTGTGTAGACATGATTTTTGGCGCATTTTCCTGGCTTTTAGAATGTTGATCCCAACACCGACTATATGGAAAACTATCTGGTTGCGGCGAGGTGGAAGCTACAAAAGGGTCATGGAGAAGGGGTGACGTATCACTCATTGCTTGATCGTATTCAGTTTGATAACGCATGCTGGAGGCCGTACGAAGAGCACATGGAGATCCAGGATTTTGAGGAGGTTTTCTGGTATTCAGGCTGGATTATGTGCGGTGTTCATAGGGTGTACCGTCACTTGCCCGAGAGGGTTTTGAGGCAGTACGAATATGTCCAGAGCGTCCCTAGACATCCGACGGATGTTGTAGAGCTGCCACCACCTCAGATTGTGCAGGCATTTGTCGACTTCCGCACTCACACGCTTACAGCGACCGATTGGGGTGAGCAGGCACAAGAGCAGATATGATAGATGGTGGATGGCTATGTGTTATGGTACACTAAAGTGTTTCACCCTCAGATTTTGCCACCTCTTCCAGGAGATCTTCCGAGACCAGCAAATGAAGAGCAGATCATTGTAGAGCAGTGGAAGCGGTACGAGGCGAGAAGCTCTCCTGACACAAATGACATGGTTAGTGTCGCTGTTGCCTACGCTGATGCGCAAATAGGTCAGGAGGAGGTCATGAGCCCTCAACAGTGGTTTCAGGCCATGACCCATGTTAAGGAGCAGATCGCGCCGATTTTGACCAGGAGGCGAGGTCGAGGAGGAGGCACCAGCAGCATCAACAGGACTAAGAGTAGTAGTATTTTATGTTTAGGATAGATTTTTAGGACTTGGTGTATATTTTCATGACATTTTGTTCGTTTCGTTGTATTTTCATGACATTTGTTACTTTGTTTGTATTTCGATAACATTTTTTTTATGACAATTGTTCGTTTCCGTATCATATTTTCAATTTCAATTATGTTGGTAATTTTCTTTGATTGACTTTATGAGTTGGCATTGAAATAATGTGTTTACAATGTGTAAAAACACATGTAACAGGTTCTGCCTCAAGAGGTTTTGTCATTTTATGGCTTCGGGACGCCTCGACAGTTAACTACCGAGGAAAAATGAAACCGGTGGCAGTTAACTACCAAAGTTTTCCTCGGCAGTTAACTGCAGCCGAATTTTTAATTTCTCGACAGTTAGCTACCTAAGGGGCAAAAACGTATTTTACTCATGTGTATCAGTCTAACCAAATGTGTCAACATCAATTCTCTTTTGTCACTGTTCAATTGGACTTCAACCCTTCTGAAGAAATGAGTTTTTATACCGAAACTTCAAGTTTGACAACTTTCAAACCACCAAAAATGAAAATGAAGCTATGTTATTATGTTATGGCATAAAAATATAACGTATTGAAAAGTATCTTCAAATTGACGAAAATGAGTTATCTCCGAATGACTTATTTGGGGGTAAAATGGTAGGCTTTGTTTAATTCAATCTTCATACATAGATATCCATTTATGACAACATAAATACATTGTATTTAATACTAACCAATATGTCCATCTAAAACCGTTAGAATTAACACCACAAAAAAGAAAAACCATCCGATATTAGTATTGGTTTTTTCCTTAAAAAAAAAAGCTACATCTTTTTAGTACTAACAATTATATGTAGTACAAAAAAAAAAAAATGTATGTATGTATTCTAATAGGCCAATGATATATCCATTTGGAAATCCATGTATATACATGTCTTCTACAACTAAAACAAAAGTTTGTAAGTTCTATTTATTAGAAAAAAATAAAAAGAAACAGTTGATAGAACATGGAAGATACTTGTACCAAAAAAAAAAAAGAACATGGAAGATACTTGCCTTAAAGAAGACACATAAGATGCTTTTTTTAAGGTAGGAAAGGAAACGTAGAAGATAATAGAAATATCTCTCAATTCTTTAAAAATATAGAAATATCTCTCAAGGTGAGATTTATAGCATATTCTTTGGTTTTTTATATGAAAAAGAAGTTTGTAAAAAAAAAAAATCTGATATCTTATTGATAAAATCATTATAATTATTAGACTTTGCGATCGAAGTTCCAACCAATTTATACTTTTATTTTTGTAATAAGACTAAAATTATTATATCAACTATGCTTTTTTGGTGGTGGTCGGGTTTTCCAACCTCAGACCTTACATATATTATGCATAGTCCTTACCAACTGAGTCAACCGTATTTGTACAAGAGGATGAAATATCATTATTTTATTCTAATTTCAACCCAAATAAAAAAAAAATAGTCTAACTAAAATTCACTAACAATATTGCTATCACTAATTTTTCTCCAAACCATTATCCAACTTAGCACCAACTACAAAATTACTTTCTCTAACTTCTAACTTCTAACTTCCACCAAAAACATAAATAAAATTATAAATCTATGCTTCAACCAAAAAAAGTAAAACACAAAACAAATGAATTTTTTAAAAGAAAGAAAAAAGGTGAATTTGAAATTTCAATTACACACCAACGGCGCACGTTAGCTTATTCCAACAACCTCAGTAAAATTCATTTCAAACCAAAGTAAACGCTGTTATAACATTTTATTTCCAATATTCGATTTTTAATGTTTTTTTTTTCTTACCTTGTCTTTCTAATCCTCGGCGATTGTCTTGTCGGAAATTTTCCACTTTTCTTCCAAATCCGACCCACTTCACTTTGGATCCGACCCATTTTCCACTCTCACTCAATCTTCAACCTTTACCGAAAACCCATCTCAAATCTCATTGTGAAAAGTTAGATTCAGCTTAGTTTTTTGCTTCAGCTTCAAAGTACACGTGGCGATCTGGGTCTTCTTCAAATCTCAGTGAGTGTTGTGTTTTTTATGTTTTTTGAATTTTGAATTTTTTTGTTAGCGCTTATTTTTACTGAATCTGGGTGGGGTTTTGTTTTGTATAATAATAAATCACGAGTATAAATTTTGGAGCTTTTTTATATGGGTTTTCGATTTTTGTTTTGTTTGTTTGTTAAATCTAGCTAAATTAGTTGTTGACAAAAAAAAAAAGTTTTTTTTATCAGATTTAGTTTTTTTTTTTTTTTTTTTTTGTATCTAAAAATGATGAATTTTGAGATAGTAGTAGTTGATTTTGAATTTGGAAAGTGGTTGGCTAGTTATGAGATTTAGGAAATAGATGGAAAAGAAAGTGAAACTTTGTGATTTACTGATTTTATATGGAAGATAGAAAATTGGGTTTCAACTTTGAATCAACTTAATGCCTTGATCTGTTCATTTTAATCCACAATTTGGATTTGTTTATATGCATGTTTGGAGTTTGGAATCACGGTGAGTTCGACAAAATCATGTTGGCACCCTGATTTCTTCGAAGCTCAAATGTGTAGTTTTTGTGAGTTCACGGTAGCTCAATGTGATTCGGCCAAACTCGCTATGAGTCCAAACATGTAATGTGTCACTTTATTTTGGTGACAAGATTTGTGAATTAGTGTTTCTGATGAGAGTTTTGTTAGATTCAAAAGTAAAATTTCTCACTTTTTTTGTTTTGTTTCATTTTAATATTGTAGAAGACATGGAAATGAGGTGGGGTATATGATATTGGAAACGATGTTGGGTTGGTCATAGCTTCTTTTTCAAGAGCTGTTCAGTTTTGAAGTGATCTGGTTCCTACATGGAAGCAAATAAAGAGGAAGCACTTAAGGCAATTGAGAATGCCGAGAAGAGATTTTCTCAAAGAGATTTTGCAGGAGCGAAAAACTATGCTTTGAAGGCTAAAGAGCTTTGTCCTGAGTTGGAGGGTATATCTCAAATGGTGTCAACATTTGATGTTCATATTGCTTCTGAGTTCAGACATAATGGCGAAGTAGATTATTATTCGGTTCTCGGACTAAAACCTACTGCGGATAAAGAGGCTGTCAAAAGACAGTATAAGAAGTTGGCAGTGTTGCTTCATCCAGATAAGAACAAATGTGTTGGAGCTGATGGTGCATTTAAGCTTGTTTCTGAGGCGTGGACTTGGCTCGACAATTCCATGCGCAGTTCTTACAATCTCAAGAGAAAATATTCTTCTTTTCATGCTCCAGGTTATAACAAATGTTCCAATTTGCCGGCCTCACGTAGTAAACTTGACACCTTTTGGACAATCTGTACCGCTTGTAAGGTCCAGTATGAATATCTGCGCAAGTATGTGAATAAAAAGCTCTCTTGCAAGAACTGTCGTGGCACTTTTGTTGCTGTAGAAACTGGGGCAGCCCCAGCAAATGGTTCGTTTCCTTATAGTCCTTTGCCATATGTGCCAGGAAATGGTTATGGAAATCATTCATTTGACGGGGTTACGTATGTTCCAACTAATGCTGCCTATTTTAATGGGAATGGGGTCACAGGATACCATTCTGGACACGGTTACGATTATGTTTCAAATGTTTCGTTTCAGCTGGGATCTGCAGGACTTATCCATCAAAATGGATCGGCGACTACCTTACCTGCTGATTCTGTTTATCGGGTCAATGGAAATGCGAAGAGGGGAAGACCAAAGGTCAAATCAGGAGCCAATGGAAGGCCTCCAATGGCAGAGACTGTCGTTAATATAAACTCACATGTATTGTTCTCCTGTAATAAACCACAGGAAGTTATGCCAGATAGACCTTACAAGAAACGTAAAGTTACGGTGGGAGCCAGTTTCAGAAATGGTTATGATGCAAAAGGGTCAAAATGTGCTTTAGAAGCAGTAGTGCCGAAAGGAAATGACAACATTGGACCAGGCCAGAAGGTTGTCGTCAAAAATGAAGTTCAAACCAAACACTGTTTCATGCCACCTGCATTTGACGCGAGAAAATTATTGATCGAGAAGGCCAGGACAGTTATTAGGAAGAAACTGGAAGAGATAAAGTTATCATCTGAAGCTGCAACTCTGAAAGAAAAAGAAAAGGCACAAGTTGATGTGTGTCAAGTCAAAAGAGAGACATGTAGGAAAGCATCTTTGAATGTTTCAGGTCTTCAATTGGAGCCACACGGGAAAGCTGGTCCGATCTCAATAACTGTCCCAGATTCTGACTTTCACGACTTCGATAAAGATAGGACAGAGGAATGTTTCAAGCCAAAGCAAATATGGGCCTTATATGATGAAGAAGACGGAATGCCGCGATTGTATTGTCTGATCCGCGAGGTTATATCTGTTAATCCATTTAAGATTCATATCAGTTACCTGAGTTCCAAAACAGATAGCGAATTTGGCTCAGTAAACTGGCTTGAATCAGGTTTTACCAAATCTTGCGGAAATTTCAGGGCTTGGACTTCAGATATTGTTGACCAAGTTAACGTATTTTCCCATGTCCTTGGCCGCGAGAAAGCTGGTCGAGGTGGTTGTGTTCGTATTTATCCGAGAAGTGGAGATATTTGGGCTGTTTATCGAAACTGGTCACCCGATTGGAACCAATCTACACCGGACAACGTAAGGCATGAATATGACATGGTAGAGGTGCTGTATGATTACTCTGAGGACCTTGGTGTATGTGTTACTCCACTTATTAAGTTAGCAGGATTCAAAACAGTATACAAAAGGAATCCAGACCAAGGTGCTGAAAAATGGATACCAAGAAGAGAAATGGTACGACTTTCGCACCAAGTTCCATCTTGGTTGCTGAAAGGGGAGGAAACTAATTTGCCTGATCGGTGTTTTGACCTTGATCCGGCTGCAACTCCAGACGGTCTTCTTCATACAGCTGCTGCTATGGAAGCAAAGGCTTTGTAGGTTATAAATTGATGAAACAATTATTTGGATTGCAATTTTAGCATTCATGATATTTTAGATTTAACAGTACACTTGGTTACATACCAATGTGATGTGAGATTAACAGAAAATGTTTTAGGAGGGTGATATTTTGATTTGTAACATTTATCTTAGACTTTAAGATCTAATGATTGCTTGTTGCCATGCTAGGTGTAACACTTATTGTAAGACTTCAGGACACATTGGCATTGTAACTGCATTTCTGACCAGTATTTACTGGTAAAGAATTGATTCAATCGAAGGCTGAAACCAATTTTAAATCTAAAGAGAGTAAACCTAACTGGAAAAAACGTTTATTTGAATTGAGATTAACTCGTATCTCTTTAATGTATGTGTGTAAAAGCTGAAGCATGTTATTATAGTCTTAGAGTTACCACACCAGTTTCTCTTTATTTTAAGTTACATTTGTAAAGTATGATATTTTCAACTTCTCTTAATTATAAATAGTCATCTCCTTTTAGAATAATAATATTAAATGTAGATAGATTAGTTGAAATTTGCCTATATTTGATTCTAACAATTTATGTATTTTTTATTTATAATTGAGTAAGGAGTAGCCTATGCTAGGGTTGTTCGCGGTGTGGTTTGCTTCGGTTTTGAGCAAAAAAGTCATCTAAACCGCGAGATAAAAAAGCATGCGGTTTGGTTTGGTTCGGTTGATTTTTAAGAAGTCATCCAAACCAAACCAATGCGGTTTGGATTGGTTCGGTTTGTGCGGTTTATCGCGAGATAAAAAAATATTACATTAACTCTAATATTGCCAACTTGTTACAAAATAAACATAGAACATTTTATTTTGATGTTTATATGATAAAATATTAGGTAAAACTTATATCAAAATAGGTAAAATTAAGAAGAAATATAAGCATGAAATAAATTATTGAGAAGTAAAGGAAACAAATTCATCACTGGAAATGAATATTGAAAGAGATGGAAAAGAATTAAAATCAAGCCTTATGGTGCAACAATGAACAAGTTGAATCAAATTAGATTATTCTTGAGCTATGTTATTGGGCTATTACATATTTAAGTAATATTCATTATTCTTGCTAGGGGTGGGCAAAATTAACCAATAACCAAACCGAATCGTTTAACCTAACCGAACCATATCAAAATTAACTGAACCATTTCACAGATTTTTGAACTGAACCATTATTTTGATAACAGTTAATTAACCGAACCGAACCATTAATAACCATAATTATCCAAACTGAACCGAACCGAACCATAACCATATAACACAGTTACACAACAACTTATTTTTCAGAGAACCAAATGAATCTGAGTTATATTAATTTTGGTATATGACTTTAATCAGCGTGATCAATTTAAATTGATCCAGTTTTTCAAAATGTTTCATTGATGCCTACGAAAATAACATGAGAGGATAATCAAGTGGTTAACAGTTTTATTACACTAAACGAAGATGAGAATTGTGTACCTATAATATGAATGAATTTAAATTTCTATCAAATAAATTAATGAGTTTGAATAAAAAAAAAACTTCACATTTCATTAAAATGAGAACGTTTTTTTTTTTTTTTTTTTAAGAAACAATGAGAACGTTTGTTATTTGTTTTTAATACAATTTTAAGCTACATTGTCTTGAAAAAATAAATTTACTCTATAAATTTCAAATGGATAGAAAAAGTTGAAGTTTTTAAAAAAATTTGGTTTTGGTTCGGTTCGGTTAATATGCAAGCAAACGGTTAACCGAACCATAACTTTGGTTCAGTTCGGTTCGGTTAATATGGTTAACCGAACCATGCCTACCCCTAATTCTTGTGGTTTGGTTCGGTTGTTGAGATGCAAACCGCAAACCGAACCGAACCGCGCGGTTTAGTGCAAAAGTCATCTGAATTCATCCGAACCAAGTGCAATTTTTTGCGGTTTCGATTTGGATTGGTTTGGTTTACGGTTTTTTTATTGGGTTGGTTCAGTTTTGAACACCCCTAGCCTATGCCATGAGGATATATACGTGGTTCATGGTAAGTCATGGTTGTTTTCAATCTCCAACTTTAGAAGAAGTAGAAGCAGCAGGGTTTTTAACTTGGCATTAATGATTAAACTCACATTTTCAGTTTTAGTTGGTTGACAAATCTTTTCGCATACTACTTACTCTAACAACTGAAAAGGTCTTTGTAAAAAAGACATATGAGTAAATAAGCAATTATCTCCGAAATTGTAAGTTTCGTCAATTACCCATTGATATTAACAAAATTTCAATTATTCATTGACAAACGTTAATCAATTTACCCTCTCCGTCAAATTCTTCTGTTAGTCAACATGACATTTTACAAATACCTCCATGAAGTTTTGCACTTATGTGCAAAATACGAGTTCGGGTATACTCCATTTAGGGTTTGGATGCAAGACATTTGGCAAAAAAATATCTAACGGTTGAGATTTTAAATTAAAAAACAAATATTTGTTTAATAAAAATACATAATAATAACAAACAAATCATGTTCCATTCTTCTCTCATATCGCAACAACCTTTTATTGTTTTTTAATTTAAAATCTCAACCGTTAGATGTTTTTTTGTCACATGTCTTGCATCCAAACCCTAAATGGAGTAAATGGAACTCACAATATACCCCTTGAACTTGAAAATTTATATTATTTTTTTTGCTTATATTTGACTCAAAAAATATTAAAAACAAACAATTAACAGTTACCTTTAATATTTAAGTTATTTAAGATGCATTATCTAGATTATCTTTGTAGAAATTGGTAATAGAAATACAAAAGGAATAATTTACATTTATTGATGATACATAGAAATATCTTGACTCAAATGAGAGATACAAAGAAAGAAAAGTGAAAATAGTTCAACACCTTTTCAAAGAGAATTGAATTTAAAGTTAGGCAAGTCTAACTTATTTCTTATGTATTTTAGGTTAATATTATCAGGAAGAAAAGAAACCAAACAAAAGAAGAAAATGTTTTCCTAAAAAATAATGCTAAGACAATGTTAGATAACCTATCCTTAAAATTAATTGATAAACATTAAGAAAACATTCGACAAATATTAATAAACACAAAAAATTACAGGACAAGTATTTATCATTGTTTTTTTTATGAGGCTTTACCAGTGATAATTATATGAAAAAACAGGACAAATATTTGTCAATATTAAACACATAACATATTTTTAAGGATATAAACTTTTCGTTTTAGTCATTCTAAAAAAGATACCAACTTTTCGTTTTAGTCCTTCTAAAATTTTCCTTCAACTTTTAATCCCTATAAAATTTTAGATCATTACTGATGGTTCCTATTTTTAAGTAAATTTTTGTATTTTTTTTAATGCAATTGTGCAGACATGTATAAAACGTTGTAAAAATCACTAAAAAAAAATTAGAATTTTTTAAGAAAACATAAATTATATATGAATTTTTTACCACCAAAAATATAAAAAATTATATTTAATTCAAGATTTGGCAAAAATTTCTAAATTTTATTTGGGAGAGATCCTTATATTATTATAAATTTTTTAAGAAAAAAAAACATATTTGATCCAAAAAAAAAATAACATAAATGATTTGGAGGATGGATAACATATATGACAAAAGTCCACAGTATAGTGAATGTATACTGCTGCTGTTGGAAACTGAAGCAAGGGGAAATACAACACACAGTGTTTGGAACTTTGGAAGACACGGATATAAGATAAGGTAAATTTAAAACATAATAGTTTTTTGTTTATACAATTTTCGTTTATGGAAGACCATGATTAATGATTGACAACACCCTGTAGTAGAAACATTTTGATTTTTAGCTTTTTTTTTTCTTTCTCTTGTACAAGATCAACAACACTTTGGATAAATTTGAGAATTTCTCCTTGCCATAAAATGTTTTTGTTCATATTTATACTTGTTCTTATAAAGTGAAGTTGATTTGGTTGATAGAACGTAGAAGGAATCACTATGATGGAATAATAAACAAATTTGAAGTCTATTTTGTTTTTGGAAAGTAAAAGTATCCGGCCCTTCGAGTTCATTTGTGTGTGTTGTATCTAGAAATGTGTGTTGTTAACAACTCCTCCTCTCTTAACAGTATCATTGTGTTAATTCACATATCACAATAGCATAGTTGAGTTCTCTTCCTTTTATTCTCATTTATCGTTGGTGTGTGTGTGGATAGTATCTAATTCTAATTAATTAAACTTAGATGTGTTTTGTTTAGATTAAATTGCATTTAGTGGAGTGAATTGATGACTTATAGATTAGACGATGAAGAAGGAAGATTCAACCACCCTGTTCATCAGTAAACTCATTTTCTTCTCCTTCTTACAGTTTCTCACCTCTTTCTCAGTCTCATATTCTTCAACTTTCCCATATGAAGCACTTCCCACAAAATCAGGTTACCTACCAATAAGTCCAACCTCCACTTCCTCCATTTTCTACACATTCTATGAAGCACAGAACTCCACTTCACCTCTCTCACAAACTCCACTTCTCATTTGGCTTCAAGGTGGTCCTGGCTGCTCCTCCATGGTCGGCAACTTCTATGAACTTGGACCTTATCTTGTCACCAATTCACTCACCCTTCAACCCAACCCTGGTGCTTGGAATAGAATCTTTGGCCTTGTTTTTCTTGATAATCCCATTGGAACTGGCTTCAGTGTAGCTTCAACACCGCAAGAGATTCCAGCTGATCAAACTGCGGTCGCAGAACATCTTTTTGCTGCTATAACAAGGTTTGTTCAACTTGATCCTGTTTTCAAACATCGTCCTATTTATATTACCGGTGAAAGCTATGCTGGAAAGTATATTCCTGCAATAGGATACTATATTTTGGAGAAGAATACTAAGTTGAAAAACACTGAAAGAGTGAATTTAGCTGGTGTGGCAATTGGTAATGGACTAACAGACCCTGTCACTCAAATGGTTACTCATGCTGATAATGCTTATTATGCTGGATTGATCAATCAGAGGCAGAAGAATGAGCTGGAAAAACTTCAACTTGAAGCTGTTGAGTTAGTAGAGAGAAGGAATTGGAGTGAAGCAACTGATGCGAGAAGCCGTGTTTTGGATCTGTTGCAAAACATGACAGGGTTTGCTACTTTGTATGATTATTCGCGGAAAGTTCCTTATGAAGATTGGATGGTTGCTCAGTTCTTGAATATCGCCGAGGTGAAGAAGGCCTTAGGGGTGAATGTTGATGAATCATTTGTTTATGAGAAATGTAGTAAAATTGTTTGGGCTGCATTGCATGCTGATTTAATGAAAAGTGTAAAGTATATGGTAGGGAAGTTGTTGAAGGAGAAGATGAGGGTGTTGTTGTATCAAGGTCAGCGCGATTTGAGGGTCGGTGTTGTTCAAGTAGAGGCTTGGGTGAAGACTATGAAGTGGGAATGGATTGAGGATTTTGTGAATGCCGAGAGGAAGATTTGGAAGGTAAATGGAGAGGTAGCTGGTTATGTACAAAAATGGAAGTCACTTACAAATGTTGTGGTTTTGGGGGGTGGTCATCTTTTGCCTGCTGATCAACCTTTGAATTCTCAAGCTATGATAGAAGATTGGGTTTTGGAAAAGGGTTTGTTTGGAAGTGTGTCTGATCGAAATGATGTATCGAGAAATTCTGTGTATGATGGATGATGATTTCTAACTATTTGTCATTCAACTTGACCTTGATGTTATTTTCTTCATCTACAAGACATGAATTTCTAAATTCTAATCAGTTATGTCTTGTAAGTTGTTTTAGTGTAATTTTCTTTATCGAAACTGCAATCAGCTTTAAATGCATATTTTACTTAAAATCAGGTATGAACATGTCATTTCTCAAACCCACAATTCTGAATCTATTTCATTTGCGAGGAACGATGTTTCTTGGTATTCAATTAAAGTTTAGATGATTCCTAATTTACATTACTGATGGAAGCAGTGTTTGAAGCACATTAAATCATCGTGGTACAATCATATTTCGTTAATATCATGTTTGTAAATTTAGCATTAGGTGATCAGCTTCTTAAAATTGTCCCCTCCCCTCCCCTCAATTTACCTTGAACCAAACGGACCCTTAGAGTTAATTTGAGAAATTAGAGGAGTTATATATATATATATATATATATATATATATATATATATATATATAGAAGAATGTCCACAACATGGAACCTTATTTTTCTTGATGATGAATTGTTGTTCAGTCATAAGCTCTCACGGTTCATTTACTCTATAAAAAGTAGGGGTGGCAAAATGGATGGATTGGATGGATATGGATTTAGATCTTAATCGATGGATCAAAAAAGGTCCATTAGTCCATTACAATTCACTATTCTTTTTTCTTAAAAAAAACCATCTAGTCCATCCAATTAGAATAAAGTCCATCCAATCCTACAGAACAAATTGTAGACTTATTTTTAGCTCATAGGTTAATGATTCTAACCAAGAACACCTTATAAGTGAATGAGCGGAGATGTGTATTTAAATTTGAAAGTAAATATTATGACTTTGTTTAAGAGGAAGATTATGTATTGTACATTGAGATTGAAGTAGTGGTGAGAACCGAGAACACCTTCAATAATGTATGATAATAATTTTGTAGAGAAAAAAATATACAATGAGTTGTTTTATAAAATTGTCCTTGATAAATGGTGTAGGAAAAATAAATTAAATGTATCATAATAATTTTGTAGAGAAAAACATATACTATGAGTTGTTTTATAAAATTGTCCTTGATAAATGGTGTAGAAAAAATAAATTAAATAATTGAAAGAAAAGAGATAATAAATATTTAAAGGTATAATAGGAAAAATGACATTAATAATTTCATTGGTATTGTAAAACGAGTTAATATAATTTGGGATATTTTTTTGTTTGTTTGTAAAATGACTTATAATTTGAGACGGAATTATATAAGAATTATCTATCTTTAGCAACTAACGAGTCCCACTATCAAAAGAAGTAATAAAATATGTTTAAATTGGTCCTATCTTTAAAAAAAAAAAATATATATGTTATTAACACTACCTTTTCACACGTGTACACATCATTCATTTATAATTTTTTAATAATAGTACATAATAAGCAATCAATCCCTCAAACCTAGCATCTCACACAAATTTCTTAAATTTAAACTTAGTAATCAACCATCAATAATTTTATATGATTACATTTTAATTTTTAAATATTAATTTTTTTTTTATTCTCACTTAATGTTGGAGGTCTTGCTCTAAGTGAGACTTGTGGTCTTATATTTTGAACATAATGGAATGTAGATAGATTGCTTATTCATTTGCAAATTGCAATCATTTTGTTGAATTGTTGAGTATTGAATTCTAATACTTATAACATTCAATTAATTTTGTTCATTGTCTATTGGTTCAATATCTGATTTATTGTTCCTGGATTTGTTATTTTGTATATTGGATTGATGTTACTTGCAATTCATACCATCATACAGAAATGAGCTCTTATGTCATTGAAGTGTCCCAGGAGATCATAAAAGGTAACAACACTACGGACTCATTTCACTTTAATTTCCCATGTCCTCGAGTATTATTTAAAGTATGGTCTTTGTTTTACTTTCAGCTGGGGATAAGGACTTCATTGGTGAGGATGAGCTCTTCTACTCTTCAGTGAGAGAAGTACAAAGTGTCAAAACCATTATCAGCAAGTGTTTTGTGCATACTTTCAAAGACTACCTTAATCTTTGTGATCTTCAGAATGTCGGCTATCTGGATTTCTATTGCCGATATAAATATGATCCTGACACCGGGACTATCTTTGTTCCCAATTCTACCACACAGAGAGTTGTTGCGTGAGTTTTTTTATTAGTTTATTTTTTACTAGTTTTGTTTTTGATTTGGAAAGCTTAATTATTTTGGTTTGTGTTTCTTTTTTAAGGCATTGTAAATGTGAGTTGCCTCGTAACCCGGATTACTTTATGATTCAATGTGAAGGGAGATGCAAAAAATGGTAAAACTAAATCTTTTGACAACTACTATCTATCTATTTTCTATACTACAACTTTTGTAATTGCAATAGAATTACTCTTTTTCTTTAATACAATTAATTTTTAATCACCCTTCTTGCAGGTACCATCCTCCTTGCTTAGAAATGACTGAGGAACAAGCACGGCTAATGAAGCCTTTTCTTTGCACTGCTGATTGTAGCTTAGAATAAGTTTATAAGCTAAGCATCGGTAACTCATAGTTTTGTTCACTTATATGTAATATTAATAATGTTTTGCTGTCAAATCAAGACTTTGTGGTAAAGTTTATTAAGCGAAAAGCTAATATGGTGGTTCATACGCTTTAGTTTCTTTATTTTCTTTTTTAGTTTTAGCGTAATAATATAGTTTCTGAGCTTTCCGATTTCAATATTTTAGTACATTTTTCTCTGTATGTGGTTTTAGTTTAATAGAAAAAAAGTGCGAAGGTTTCTTTTTTATTTAAATAATAACTGCTAATCCTTTCAAATCACTTCCATCGTGTTCGTATTTCACTTCTATTTATTTTAGCTTAGTTGCAGTTTCGATCCCCCTCTATTTTCACCATTTTGTAGAATTGGTCCCTGTATTTTAAAATTCGACAGTTCTGATCTCCCTAACACATATTTTGTCTAAAATATGATGATACCATTAATTTAATGAGTATAGTCTATAGTATTTTTTTTTATACATTTATTTTTCTTATAGACTTCTCTCAAACAATTGTGATACTAAGTGAATGTTGATTTCAACAAAATTGAGGTGAAAAATAACGACAAACGCAAAAACAATACCATTTTTTGGAGTGAGTATTTGAGCTTTTAATTTTTTTGAGGGAAACACATCCGGATGTGAGAACCAAACACATTAGTGCATCTTTTTTTTTATGATGGTCGGGTTCGAACCTTATACCTGGCATATATTATGTGTTGTATATACAAACTGAGATAAGTTTACGAAGACAAACACATTAGTGCAATCTACTATACCATTTTCGATTCTAATAAAAATATAAAAATAAATAAAGCATTGCAACCGTGAAAATATCAATCTAGTTTATAACTATTTTACATGTTTATATTTTGTATGACAATTACCACAATTTTTTTTTTGTCAAATAGTTTAGTTGTTAGAATTCACATTTTTCAAGGTGAATAAGTGTAGTGTCCGGGGTTCGAACCCCGACCCTGCATATAACAATGCATGTCGTTGTCAACTGAGCTATGCTCACGGGGACACCTCAAATTATTCTTTATTGATAAGTATATGAAAAAAGTTACATCACATCTTACTAATACTAATACTATCACTTTGATATGAAAAGCAATTTAAATGCATTTATATACAAAAAGGTAACTTATTAATAATAACAACACACATTTCAACAAGTTTAATACCCCCAACAAATTTTATTAATACGTGATTATTGTTAAGTGTTGTTATAAAAGATAAAAGGAGACGGATCGAGTAAGAAATATTGAATCAACGGCCATGAAGGGTCTTGTAACTTTGGTGTGCAAGTTTTGTCATTTGGAGTGTGTTTTTGTGGCCCTCGCCCATACAATGTCAATGCCATTTTCTCTCTACATTTTTGTTAATTTCTTTCATTTCCTCCTCATTTCTCATCAAACTCAAATGGCTAAAATATGATTTTGGTCCCTGCAAATATGTCTCGTTTTGGTTTTAGTCTCTGTAATTCTTTTTTTTTTTTTTTTTGGTCCCTACAAATATGTCTCGTTTTGATTTTGGTCTCTGACCCCACTTTACAGATGATTTGCACACGTGACACATGATAACTGAACTCATTTATTAGAAAAGTAGTCCCTCCAAAATCTTTTGATTTTTAAAAAGGTCCCGCAAAATATTTTACTTTTGAAAATAGTTCTTGGAGGGACTATTTTCAAAAACAAAATATTTTGCAGGGACCAAAAACAACAAAAAAAATTTAGAGAGACTAAAACCAAAACAAAATATATTTGCGGGGACCAAAACCATACTGTAGCCAACTCAAATCAATAAATCTCTCTTCCATCCAACTTCTCTCTTTCACTTTATCCTTTATGTAAGAACAAGATTTATGTTATGAGAGATCATGCCAACAAAAATATGAAGGACGTGCAGTGGGAATAGACCTTGGAACAACGTATTCGTGTGTTACTGTGTGGGAAGATGAACAAAATAGAGTTGAGATTATTCACAATGATCAAGGCAACAAAACAACACCTTCTTTTGTTGCTTTTACTCATCATGAAAGGTTGATTGGTGATGCTGCTAAGGATCAAACCGCCACCAACCCCCAAAACACTGTCTTTGGTACATTTCTAATCTTTTTTTTTTTTTGTAATAAAGTGTATTTAATGTTATCACTGCGTTATAGTTTCATTAAGCATTAAATTTTCTCACATTTATACAGAATTAAATTATTGTGCTGATAAATTATTTGATTTTGGGATTAGTTCTAGAGGTCTTTGTGGGATAATTATTCATGATTTCATTAGGTCGGATCTCTTTTGTGTGGTTTGTTTGTATGAGTTAGTGTATGCTTGGTATTAAAGTGAGTATATTAGATTCACGCGACCCATCGTAATTGTGCAGAAGCTACAATGTATGTATGTGTTTGGTATCACGATGAATGTGTCAAAATCACGGAAATCCACTATGCTTTTGCACAAATTACAAAATGTAACTTTTGGAAAATCACGGTGGATCGCCGTGATTGTGTCACATCCACCATCATACCAAACATATGCAAAGTATAGTTTTTGGAAAATCACGGCGGATCAATGTGATACCAAACATAAGCTTAATGGTGATGTCAACCTAATTGGGGTGAATTTGCCATTAGGCTGTCTCGTGCCTTTTGTTTGCTTAAAAAAAATGTTATTATTGTTTCATTGCATTGATATGCTAGTTGGACAATTGAATGGTCATATATAATTAGTAATTTGTGTTTTTTTTTTCAGATGCTAAGACCATCCACAATGTATTTGGGTGCTTAAATGGGTCCCGACCGTACACGTCATTCATTTTATAATTAACACGTAATAAGCACCCAATCTCTCCAACCCAGCACGTCAAAATAATTATTAACTGTATCCCAACAATAACTCTATATCATTATATTTTAACAATAATTTTTATACTTATTCTTAATTATATAATTTTAAAATATTGAAATAGTTTAATTATAAATTATTAAAAAAAAAACATTTTTATTTTATTTTTATTAATAATTCAAGAAAAAGTTAAAACTCAAATTCAACTATTTTTTTTAGGGAATCAAATTCAACTATTATTTACAACTATTATATAATTATTTTTTAATATCAAAATAATACAATAATTAAATATATAAAAAAAAATAGAATTAACTGTACATGTGGGACCTATGAATAATAAGAGAGTGAGGGTGCCTATAGAAGCACCCACTTTTATAAGCACCCTATTCATTGGTGTCGCAAAGAGGGTGCCTATTTACAATGGTGCTTAATAGGGGAAGGACCCCATTGTAAATGGTCTAAGAGGGTTAATTGGTAGGAAGTTTAATGATTATGTTGTTCAAAATGACATGAAGTTGTGGCCATTCAAGGTCATTTCCGGAATAAATGGCAAGCCCATGATTTATGTAACGTACGAGGGACAGGAGAAACACCTATGCGCCGAAGAAATCTCATCTATGATTCTAACAAAGATGCGCAAGATTGCAGAGGCATTTTTGGAAATGCCTGTCAAGAATGCAGTTGTTACTGTGCCGAAAGCCACAATAGATGCAGGTACTATTGCTGGTCTGAATGTTATGAAGATAATCAATGAACCCACTGCTGCTGCTGCTATTGCTTATGGATTGGACAAAAGAAATAAAGCATTGCAACCTCTTCCAAGTGAAGGCCACCTCTGGTAACACTCACCTCGAGGGAGACGACTTGGATAGTAGGATGGTGAAATACTTTGCAGAGTACTTTGATAGTAGGATGTTTACATTATCTGTATGTTTTAGCTCATAAGTTCTCTTAATTGGTTAATGAATCTAACCAAGTTTGCCTGCAAGGCATTACTTGAATGAGTGAAGATGTGTCAGTTTGTATCACCTTATAAGTAAATGAGTGAAGATGTGTCTTCAAATTTGAAAGTGGATATGACTTTGTTTAAGAGGGGGTGATGTAATATAAGGCAATGAAAGATGTTGTCTTCTATTTTTTAGTGAAGTATTTATCACTGGGGATTTTTATCGTGTTGTCCAACCAATTAAGAAACTAAACTTTCTATTTTTCATCAAAGGATCTTATTTCTACGTATAAAAAGGTTTGTTAGCAAAATAGGTTTGAGAGATTTGATTTGAATATAACTTGGACAGAAAATGTTAGGTGCAGAGTTGGAAAATTTGCCCAACAAAAGCAGGATTCCAGCATAACAAAATATATGACATTTATCTTTTCCACTAAACAGGATTTATATTACATTCAACTCTTATGTGCTTCATAGATGTCATAACGCTTGATCCATAGAAAAATACTTCTAAATACTATCAACAATAAGAAAAGAGCAGTACAACAAGGATTAAGAAGAATATGAAGCTTTAGGATTAGGAAAACTAGATCTAATCGATCAACCCCATCAATTATTGAAGTCCACATATACCATCCTTTTCTTGTCTCACAGGTAACCCCACGGTTCACTACAAACACTAATTATTCCAAAATAACAAAACATCAACCCGATCAGTCTTTCCAAAATAGAATAGAACATATGTTAACAAGAGAAGTTGTTGCTATTAAGAGAAAAGTTTACTGATCTAATAACTTTAATGAGCCAGCCATTACTCGTGTTTCCAAAATTTCTTAAGGCTTGAGTTTTTAAAACGAAAAAGCTAAACAGAAGGAAGGATTACTAATAGTCATGCCATTCACTTGATAAAGGTAATAGAAAATTGTGAGATTCATAATATAGTTGAAAGGCTAAGATTCACAATATATTAAAGAACAATTCATCAAAACCATAAAATATTAATGCCAAGAAAACTAAAGTACGCAAAAGAACAGTATCCTTTTGTCTACATGAATCCAAATTTTTTAAAAACAAGGAAAGGAAATTGGATTTGTGACATAACACTGATTCAAAACTACAAAAGCTCTTGAAATTTGCTTTTAGGTACGGACAGGAGCTCCTCCAGCTACAGCAGGGCGGGGCGCTTGACCAGGCTGACCCGGCCTTGGGGCATCATCCTTTAAAAAAGAAATAAACAAACTTGTTAAACCAACTAAAATAAACAGCAAAATATATAATTATAAAGAAACAGACTGATAAGCAATTTCACAGCCACCGAATCCAGACTTTCATTGAGATACAGAGATATGGATGGGTGTGATCAAGGGGGAGGGACTAAATCAGATATTGTTTGGTTGAGAGATGAGGAGAAATAAGCCTATCTTTATTTGGTTCCCAAAAAGGATATGGGAAATTAATCAAGGAGAAGAATAGCCTTTACATTTTGGTTTGCAATGAGGCTAGAATTTATTTAATAAAGGAAAAAAGGCTAATTTACTTTTCCTTGTAAACCGTGGCTCTCCTACAAAACCCCCAATGTAGGAGGGGAGCAGGAATTGAGTAGGGAAGGATTTTGCTCCCCCCACTCCAACCAAAGTACCAAACACACTATGTAAAGCAAACTAAAGTGAACTGACCACTGATATACACTCAGGCAACAATATCAATCTATAACAGAAAGTAAGGTTGATAAAAAATCAACTTTTTATTAGATAGATTTTTAGGAACAAGTTTAGGATTTAATAGATGGAGTATTAGGAAGTCATCCTATTCAAATAACATGTTTTCACATTCTAGATGACAGACTACATTGAAAAGGCAGGAAAGAGACTTACATCTACAATAATCTACAAAACAATGTGCAACTAACACGGTGATGTCAAATGTGGATCACGGAAAATAGTGTTTTCTTTCTAATTCTGGTATGATATAGTGCTATAGAACCACGATAACAGCAATCTGACAATATTTTATGTACTAAATAGCGGATGCAAACCAGTTCAATTTGTTCAAATTCTGCAATGCTATAGCACACAGCTCTTGCCACTATATGACAAATCTAATTCTAAACAACACAGCAGTGCAAAGGTGAAAGGTATATAAGCGAAACCAAAGTTTCAAGTGTCGGAAGTATTATTAAGCACACATTTTTATGGCTGAGAAATAAGAATGAAACATGCACAAGCACAAGCTGTGTTTTATTATACCAGAGTCTAATCTAAGTTATTCACATAATCACAAATAAAAGTCTCCATGCACAATTTCATAGGCAATTACATAACAGGCCTAGTTAGTAACAAAACATAAAAATTGAAAGAGGTGAAAAGATAGTTAATTACCCTGCGCCTAATGAAACGCTGTGGAGGGTCACGCTTCCTCCTATCAGTGCGAGATCTAACCCTCACAACATGAGAATGGATAGCACATGAAACACAGTACTGCATCTTCACATACAGCTTAGGAAGAGTGTACTCTACAAATCACATCCCAACAAAAAACAAAACATAATCAATTAAAGAATTAACATGCAAATAAATCACAATAAGCACTATAGGATTTGAAATCTATATAAGGCCTGTTTGAATTGGCTTATTTTTGAGCTTATGAAAAATAGCTTATGCAAATAAATAAGCTTTTATTTTAAATTCATGAACTTACAAAAAATTTATCTTCATATATCTTTTTTTTTTTTTTTTCATAAACTACTTAACAAACTTATGAATAGTACGTAAAAGCTTATTTATTCACATAAGCTGTTTTGCATAATCCAAAAATAAGTCAATCCAAATGGGCACAAAGAAACACAAACGCATATTTACATTTATTTAGGAAATTACACATGAATGAATCAAAATTAAAAGAAACCAAATCAATTAAAACTTAGATATAAATTAAAAAACACCAAATCAATTAAACAATTTAGTTAAAATTTAAAAAGAATCTTACGGTCATAGACACAAGCTTCTTGTACATCTCTAACTGCAGCTTGTTCAACAATGTTCCTAACAAGAAACCTCTTGATAGCCTTGTCCTATTCACAAACAAAAACAAAACATGTTCAATTTTTGATTCAATGATTCAAAATCAAACATGAATATAATAAAATAACAAAGTAACATACCTTGGGACAGCATTTACCACAGTTGGAGCAACGAATGAATTTGACATGGCCACGACCATGTTTGTTACGGCCTCCATTTCTGCGCTTAAATGTCTATAATTGAAAACAAAAATTAAGATCGGAGAAATGAATAGATCAGAGGAAATAGAAAGATTAACAAATAAAATTAACTAACCATTGTTGTTGAAGCTCTCCAAGGTTTTGCTGTCTTCTTCGCTCGTTCGCGGCAGCTAGGGTTATGAAGATTCAGTAACAACGAAATCTGCTTCTGTTTATTATATATGGTTGGGTCAAAACTCAAAAGCCCAAGCCCATAAACCTTTTCACTTTTTTTTTTTAAATCTGACCAAAATAAGTCTAAAATAATTTATTTTAGATTATACGATGGTGGTATATAATTTTCATCTGAATAAAAAAAAAAATAACAGTTCTTATTTTGATTTTAATATTCATGATTGTATTAATTTTTTGTTTATTATTTTTGTCCAGATTTTTAGTATAGTTCACTAAAAGAATATCTAGTGCTTAATAATACAAATAAAAAAAGACAATATAATGCGGTTGTTGATTAGCTAGTACGAGCAGCTATATATATGTTCCGTTCTCATGATTTCGATGATATATCTAATTGTTTTGAACAAACTATTGTTTTTTTTTTTTTTATAGATGATTTGGCAAAACCATTATAAACTCACACACATAAGTGGAGGTACCGGAATTTGAACCTCGATCATTACATCCGGCCTAACAATTTCGACATTTTGTCATTTGTGCTATGACTTGTGGATAACAAACTATTGTTAATAACATGATATAAGTTAGTTTTTCTACAAAAATGATTATACGAAAATTATGTTTGATTATACCAAAAATTGATTAATAATGGTATCTCTAAAATCATGTCTCATTATACCAAAATGATCATACATTATACAGTTGGTTGATTTTTTTTTTAATATTAGTTACAAAGTTTATTCATCATTTTCGCTCAACACCATAATACATGTGTTTTATTTTTTAGATTATTCGCTAGCATGTATGTTAATTGTCGTTCATATTTTTAAAAAGTTTGAATGCATCAAATTTATATAATTACCTTTTTTAATACAATGTTGATAACTTGCATCCTTTATTTGTTGTTGGAATCTTTTATGAGTTTCGAGATCAATGAAACTTACCAGATCACGAAGGAAATACTCACGGTGAGTTTTAACAAAACAATTAATCAATCACTTATGACAAATGGTTAGAGTATAACACCTTTTTTTCCTTATTAATTGTTATGGCGTAAGTCAAGATCTACATGATAAATTAATCAGGTTTTTTGCTTAATCGAGGGGAGGGGAGGGAAGGTAATGATTTTTATTTTGGTTTGCAAGGTGAGGGGCTGGATTCTAAAAAGGAAAATGGTTAATTTTCTTTTTAGGTCCTAATGTGCTTCATTTTATTGAGGAATACTTTTTGGGCTGATGCCACATATAAGATCAGATAAATCATTGCTCTCCTCTAAATCCCCAACAATTGAGGGAAGCAAGATTTTACTCCTCACCACTCCAGCCAAGCTAAAGTGAATTGGCCACTTTAATACACACTCAAATGCCATAATATTAATATCAAACTATAACAGTTATATGAACAAGTCTAGGATTTGGTAGAGGGAGAGTAATCGACATTAGACAGCCATCCTATACATCAAGAAGCCTTCACTTTCACATTTTGGATGACAGACTATAACATTGAAAAGGCATGAAATAAAATTACATCTACAATCTACAAAATAATGGTCAAATGCAGATCATGGAAAATAGTGTTTTGTTTCAAATTCTACCATGCTATAGTGCAACATTATTTGACAACACTGAATTGACACATCAGTGCAAAAGCTATATAAGAAAACAAGTTTCAAATGTCAAAATTATTACTCCCTCCGTCCCTATATATAACCCTTTTGCCAAAATTACGGAAATTAAGATAGTGGATATTTGTATTAAAGTTGTTTGTAATCACTATTGTTTTTACAATTTTATCCTTTAAGAAAGAAAGTTAGTTTATGTTTTCAACATGTTATTTATTGTTGATTGAAAAAAAAGATGTATAATAAATAGGGGCATGTATGTAAAGAAATAATTAATGTAGTTGGAAATAACAAATGGGTCTTATAAAAAGGGACAAAAAAAATTCTCAAAAGGATCTTATAATTAAGGACGGAGGGAATATTAATTAAGCTCTCGCATTTGTATAGCAATGTTCCAGGAATGGAACATGCGCAACCTATTTTTATTAGATTAGAGTCTAATCTTATTTCCATTATCACTAATGGCCTAATACAAATCTCCATATATTTTTAAGGGTAATTCAATGGCTAAACTAGTTCATAATAAAAAATATATTGAAGAGGTCACACTTCCTTCCTCCTATCAGTACGAGATCTGACCCTCGACATGAGAGTGGATAGCACATGAAACACAACATTGAATTTTCAGATACAACTTAGGAAGAGTGTATTCTACAAATCACATGCCAAGAAGAAAAAAAAACAAGAATATTTAACTACTTTATTCTTCTTGTTTGCTCGTCTTCTTAAGCTTGGTCATTGTCAGCTTGTCATTGGGGAGTGAAAGCAATGACTCTGTATACATAGCCAATCGAAATCCATGTGCATCTTCACAATAGGAGTTATGCTCTAGAAACTCCCCTTTGTCGTTATATTTCACCAATCCGGTACCACCATCTGTTCCAATAATATCACCATTTTTTGTATAGGATAAAGGGCAAAAGTAGGGAATGTCATCATAAATAGGAAGAACAAGAATCTTAGTCCAAGATGAATGCACTTTGTATTCTTTCATCACCCATATATCAACATTATCGTCCCTCAAAATCCATAGACTGAGAAATCCTCTAAATACCCAAAAACCACAACCTTTGGAATTATAATTAATATCAATTGGAAGAAGAATCTCTAGAAGTTTCCTTTCCGTTAAATGAAAGGCAACAATAACATGGTCATATATATCATGACGAAGAGCCAACCAGTGAATAGCCCCATTGAAGAACGACTCTACTTGTCGAACCAAGGAAGAGACATTAGTATAAAAAGGCAAATGGGTTGTACATGCAATTTCCTTCCACACAGTAGCTCTCAATAAGAAAAGCCACAAGTGAGATAGAACATCATCTGAGTATGGAATTTGATCACGGGAAATTGAAACCACTAAATAATCATTTGTTGAGTGATCATACCCAAAACCATATAAATTAAAAATATAATCAATAGGAGACAAAGGTATTTGTTTGTGATGTCCGATGGATGGATTCCATAGGTAGAAGCATGCACCACAATGCAAAAGTATAAACCCTCTACACGAACCTTTAATTCCAATATCGAAATAAGATTGTGGACACAAAAAATTATTGTTCATTGAAGCAGAAGCGTAAAGTGGTAGTTCTATATCTACAGATTGAGTTTTAGGAGGTGGAGTTAATATGAGCATAATTCTACGAGTATGTGTTGTAGAGGTGAGTTCCAAGTTAGAATTTGCAAACTCGGTATTATGAGAGATTAGAGAAAACCAAGACTTACAAACGCATTTGAAACGAATAAGAGAATTCACCGGTAACATTAGCCGTATTTGGATGATCAAATCATGAGGTAGAAACAATGGATTCTTCTTCTTCATGCGTACAGTTGTTTGTTCCGCTTGGTGTTGAGAAACACGTGAGACGGTTCTACCATTTAGCCCTTTATTTGTAGTTTTTGGCTTGCTAACTACATCCACCAAACATCATTTTTCACACCCCTTGCTATAATATATTTTGAAATGTATTATCACATAGCTGAGGGGCAATTTAGCACAGTGGTCGTAGGCAAGCAAACTTAAGGTCTTTTATTCATAGTAATAATAGCAATACTAGGAGAAATTACATCAAAAGTACTTCCTGAAGCATGGGATAAGGCTGCTCATGTGAGAGCATGAGCGCTACCGTTTATTTATTTTTTTTGGTTACCGGGTTAATAAAACGGAAAGAGACCAACAGAAACAAACGAGAAAAAAAGTGTTGTTCAATTTTGTTCAATAACAAAAGGAGCTATGCAAAAAATTAATTCCACTTGAAGATGAATACATACCAAGAAATATGCACTATAGTAAGAGCCTTGTTTTTCATCGTCACTTAGATTTTCCACATTCAGAATCAAAAGTGATCATAGAAATCATCAACTGATAGCATATACTGTTACATATAATACACAATACCTCAATACATGGCTTCATAGTTAAAATGAATTGGAAGTTGCAAAACATTGATCTGATATAAATGCACCTTTTCTTCAAACTTTCACTCAATTTGAGATAATGACATCGACGAAGAATGGTTAGTAAACCAATATCAGTAAGCTTGTGTCCATTGATATCAAGATGGCACAGACCAGACATCATTTCAGCGATAACAAACGCCATATCCTTACAACTATAAAAATCCGTAATTGCCCAAGTGACTTCAAAAGAGGGCAACATTGTCCAATGGCTTCAAGAGAGGACTTAGTTAGGTTGCAATGTGAAATGTCAAGCTTGTCTAATTTCCGAAGCTTTCTCGCAGCTTCACTAGAAAATCCTTCATCCGTAATTGATTCGCAATTTACAAACCGCATGCAACGTAGGTGACTACCGCATGCAATGTATTAAATGAACCTGAAAAAAGAATCTTCTCTTATATTTAGGATCTTATCATTCCGTCTAATTCTATGCACAAGCGTGCTTAAGCAATTAACTTAGTAATTCCCTTTTGGAGTAATTATTTCTTATACACTCATAGTTTCAATGCCTAGTGATGCATCCATCTTTAAGAGAGTGCACATGTAAAACTAACATAAAAGATTAACAAGTCCTTATTGTACAAGCTCTGGCTTACTAGTATATATCATGGGATTTTGATGCCAAACTAACATAAAACATTGGTTGTGCTGTGAGAGTTTAACTTTTAAAATGCTGCCAACTACTTTTCAGGTTTTGAAGTGTGAACCATATTCTCCAGTTGACTAATCAATAGAGTAAAACTTAGGAGTTTATTTTATATATATTAGTTTATATATCAGCTAATACAAGCAATAAATTGGTGATTACTGCATAATTGTGACAGAAAATACAAATTTTACTGCTAATTCTTATCCAATTGAGAACAGGCTCATAATTGATTACTAGTATTTATCAGTTGAAGATCAATAACAAGTCAATATTTGTTCACAAGTTTGGTTTTGGAAGGCCATAATTACCTAAACCTGCAGGCTAATGTTTTAAAGATGTGTTATGTCCTGAAAGAAAATATTTGAACCTATTTGAAACTGAAATGTTCCAAACTTATCATTCTTGTGGAATAACTGGGCAGATTATATACCAATACCTAAAGCTAACAAATAACAATGAGAGAAAACAATGTGAAGGCACCAAAACAATCAGAAAGAACAAATTTAACACAACCAAACATATAGCAATTGTGGCATGTGTAATTCACAAGCCAATTTGTGTACAAGGTAAAATCTCGAAAGTAACAACCATACATCTCTTTCTTAATTGAAAACAAGAAGAAAAATAAAAATTAATAGCTTATTCTTTCGATCGGAAGAAGACTCTTGGTATAAGTTACAATCTGACCTCTCCAATTATATCGATTTCCTTTGAAACCAAGCTCCTCAATTGTGTTGGTATTTAAATCAATCCAAGCTAGTTCATCGTCTTTTTTTCTTAAGAATATTTCTCCCTTCTTTCCCACTCCAATAGGAATATGAACGCAAGGCAGTGGTCCAACAATGAAAAGTTTGATCCATGATTCCTTGACACCTAGTTCACCCAAAACTGATATGTTAAAAGTAGTTATCTTCTCGTGATATGTGATCAAAGCAATCGATCCATTTAACACCATCAATTTTGCCCAGTTCGCTCCAATGAATGAGGGAATGAGTGTGTTAGTGAACACCATATTCCTCAAGTTAAATGATATCAAACATGCTCCAACATAATTATTTTCACTATCTAAATGCAACCAATGACACACTCCATCAGTATTCACTCCATTAGTCACAAAACCATTACAATACTGACGGCAACGAGGCATATCAGCATCAAGTTTATTCCAAGAGTTGCTTCTTAGGCTATAAATCTCCCAAAATGGGTTTAAAGATTTATCTTGCAACAACGATAAATCTCTATCAGATGGCATGCCAATAAGGAGATCACTACTGTCTGGAAAGCAATAATCAATACATGTATGACGAATCAACTTATAGTCATCTCTAACACAGTCGTAACCAAATCCATGTAGAATAGGATTAGCACGAAACTCAATTGCAGCCTTAAAATTAAGCTCAGCAGGCGGGGAAAACGACTCAAAAGGGCTTGGAGGAATGGCATTGAATTCCTTGGTAGTTGGATTCCACAATACAACTTTGTTTCCTGTGCCTTCTGTGAAACAAAGTACGCCATTAACACTACTGAAATCCAAAAATGTTAAATTTGTGTATTGACGTGAAACTATATTTGGCCGGTCTAACCTGACCATATTCTCAAACCTCTCGCCAAAAAGAGAATACAGCCGCTTGCCACCATGGATATATATGAGGAAAGATGCCTCGTCGTCATAAGAGGGACATTTAGATAAGAAATTTTTGCGATACACGGTTATGAAATGAGGATTGTCAAATAAAAGAGACCATGATTTACGTAAGCATTCAAATCTTCTCAACGATTTGAGAGGGAGTTTTGACAGAATGGCAAACGCAATATCGTCATGTATATTGTCGCTGACTTTGACAGCCATAGATTTCTCCATATTGACTTGCAATGGTAACCACTAATGATATTTTCAGAGGTGCACTGAAGCAAAACCCCACGAAAGCTGCCAAAGCACAAAGGAAAAAGGTGATTTTTATAAAAATGAGCAACGAAAGCAATGGTTTCAAACTGTGGTTCGCATCCGTGGCTGCAATATTAGTGATGTGGTAGCCTCCACAGCGGAATCGCATCGCACTGCAATTGTGGTCTGATCTTAAATCACATGTACTACCGTTTCAGACGATTTCGACCATGTTTGGTCGAAACTTCTCGCCAACAATTAAAAACCATGGAAATCATAACTTTGAAACAAAATAAACATTCAATCATCTACTTCTTGCCAACAATAACCCTAAAACTAAAAATATCATGAATTTAATCATCATCAAAATTCAAACAAGTATATAAACGTTTTCACATCTAATAATAATACAAATTTTCATATTCGACCAGCATCAGTAATACAAAGTTTAGAGCATTGGCATGGAAATATTTAACAATAATAAAGTTAGTATTATGACAAAGAAAAACCTACCTGCAACCTCAATAATCCAAAACCTGCAACCGCACCTTTCATTCCTCCCTATAATATAATCATGGGATGGGATAGACTTTCGGTATTTAATTTTGATCAAAATCTTCTATTATAATTTGAATTATATCTTTCTAAGATTTGATTACTTTTAACGAGTGCATTTAACATGAACGTCTCAAAAATATCCAAAGATCGTCTCTTACCATTTTTAATTAAATAAATAAATTTTATGTTAATAAAAAAAATGAAGAACAATTATATTATCTTATTAAAATTTACTTAAAATAGTAAAATCCGCCTTCGGACCGAATTCATATTAGACAGTGTATTTTAGAATATGATACTTTGAAACCTCTTCAAATTTTTGTTACAAGTACGTGGTCTTAATAGAATAGTGTTTTTATTCCTTGACTAAGCGAAACAATTGAGTTTAAATGATTAATGAAATTTAAGTGAAAGACGAAACATTTAATAAATGATGAGTTCAAAGTTTGGCAAAAACAATCATAAACTCCCTACCGAACTCTATATCACCATACTCCTCATAACTGAGGGCTAAGACCAATAAAAATGTGCTCTCCAGAGTTTAAGTACATTGCTTGCTCAAAGACTCACACATTCACCTTCTATTTGCTCTTAACTACTTGTTCCACCTTTCTTTAAAAGATGTATCTCTATCATATGAACTCAAAACTATAATAAACTATGCATTGAGAATTCCCAAGCATCCTATGTTTCTTCAAGCTAGACTTTGCTACTACAGATAAAAATTTGTAGTGATCCCATAAAAGCTTTGCAAGAAATATTTGAGGTTGGTTATAAATGGTATGCACTATGAAGTATGAATACACTCTCTGTTGACAGAAATCCCTCTTGGTGATTTTTCTTATTTGTAGCTTCTCTAAATGGCCAAATTAATTTCTAAAATAGCAAACGATGCATGATAAATAACAAATGATATGCCACTAACTAATGCTAACAATGAGATAAAACAATTGCCAAGGCATCAATACATAGTGCTAACAGTAATCAACCAGTTTACACTAATGAATAAAATAGGAACAGAAGCAACACAATCAGGAAGAGCAAATTTAACACAACCAACCACATATGGTCCAATATTCAGATTTTTCATTAGTGACACTAAAATCATACTATAGTCTTCCATTATTCTTCCCATTGCATAAAACAGCTGGCCCATCCTTCTGAGTCTTGGCTTATGGCTATTGATGATAAAAGCTTCAAGATCGTGCTAGCCTTTTCTTAGAAGGAATGCTTTTCGTTGTTGTTGTTGTTGTCGTCGTTGTAGTTTGAGTGGTACCTGGTTTGGTAAACCAAGTGGTATAGAGAAACTGTTTATGAGCTCCAACATGGTTGCAAACAAGACGAAGCTTCTGTCTCTCTCGCATCCATCTCAAAACTACTTTCATGTGATTCTTGCTTGTTAAATCTTTCAATCCAACTTCCTGGAAAACATTGAAGGCGGTGATAACTCTATCAGTCAATAAAATTTCAACAGATGCACAAATTGGTAACATTCATAAGGATTCCGTCACAAGTAAACCAGAGCGTGCATGCATATGATATTTATTTTTTAAGAGAAGCATTTCAAATTTCTAAACGTTACTCCCAGTAGGTGGTTCTAATACATAGTAAATTGTTATGATAGTGATATTCAATGTTCGACTCATGATAAGATTTACATCCACCCTTCAAAGGAGTGACAATTTTCAATGAATTCAGAAATACGAGAAACAAGAAACATCAACTATCCATTCTTCAACAAAGTCACTTTCCCTCCACTGTACAAAGAAAGTATCATGAAGAATAAAATAATTCAAATCCAGGAGAAATGAGCAAATATAGCTGAGTGCGGTAAAAATGTCTCGTGAGTGAGATTATTATTATTCCTTGAAACCCTGGGGTACAGGGTAATACTTGTTCTCAAGTTTCTACAAAAAAATTGCAATCTTGTCTAAAATAGTGAACAAATTGTTGGAATGTGGGCATTTTTTGTCGAACATCCTACACACCAATCTTTTCCTCGGCATAAAATGCAGAAAGATTTAGTTTTTCCTACTAACACGGTGACGGTAGATATGTCTTATGTGCACTCTTCTTAATTAGATCGCAGAAAGTTGCAATTTTTCAAATTCTACTTCACTATATTACTATATCGCCGTTATAACTGCTATTTCACAACACTTTGTACTAAACAATGTATCAAGGAAAAATAGTTATTTATACTGATTCTACTATGCTACAGCGCAGCTATTTGACAACACTGCATATGAATCTCAACACTGCATATTTGACAACAATGCATACTAATTACTACAAACAAAATTTAACTAAAATAATGGGATCAAAGTAGAGTTCTAAAATTAGATTGGAAAATGAAGAAACATCATGGCCCTGTTTGGATTGACTTATTTGAGTTTATGCACTAACATAAGTTTCGTGAGACTGTTTGACAGAACTAACAAAAACAGTGTATGACTTATCAAAACAGATTATAGCTTATACGAAAACAATTAGACTTTATTTTATCTTTTGCTATAGAAATAGCTTTTTCATAAGCGCTTATCATGATAAGCACACTTGTGATGTGATATAAGCTTTAAACTCTGTTACGCTACAATACAATATTGCCACTATAACCACTATTTCATAACACTTTGCATTAAACACCGTGTTAGGGAACAATACTAATTTTACTGAGCCACTATTGTAGCTGTTTGACAACACTACATATGTATTTCAAAATAAAAAAACAAATTTACTGCTTCAATTACTACAAAGTACAAACAAAATTGACATACAATAATGGGATCAAAGTAAAGTTTTAAAATCATATTAAAAAATGAAGAAACACCATGGGCCTGTTTGAGAGAACTTATGAAAACAGCTAATAATGTCATTGTGCATAAGTTGTTCTTTAGGCTTATTTTCATAAATTCTCCAATATAGCTTATACGAAAACAATTTAACTTTGGGTCTGTTTGGATGATTTATTTGAGTGTATCTACTAGCATAAGTTTTGTGAGACTATTTGAGAGAACTTACGAGAGAGAACTTATGAAAACAGCTTATAACTTAAAAAACAATTTAACTTTATTTTGTGTTTTAAAGAATAGCTTATAGCACAATGCTTATCACGATATGTGCTTATGTATAAGCTATTTCATAAAAGATTACATAAAGTGAAATTGTTTTCGTCTAAGCTATAAGCTGTCTTCATAAGGTAGCTTGGAGAACTTATAAAAATAAGCTGAAAACAGGTTCCAAACAGTCTCACTAAATTTATGGCAGTAGATAAGCTAAATAAGCCAATTCCATGTGTGTGCATATTTTTCATACACCAAAACACAATGCAGCAACAATTTGATTAAATAAACATCATATAAGGATTAATACATAAATATGAAAGATTTTACAGAGTTAATAATTAATTACCTTGACACGTTCCCAGGTATTAGAAACAGTGATGGGACCATGTTCCTTAACAATATCAAAGAGAGCTCTTGTTATTGTTTGTCTCTGTTCCGGCGGCGTTGTCAGCGTTACCGCTCCCAACTTCGGCTTCAGTTTCTTTGCTGCATTTCTAATCGCCGTTCCAAACATTTTTCTACTCAAACCCTAATTTCTCACTACTCTAATTTTTTTCAATTATATTGTATTCTGCAAACATTAACATTACATTACAACAATTTAATTAATACGCATAGCAGTGATGAATGAATCAAGAAATTTCATTTCATAGTAATAATTAGGATTTGAAAGATTATAAATGACATTACCTAAGTTAAGCTCTGAATTGTGTTCGTCTTCTTCACTTCATTTGTTGTTCACTGACAGAGTAGAGTAGAGAAAGGAAAATGGGTTTAGGGTGGACTACTGAATGGGCTGGGCTGATTGGCCCATGAAATTTCTAAGTATAATGTTGTTATTAGAAATGGAATTGCTATTTGCTATCGGTAGTGAAATTATATCTACATTTGATTGTCAACATATATGAAAAACAAAAAAAGTAGCGAACATATATCAAGAAAAAAAATAGAAGACATGGTGCAATGATGCACATGTTTGATGTCAATTTTGGAGGTTAAAAAGTGATTCAGAGGTTGTAGAATTGATTTTATTTGACTGATTCGAGGGAGAATTGATTATGCTCTTAAAATTTGTTGTACTTAAAAGCTAGAATTTGAAGCATTTGGATTTCAACAGTTGATTTTAGTCTTAAGTTTATTATTAAATCAAGTTTTATATAAATACGTCCAACACATAGATCACTTTACAAAATTTAAGTCATTTTTATCCAATATCAATTTTATATAGCATATGTCTGTTTTCGCAGTTAGGAAGTACTAGAGGCACAACTTAGGAGAAGTCAGTATTTTTAGCTTCATGTTTACACCGTCAAAAGGGATTGAAACACACGTTTGATATTGCAAAACGTACAACCAAACACATCAATAATCAATTCATTCGAAATCAATTATCATCACCAAATAAACAATTTTTTTTGAATAATCCAAATAAACAAATATACACTAGAGTTAATGGTCCTTTTTTTTTTTTTTTGTAGTTAGAGTTAATGGTCTACTTGAGAAGAGAAGAGATACAAATATATATATATATATATTGGTTTTAGGTTTTTTCTTTCTTTCGACACTTTATTAAATTCCAAACTTTTTTCCTCACTTTAATAGGGTGTTCAATTTGGTCCCTTTACCGTAAAATGTTAAGTTAGAACCTCATTTTGTACATTAAATTTATGAAGTTGGTCCTTATGTCCTATATTTGTTAGCCACATGGACCAAATGTCGGTCCCTAATAATAATATTACATATTGAGTGTGTACTTTGGTCCATTAAATGACATGATTTTGATTACGCTTTCTCTGTTTATATCTTTGACTCTTTATGGTCACCTTGATCATACTTTTCTTTTTTGAAGGAGGACACCTTGATCATACTATCTCTTTTAATTGCATAATTGACTCCTCTAATATATTTTCAATAAACATGCAACTAACTTATCCAAACCTACGAATATAATTTTTCAATCAAATAATAAATAATATTACGTAAAGGTTTTTTTTTTCTCTTTTTGCAAAATGTAAAAGTTAAACAATGATGAAAAATTATTTGCGAAATGAAGAAAGAGTTATCTGAAGTGGATTTAAGAGGTGGCCATCTCAATACATAGGCCCTAAGGTCAAATTATTATATTTTAATGTAAAGTTTTATTGGTCAAACGCTTTAGAATTTAAAATAATTTATTAGAAAAACAATTTAAATATTTCTTTTTCAATCGATAATAACGACCACATTTATTTTTGACAAAATAAAGTCAGCATTTTCTATCACCATTTTTTATTTTTGTAAATTTTCCGTCAATATTTTTTATCTCTAAAAGTGCTAAAATAAAATTTTATAGAGATTCAAAAATTCAATTTCTTTTGTAAAAATAAAAAGCAAAATTTTTGAATATTTATAAAAATTATTTATTTAATTAACAACGACATGATGATTAGCATAAACATGGTCGTAATATGCAAATCAACGTTTAAGTGAGATCAAAGAGTCAATGTGCAAAGATATATATTTACATCAAAATTTTAATATCACATGCAATATTATTTTGATTTTGTGTGTATTTTACAAAAGAGTAATGAATCATTTTGGATAACTTTTAAAACAACTCTTTATCGTATTTTTATCGTGCTCTTGTCCTCTCTCTATTATTTTATATCTAAAATTATGTTTTAAAATTTTAAAACAACTCTTTATCATACTTTTATCCTCTTCATTATTTTATATCTGAAAAAATATTTTAATTTTTTTTTTGTTACAAATGTGTGTATTTTGTTAAAAATATAAGTAGGAGAGGTAGAGACAAATATACAAACATCATATTATAATATATTCGTATATTTTTCTTTAGAACAAAGATTAGATAAATTAAACTATAAGGATTCATTAAGATTAGAATAGATCTTAAAACTCAAAGAACATCTATCAAAAAGTTAAACCACAATCTTACAAATGAATCAACTCATCGTATCGATCCAACAAATCTTAATCAAGATATAATATTTTTATTTTGATATTCAAATAATAAGACACTTATCTAGTCATCTTACTCCGGAACAATAGTGACTCACAATTAGGGGCATGCTTGTAAGTGAAGGGGGATGAATAAGCAAGTGTGTCATGTAGATGCAATGACTAATGAGTGGCGCGTATCATTATGACGCAATTAACGCGCGTGACATCATAATAAAATAAAACATGCAATTCTGAAAAAGTTTCTATCTCTAAACAACTCTCATCACTTTCCTCTCCCTGTCTCTTTTCTTTGTCTCTCTTCTTCTCTTTCATCTCAAATGTGGAATTTCTTCTTCTTATTTTTATAAATTTTCATTCTTTTTCTCACTATCACAAACTGGTAAGCATCATTTTTTATTCATTTTTATTATTTAATTTTGTTTTATTTTCTCAAAATTTGAGTATTTGAGATCTCACAGTATAAGTGAAAATTTGATGACCCTTCAGTTAATTTGATCACCCTTTGTGATTTTCTTAGCTGGGAAAATTTTCTTATGAATTTTCCCGAGAAAAAGGACTTTTTTTATGTTAGTGATTTTGTATTTGGTCTTTGTTCAGGTGAATTTGGAGAAGTTTGATTTGTGAAATGAACAAAGGACAGTCACCTGAGCCGCTTGATTTCTTCATCTGGACTGTTGAGGTTGATCATTTCATTCACTCTATTGATTTATAGTATCTGTTAGTTGTTATTTTTTGAAGAAGAAAAAAAATCATGATTTATAATCTCTTTTCATATGTTTTGTACTTCAATTATGTATCAGATCTTGTGTAAATAACTTTGAGTTGAATTTACTGTACGGTAAATTAGTAATCTGAGTGTGAGTTGTTGTATATCCAGTTGTCTATGACTCTGATTGTTTATTTTATCAATCAATCAATTGATATTTTTTTTTTTCAATATAATTTTGTTTTGTGTTGGAATTTGATATCTACCATGTTAACATCGGTCTTATTATGAATTCGGCAAAGTAGTTGTCTTGTATGTATTTATGTTTCATTTCCATGCTTCTGTAAATTCTGACAAATTTGAAGCAGTAAGTTTTGGTTCTTATAGTTCATACTTTCATAAGACACAAAACTTGGATTGGCTATTTGAACTTATCTACACGCATAGACACATGTGAGACTGTTTGAGTGAACGCGTGAAAACAACGATGATATGTTAAGCTCTCCTAGATAGCTTATAAAAACAGCTTATAGCCTATACGAAAACAGTTGAACTTTTTTTTTTTTAATCTTTTGTTATAGAAATAGCTTATACATAAGCGCTTATCATGATAAGCGCTCAGGCTATAAGCTGCAAATTAAGCTGTTTATCCAAACAGGCGCCTTGTCCGTTAAAAAGTTGAATTAGAATACAATATTTTCAATGGTGGACTTGGTGTATGATGTAGAAGTCACTCTCCATTTAGGGAAATAGTTTGCTAATCAAGCTTATGCATGCACTATTGGGCTTGCCCCTAAATCTCGTCACCGCCTTTATTAAACTATAGTTTTTGTTTGTGATCGCAAGTTATCTGGTTTTATCCCAATTAATGGCGGACAACTTTCTTCAGTTTGACTCTCAAAGTTTAAATTATCATTTTAAACTGACGTTGACATTATTTTCTCTATCAAAATAATAATTAAATAGTCTGTTTATTCCCGCAATGTATGGCCATACCTTTCTCTGCAGCACATGCAAGGTGTAAATCTTCATCTTGACGAATTTCCATTCCCCCAGTAAAGCTAAGAATATGCATCTTTCTGAGATATTTGCAATTATGTCTTGGTAATACACAATGTGAAACTATAAGCCTATTTATTATCTGTCTTTGTTTATGCCCTTAGTCTTCGTTTTTTTCGGTGATATGGAAAGCTTATGATTTATCCTTGTCACCGCTCAGTTAAGTAGGTTACTAGAGCCATATCAAACTGGAATCTAAATGTACATATATAGATAGATTCTATGTATTAATTAATATGGATAAAAAGTTGTCATCTTGTTATTCTTCTTTGGTGCTGCATTATGTCTGCCAAGATATCAAGGTAGCAGTATGATTCTGCGTATGTATTTTTAAATGTTCAAGCACCTGCTTACCCAGGACTGTTGCATAGGTCTAGATTCTACCCTTTAGTTGATGCTCTATGCACAATGATTGATATAACATTGTAATCTTGACTGATATGCACCATTTTTTGTTTGTTTTATCAGGATGTTGGCTTGTGGTTAGAGACTATAAATCTTGGTAGCTATCGGCAAATTTTTAAGGAAAACGGTGTTAATGGAGAATACTTGGAAGGGATGTCTATGTTCACGACTGAACAGATCCTTCGATTCATAAGACGCTGTCACATGAAGTGGGGAGACTTCATCACCTTGTGCAAGGAATTGAGACGGATTAAAGGTTTCCCTCTCTCTTGCTTGAACAGTAAAAAAAAAAAAAAAAAAAAACATGTCATTAAACTCTCATTTGATTTTTTTCAATCTATTTTGCGCTCCTCACCTAATTAGGTAGGGCTTTGACATAATTGTTGTGATAATCTGTTTCATTTCATGCCATTTATGAAGCCTATAATAGATACTCGAAAATGGCCAAGGTTTCGGTTTTGTGCCATAAACGATATCGATATGGATGTGGGATATTAGTTGCATAATCAATTTGATGACGGTAGGGACCACATTGAATTGGAAGTATTGTCTCTTAGTTAATTTGACTTGGAAGCCAAACCATTTTGGATGATGAGAGTGATGGGTGAAAACGATACAATTAAATTGAATATTAAACAATTGAACGCAGTCGAGACTTGTTTTAAATATAACTATTATTTTATTTTTTGTTGCGACACTTCAACATTGGATGGGAAAAGGATATACATGACATATTTACAAGGAAAAGAACATTTGTGTGTATGTAGTTATTTATATATTACTCCCTCCGTCCCGAATTAGCTGAGCCATTTTTTCATTTCACACATATTAAGACAAATGTATAAATGAATGAGAGAGAAAAATGGTTTTAAGTGCTCTTGGTAAGTATTGGTGTATTCTCCACTATCATAAATGCAAAGTGGAATATATTGAATTGGAAGTTGTGAAAGTAGTATTAATTAAAGTTATAAAGGGAAAAAAGTAATTAATATTGTATTGAAAAGTGAAATGGCTCGGTTATTTTGGGACACTTTTCTTTTACAAATGGCTCAGTTATTGTGGGACGGAGGGAGTAATAAGAAATATCAGCATCTCTTTACAAATATTATGCATCTATGTAAAGTATGTATATTGTTTTAGAAATTTGTGTTGATGTATTTAGGCCATATTTTGTGTGTGGTTTGAAAAAATTATCATGTGCCCCTATCTGTTTTGCATCAAGTATTTGGGCTACATATCATTTGAGCAATCTAAGGCTACATGAATGTTCTAGATGAGAGATTGAAGTATATGTTTGTGCTATGTTTGAATGTCTAATGACAAACTGGATTAGAATAGTATAGAATGCAAATAACTAAATTACCATACATTGTTGTTTGGTTGTGTTATTTTATTTTATGATAGAACATGTTAAAGATTCTATTCCATTATTTGGAAGTGTATGATAGAACATAATGGCGTAATTTGATCCATGTAGCCGACCCGACTTAGTGGGATAAGGCTTGGTTGTTGTTGTTGTATGAAATATTTCAAAAGATCGAGATTGTTATTCTGCATCCGTTATTGGTACATCTGTCACTTTGATAGAGACAACCATCTACATGTTTTCTTCTTGTTAACACATTATAACTTAACTTACATTGTTAATCAATATAGAAAATTCTAAATGCTAATTACATGTTCTTGAAAACTCTACTTGTCCAAAATTCAATTGTCAAATCGTCATCTCCTTGAACATGTGACATGTTGAATGTGATCTGTATATGCTTGCTTTTTGTGTGCAAAAAGATTGATAGATACCATTGTGTTTTATTTACCTAACCCTAACTTCTTTTTGCCATTGTCCGCGTTATGTAGTGGCTTGTTTGAAAGGGGAGCAAAAAGTGCGGCGGCCGTGGTGGGCACCGGCATGTCTATCAACAGTGTTCTTAAAGGTTGCAAAATCCAACAGACAATCAAGAGTTGTATCCTTGAAGCTTGAACCATGATGATGAAGATACTACACAACTTCTGCATGTGTTTAAATATAGCAATTTTCTCTGCCTAGAAAACAGAATATAGGATAAAACTATTTTTAGCTTTTTCTTTTTTGATTTCAATTCCAAAGTGTGTTTGTTTATTCTCCTCTGGAGAAATCTTATGTAGAAGGTCCTTGTGCACTAAAATCTGGTGCTGTGTAATTATGTATTATCTCCTATATGAACATAAATACAATATATATGTCGTTTTCTTTGAGTTCAATTTAAATATCTGTTTTCTACATTGCACCAACACCTGCTATATTATGTATTCAACCATTAATTTATTTAGCTAAATGACTTGTTATTTCCTTACTATTAAAATGTGAAGCTACAACATTTTTATAAAATTAATCTCCATTGCATGAAAGTTGACTAATACATTGATGAAATCCCTATAAAAAGTGTCATGTTCACACATTTATTTATAATGTACAAATTAGCACCTATTGTGTGCACATGCAACCTTTGCTATCGGAAGACTCCCAAAGTTTTGTGTTTCGACTCTTCCAAAGATTCCAGAGTAGCATTACGGCAAGTAGTTGTTGATGATTTGATAACCTGTCCAGAAAATCGAATAAAAAAGTGGTAAAATTGTTAGCTTGGTGGAGAAGCTCCCGGGTCAAGTTACCCATACCAATACTCTCCCAACATTCCTTTGCCTTTGTGCATACAAATCCTTTGCCTTTGTGCATACAAAGAAAAGGTGTATGTGGGATTCGACAAAGGATTCACAAACAACGCAAGAGTCTTCACATGGGATGCCTCTAGTAGTGAGATTATTACGAGTGGGCAAACATTGGTGTGCTAGACGCCAAAGAAAGGACCGCTCCCTGTGAGGGATTTTGAGGCTCCAAATGTTCATCCAAGGAATATCAGCTTGTATAGGAGTAGATGAGTGAAGAAGGTCAATACAAATACGATATGCGGATTTAACTGTATAATTTCCATCAGGTGTTGCTTTCCATATTCTTGTGTCAACCATTGCACGGTTGAAAAGGGGAATGGTAGTCACTGCAGCAGCATCATGATGGTTAAGGACAGAGTATACCATCGTGTGGTTCCATGAGAGACAATCTGAATTCATCAATTGATTGACTGTGAGGTCTTCAAAAAATAGGGGTGGCGGAGTTGAAGGTTTGTGTGAAGGAATGCTACGTATCCAAGGCATAGACCATACATTTATGTTTGAACCATCTCCAATCTTCCATCTATGACCCAAGGTAAGTAAAGATTGAGTGCTCCAAAGACTCCTCCATGTGTAGCTTGGATTATGGCCAAGAGGGGCATCCAAGAAATCCCTTCTAGGGAAGTATTTAGCTTCGAGGACACGAGTAAGTAAGGAGTTTGAGTCGGTGAGGAGTTTCCAACTTTGCTTACCGTGCATTGAGAGATTGAAAGCTTCCATGTCACGAAAGCCTAGACCACCACGACTTTTATGAAGAGTGAGCTTGTCCCATTTCATCCAATTGATGCCGCGACGACCGTTTTTTTTGGATCCCCGATAAAATGAATTCATGATTCTTTCTAGTTCCTCACATAATGAACTAGGAATGAGGAATGCCCCCATGCAGTAAGAAGGGATAACTTGAGCAACCGATTTAATTAGAACTTCTTTACCGGCGCGAGAAAGAGAGCGTGTATTCCATGCTTGACATTTCTTCCAAATACGGTCTTTGAGGTAAGCAAATATCGCTTTTTTCTTGCGGCCTATCATAGAGGGGAGGCCTAGATATTTACCACTCCCAATAGTATCAGAGACGACTAGGATAATTTTGAGGGCATCAATTTCATCTTGCTTGGTATTTTGACTAAAAGCGATATCTGATTTTCTGTAATTTATTGCTTGACCTGAAGCTTGTTCATAGTTGGACAGAATCCCCTTTAGGAGTTGCGCTTCAACTGGGGTAGCTTTGCAAAAGATGAAGCTATTGTCGGCAAAAAGAAGATGGCTGATGGATGGTGCAGCGCGACAAATACGGTTTCCGTGAAGAGTGCCTCTTAATTCATGATTTTTAATGATTGCGGAAAGACCTTCTGCACAAATAATATAAAGGTAGGGCGAGAGAGGGCATCCCTGTCTTAGACCACGTTCCGGAGTAATAGGCCCAATACGGTTCGCATTAAAAATAACATGATATTCAATAGAAGTGATGCACATCATCATCCAATTTACCCATTTAGAACAAAATCCCATCTTGAAAAGAATTGCTTGTAAGTAAGACCAACTTACGCTATCGAAGACTTTGGATATATCAAGTTTCAAGGCAATCTCACCTTTGTTCCCTTAGTTTTGCAGCGCATGGTGTGAAGGATTTCAAATGCCGTTAGAGCATTGTCCATGATGGATCTTGAGTGGAAAAAGGCTGCCTGCTCTGGAGATATCCATTTATTGATCAACGGACGAAGACGGTTTGCAAGAACTTTTAAAATAATTTTGTAGAGGACATTGCAAAGTGAAATAGGGCGGAGGTCCTTCATGGTAGGGCGGAGGTCTTTTATTTAACATATGTAGAATTTGTTTTTAAAAACATGTAAAATATTATAGTAGTATTGATTTTCAAATAACATTTTATTGGTTGGTCCTATTGTGTAATTATAACCACTTAATAACTACATGGTGATGAATGCTTATGAGGACTTGAGAGGTTAGATCATCGTTGACACATTTGCTTGGATTGTAAAGAATGAATGTGTATTGCAGGGAACTTGCGAGTATACAATTTTTTTTTGTGCCCCAACACTAGTGCGTCAAATAACATATTCTATGAAATTAGATTTCCCTTACAAACTTGTAAAAGACGCGTGTGATGCAGTAATTACATAAGATAATAATTATAATGTTAATAATATGAACATGTCTATAAGTTCATGCCTTAATGGATAGCCTCTCCCTCTCCAACAAGCCCGCCCTAGTTTTCTCTCTCTAGGTTTTCTCTTACAGTTTCTCCATTGAGGGGTGGTTTTGGGTCAATTATTGACATGAAATCACCCCTTTTCATTTTTTTTTTCTTTCTATTTCAATCTAAATAAGTGATTTTCACATAGATTTAGGTTTTTTTGTTTTTTCTTTGTGATTTCATCATCTAAGTGTGGTGATTTGTTGTTCGTCGTCTTGTGCGACGTTGTTTGATTTTCTGTCTTCGTGCAGTGTTCATTTTATTCATATTTAAAGATCGATTATTCAATCAAAGATTTGGGCGTCAACGTTGCAGATCCGGAGGCCATGAATATTCCGGTCACTTTAATTTTATCATATATTTTTGCAGATATTATGCCGTTATATGCTATTAACTTGAATGCTGTGAGTTTGTTTATAGATTCATCCTTTACGTTTTTAGCGGTGTTGAATGATGTAATCTCTCGATTTGAATGAATGAATATAAAAAAAAAAGTTCATAACTTAATGTGTTAGTATGTTATTAATCAGGATATAACATGAATTGAGATCAACCATCTCTGATACCCACTTTTTATGACCGTCTTAAAAAAATTAGTTAATGTCTAAATGATTTTACCAACAGTTGTAGAGTGGCAATTAAAAGGTACTTAAGTTGAATTATATGTATATCTATTTCGTCTAAAAAAAATCATATATGGATTATGAGTAATCTAACAACTAGATACATGAACATAAAATTGGCAAAGATTTATATTAATCTACCCTTAATAATATATATTTGGCTATCCCAATTTTGATTTTAGGTGAAATAATTTTTTTTGACTTTTTTTCGAAGAAATCAATTTTTTCTAACTTTACTTACTTTTTAATTGAGATCTGAAGTATCTCTAAGAACTAGAGAATGAACATAAAATAAATCTACATATTTTTTGATTGACAACAAAAATATGACGATGACAAAAAACAATTTTTGTTCTGATTTGTGATGGTCAAGACACTTGGATTGTTTGGGTCTTGGTTAACTCTTGATTGACTTTGTATATCTGTAATTTTTTGAGGACCCCTTGGTACACCTTGTACTAGGGAGAGCCCTTAGCTTGTTAATATAAGTTCCATTTTTGATTGTTAAAAAAAAACGAACTTCTTCCAAAAAAAAAGACTATCACTATTGGGCTAAACTGATTTAACCACACTTTTTTTCATAACTCCTTAAAAAAAACAATTTTTTTCATAACTAAAAAAAAGTAATTAGTAAAACTTTTTCTTATGAGAAGTAATTAGTAAAAACTATACCCTTTTATAATTCGTTATTGTTGTTTTAAATGTATTTTATGAAGTACATTTTATGTACGTAATAGTTATTGTGAATTTTATATTTTTCTTATTTGTTAAATTTACTACTGTTAGTTTCAAAAAAATATTTATTTTCTTTATACGGCCATCTCATGATTTTTTTTAACACCTCATGAAAATATCATTAGCTTTGACGCATGTAATGGAAGATTATTGTTTCTTCATATCATACAATATATATGAAGGAATAGAAAAATACTTACTTGGGCACATATCCAACATATCAATTTTAGGCACACATATAATAATGAGAAAAAGTTGTAAGAGAAAATAATTGAACAATATTTATTTTTAAAGAATTAAGTAAAAATACATTTTTTTGTCAAAAAAAAAAAGTAAAAATACATTTTTGATGTGTGTGTTTATCTGGTGTGTTTAAATGCATGTGCCCAAGCAAGACTACCTGGAAGGAATAATAATCTCACATTACATGCAAGTGTAAAATGATTTTACACTGACAGTGCACAATCATTGAAAAGTGGAAAGCATCTTACTCCATCTATTCTCCTCATTTCATTTCCCTCTTGTGATTTAAATATTTTCATTCTTTCTTTCTTCCTCAACTATCTTAGTCAGAGTGTGACTGTAACTAAATCCAAAAACCCTTCCATAAACCCTAATTTTCGAATCAGTCATGTTTTCAACTGGACCGAAGAAGAAGAAGAACAATCCTCGCACTCCTCCCACACTATCCGATTCTCCGGTAACTCCTTCACCGCTCCGACGAACCTCATTCAACGACACCGCCATCCCTAACCGTCCTCCCACCGGCACTCCCGCTCCTTGGACACCTCGCTTATCTGTTCTCGCCAGGTACTTCACCGTCTCTGATTGATTCCGAGTTTGAATTCTGTTTCTCGAATTTTTGATTGATTTGACTGGTTTTTGTATGTGTAGGGTTCCACAAGTGAATAGAAATGGAAAAGAGGATGATAATGATCCGATTAAACCGGTTTTTGTTTCCGAGTTTCCGAAAGTTGTCTGTGATGAACAAGCTACTTCGTTGCAGAGACGAGTTTCATGTAAGAATTATTATTGCATTTTTCAATTTAGTGAATTAATTACGCCTTGTTTGGTTGGATAAATAGTTTAATTTGAAGTTTATAGCAAATGTATAAGCTAAAAGATAAAATAAAGTTAAATTGTTTACTAAGCTGGTTTTATTAGCTATCTTTGAGAACTTTATGAAAATAAGCTGAAAATAGTTAATGAACATGTCATAAACTACTGCATTCACCATTTTATTGGATTAATTAGGCGCTGTCTGGATTGACTTATCTGAGAGTATCTACTGACATACGTACGTTTTGTGATGCTGTTTTGGAGAACTTATGAGAACAGCTTATAACATTGTTCATAAACTGTTTTAGCTTAGTTTCACAAGTTCTTGAAGATAAAATTAATTTAAACTGTTTTCATATAAGTTAAATTGTTTTCATATAAATTATAATTGTTTTCATATAAGTTATCTTAGAGAACTTATGGAAATAAGTTGAAAATAATTTATGGACATTCATAAACTATTGCATTTCTCGATTTATGTAATTAATTAGTACATGTTTGGATTGACTTATTTGAGGGTATCTAATGATATAAGTTTTGTGAGGCTGTTTTGGAGAACTTAAGAAAATAGTTTATGACATTGTTAGTAAGCTGTATTCAGCTTATTTTCGTAAGTTCACCAAGATAGATTATGAAAACAGCTTATACTATAGCATATACAAAAATAATTTAAATTTATTTTATCTTGTTTTCAGTTTAACTTGCAGCTTATAGCATAAGCGTTTATCATAATAAGCGCTTATGTATAAGCTATTTCCATGATAAAAGATGAAATAAAGTTAAATTGTGTTCGTTTAAGGTATAAGCTGTTTTTGTAAGCTATATTGGAGAACTTATGAAAATAAGCTCAAAACAGTTTATGAACATGTTAGAAGCTATTGCATTTATTAATTTATTGAATTAATTAGGCCTTGTTTGGATGAAGAGTTTAATTTTCAGCTTATAGCATAGCATTAGCGATTATCATCACAATTTTGTATGTATAAGGTATTTCTATAACAAAAGATGAAATAAAGTTAAATTGTTTTCGTGTAAGGGATAAGCTGTTTTCATAATTTATCGTGGAGAACTTATGAATGTAAGCTGAAAACAGTTTATAAACATGTCAGAAACTATTGCATTTATCAATTTATTGAATAAATTAGCCCCTGTTTGAATTGACTTACTTGAGCGTGTCCACTGACATAAATTTTGCGAGGCTGTTTGGGAGAACTAATGAAAACAGTTTATAACATTGTTCATAAGTTGTTTTAAGTTTATATTTATATGTTTTCCAATATAGATTATGAAAACAGCTTATAACATATACATAAACAGTTTAACTATTTTATCCTTTGTTATAGAAATGGCTTATACATCAGCACCTATCATGTAAGCGCTTTGCTATAAGCTTCAAAGAAGCTGTTTATCCAAACAGGGCTCAATTAAACATGTGTAGTATTCATAATTTCGTTCTCCTTTAATGCCTTATAGTTTTGATGTGTGTGTGTGTGTGTGTGTTTGGTATTTATTTATTTATGATGCAATTTTGTGATGCAGTTGAAGACTGTGGCGGGTATGGTGGGATTGACAAGAGTACATCTCTTGCTTGGATCATTTGTGGAAGCAAGGTCTTTGTTTGGAGTTACTTATCGCCTGCGTCTTCTATGAATTGTGTTGTTCTCGAGATTCCTTTCAATGATGTTGCCAATTACGATACTGGTAGTTGGTTGGTTTCTGTGGTTAATTGTGATAGCTCCTCTTTTGGATCAAATAAGGCTGCGAAACATGTTGCGGTTGTTTTGTGCAATAGAAAGACTCGGGCAGTTATATACTGGCCGGACATCTATTCTCAATCGAGCAATGCTCCTGTCACTAGTCTTGCGTCTTCTGATGAGTTGGAGGCTGTTGGTGAGAAAACACCCTTCAAGAGGCAGACACGGCAAAGTAAGCAGGAAACTGATTTGACTGAATTGAACGCATTTAATTCTGTGATTGCTTCTGTAGTTCCCGGTTATAGCTTGGCATGTATTGCCCTTGCGTGTAGCTCAAGTGGTGAGCTTTGGCAATTTGAATGCAGTCCTACTGGCATTCGTCGAAGGAAAGTATACGAAATTATTTCTCATTTCCCTCTCAAAGGCGGTGATTTGGGTAAACTCGTGAGTAACAAAGGGTACCCAAGGTCTTTGACATGGCGTTTTCCATATCATTCTAGTAAGGAATCAAATCGACAGTTTTTGGTGTTGACAGACTGTGAGTTACAGTGTTTCAGAGTCGAGTTTAGTTCTGGTATGAATATTTCAAGGCTTTGGTCTCAGGAAATTGTTGGAACAGATGCTGAGCTCGGCATTAAGAAAGATCTGGCAGGTCAAAAGGGAATCTGGCCTCTTGATGTGCAGGTAGATGATCATGGTAAAGTGATCACCATTCTCGTTGCAACCTTTTGTAAGGACCGGATTAGCAGTTCAAGCTACATGCAGTATTCTCTTTTGACCATGCAATATAAATCAGGATTAGATGTAGAGAGTACAAATGAGAGGATTTTGGAGAAGAAAGTCCCTATTGAAGTTATAATCCCAAAAGCTAGAGTTGAAGATGAAGACTTTTTGTTTTCCATGAGGCTTCGAATAGGGGGGAAGCCATCAGGATCAACAGTCATAATATCTGGCGATGGAACAGCGACTGTCTCCCATTATCATAGAAACGCTACACGTCTCTATCAATTTGATTTACCATATGACGCTGGAAAAGTATTAGATGCTTCAGTTCTTCCTTCTGCAGACGATTATGAAGAAGGTGCGTGGGTTGTATTAACAGAGAAAGCAGGAATATGGGTAATACCAGAGAAGGCTGTCATACTTGGAGGGGTTGAACCACCTGAGCGGAGCTTGTCACGCAAAGGCAGCTCAAATGAAAGATCTGCACAAGAAGAGACAAGGAATCTTACTTTTACTGGTAATTTTGCTCCAAGAAGGGCTAGCTCTGAAGCATGGGGTTCTGGAGATAGACAAAGGGCCGCTTTGAGTGGGATTACACGTCGAACTGCACAAGATGAAGAATCAGAAGCTTTACTGAATCGTTTTTTCAATGAATTTTTGTCATCTGGGCAAGTTGACGGGTCACTTGAAAAGCTAGAAACTTCTGGTTCATTTGAAAGGGATGGAGAAACCAATGTTTTTGTGCGGATGAGCAAGTCAATCATTGACACCTTAGCTAAACATTGGACAACAACCAGAGGTGCAGAGATTTTGTCCATGGCCGTTGTTTCCACCCAACTCTTGGAAAAACAACAGAAGCATCAAAAGTTCCTTCACTTTCTTGCCTTATCCAAATGCCACGATGAGCTGTGTTCCAGGCAGAGTATGTAATTTGTGGTCTATTCTCCAAAATTTAATGTTTTGATTTAATCTTCAAACCACCCCTTTCGCAATACTACCATATCCAACTAACTTAATTGCTTGTGTTTTAAACTGGTTGTTCCATCATGTTTATAGTTTCGCATCATTAAAAAATAAAATAAAATAAATAATAATAATAATAATAATAATAATTATTATTATTATTATTCTTTCAAAAAAAATAAAATAATAATAATAATAATAATAATTATTATTATTATTATTATAATAATAGTAATTGGCTGATCACTTTATTACAGATTTTGCAAATGGCAAAACAATCATACTTCTTGGGAAATTTTCTTGTGAAGTATTCTGTAAATTACTGTAATGGGTGTTTCTTTTTTCTTTCTTTCACTGGTTGCTTATTTTTGTAAAGTAACTATACTGAATGGAAGCTTATTACCACCCTGTCTGCTCCTCTGCCTTCATAGTGTGATTAAAAGTATAGAGGATTAATTATCTTCCATTTGCCTCTCATTTGAGATTTTAAAATAGGCTTAATAGCAGTTTTGGCCCCCTATGTTTCAAGAAGTTGCGATTTTGACCCCCTAACTAAAATAATTCGATTTCGGCCCCCTATGTTTTGCCCCCTTTGCACTTTTGGCCCCCTATAGCAATTTTGACCAAGTCAATGCTGACGTGGTGCCACATGTGTAATTTTTTTTAATTATTAAAAAAATAAAAAAAATACTTTTTAATTTTTTTTAATTAAAAAATAAAAAATACTTTTTTTAAAAATTTAATTAAAAAAATATAAATAAAAAATAAAAAAAATTACACATGTGGCGCCATGTCAGCATTGACCTAGGGGGCCAAAAGTGCAAAGGGGGCCAAAATCAAATTATTTTAGTTAGGGGGCCAAAATCGCAACTTCTGTAAACATGGGGGGCCAAAACTGCTATTAAGCCTTTAAAATAGTATAAACTTAATTAGAGAGGAATGGAGTGAATAAATGAATAAAAGACTTGAAAGTTGTTGACAGGATGATTTTTGTTATTTAGTCTTTTGATTTTAGATAAGCATGTGGATATACATTCTGGTTGTCATTAGGTTGCGATTTTATGTGAGAATAATTTATGATTGAACAAACGATTTTGTTTTTTGAGCCTTTTTTATAGATTGAATGAATAAATTAAGGTTTTAAAATAAATAGTTAGACACACGTAACTAAATTATGTTTTTTCAATTGCTAGGACATGCCTTGCAAATTATTTTGGAGCATGGTGAAAAGTTATCTGCAATGATTCAGCTGAGGGAACTGCAAAATTTGATTAGCCAGAACCGCTCAACTGGTGTTGGATCCTCAAATTCTAATGTAGATATTCAGATGTCAGGTGCCCTTTGGGACATGATACAGTTAGTTGGTGAGAGAGCTCGCCGGAACACTGTCCTCCTGATGGACAGAGATAATGCTGAAGTGTTCTACAGTAAGGTTTCAGATCTTGAAAATTTCTTTTACTGTTCAGATGCAGAGTTGGAATATGTTATAAGACCAGAGCATCTGCTTGCAATCCAGATCCAGAGGGCGTGTGAACTCTCAAATGCATGTGTTTCCATAATTAGAACATGCTTTGACTATAAGAATGAGAACCATTTATGGTATCCACCTCCTGAAGGTTTAACACCTTGGTATTGTCAACCTGTTGTCCGGAAGGGAATATGGAGTGTTGGTTCTGTCTTGCTTCAGTTCTTAAATGATACATCAGGGCTTGATAAAACAGTAAAGTTAGAGTTGTATAATCATTTAGAAGCACTGACCGAAGTGCTACTTGAGGCATATTCTGGTGCTGTTACTGCTAAAATTGAGCGTGGAGAAGAACATAAAGGTCTATTAAATGAATATTGGGAGCGACGAGATGCACTACTTGAATCTCTTTATCACCAAGTTAAAGAATTTGAAGCTACCTATAAGGTTATTATTCAATTTTGCTTACCTTATCCTCGCAACCATCTTGTTGATTAAGAGTATAATCTTCAATTAATTACTTTTGCAGGATTCTATTGTAGTAGCTGAAGAGTTCAATGAAGAAGCCACTATGAAGATTACTTCGCATCTGCTATCAATCGCTAAACGACACGGATGCTACAAAGTTATGTGGACAATATGCTGTGATGTAAATGACTCAGAGTTACTGAGAAATGTTATGGTACGACTTACGAGTATGATTTCTCCTTTTGTACTGCTTTTGTTCACATATTCCAGATGTTTGCAGTGATGAATTTCTTAGCATAGCTACCCTTATCTATAGTATTTTATAGTATTTTAAGGGGGGAGATTTTACTGCAAATAAATATCTGCAGTTCTAAGACTGAAGTCCACAAGGAAAAAATATTAACAGTCCTATTCCATAGCTAGAGTTTATGGTTGTAACAGCCAATGCTCCTTAAATATTACTTTGACCCAACCACAAATCGCAAAGTATCATCGAATTCACTGAGTTGCGCCTCATAAATTACCTCCCTTCTTTCATTTAAACCTTCATGTTGGGAAGAGCTTTTGTATACCAAAAACTTTACACTGCATTCCCCACCACTGCACAATACAGAAAAGGCGCCTTATTACGCAGCTCCTAAAAAGAGTCATTTTAAGTTGTTTATACCACCTAAACTAGCAATTTTAAATAGAACCTAATCCTTCCACGAAACATTAGGCAGTGGAACGATGGTTTATGGTATCTATTTGGTGGTACTTGATCTTAAAGATTCTATATTTATTGTTGCCTGTTTTTAAGAAGTGTATTCTTGATAGTATTGATATACTACTCTCAGGTGTCTGCTTTCTTCAAATCCCCTTTATAATGTTGTTGCGGTTTGTGTGCAGCATGAGAGTTCGGGATCTACTGGTGGATTTAGTGACTATGTCTTCAAGAAACTTCATGAAAGCAAACAATTCTCTGAGTTGTTAAGGCTAGGGGAAGAATTTCCAGAAGAGCTGTCCTTTTTCGTGAAGGAGCATCCAGATCTTCTTTGGCTTCACGATTTGTTCCTTCATCATTTTTCCTCTGCTTCAGAAACACTTCATGCATTGGCTCTCACACAAAACAAGCAGTCTACTGCAGTGATAGAAGAGAACGAGCAGGTGGATATGAAGTTGAAACTGAAAGACAGAAAGAATCTTTTATATCTATCTAAGATTGCAGCCTTTGCAGGTATGGCTATTGTGTAGTTTTTCATGCCTTATGCAGATTGTTTCCTTTCCCTTCCATCTAGATATTTTCTTTCTGTAATAGATACTATCGTGAGATTATAGGTTTTTATTTTCCTTGTCAATTGAAGTTTATCTCCCTCTTTCTCGGAATAAAATACCTAGTTCGTATCAATAGCATGTGAGGTTTTAGGCTATCCGATAATATCAATTATTGCAGCCACGTAATGGCTGCAGCTTTGCTGTTTCACTTTTGCTTATGGTTGGGAATTGTTGGATCACAACCTCGAAGCTTGGGAATCTTTTATTTGCTTCTCCCATAAATATGTTCTGTGCTGTCGTTCTTTGTGCTTAAATCATGGCCTATGCCGCTTAATATTCATAGATACAGCAGAAATTGTCACATTCCTTAAGCATTGACTTAACTTACGCTTTATGTGTGATTTGTAAGCCACTACTTTATATCATGTTAACCTTTAGATCTAGTTTTTAAATCACCAAAAAAAGAAGGGTGTTTTATTTTCAGACCTTCATTTTCTAATATGTATGCAACATTTCAATAATAGATGCCTAATAAAGTGCATTTATGATAAATACTATTACATTCTCTTCAACAGCTGGCAAAGATGCCGGTACTCAGGTGAAGGTTGATCGCATTGAGGCTGATTTGAAGATTCTTAAATTGCAGGTATATTTGAGTATAATTGAAAATTTCAATTTCAATTTGAAGATTTTTTTTTTTCTTTTTCTTGATTGTGTTGATCATCATCCATTGAAACTGAAAATAGTAGACCTATATGAAGCCTGGACTTCATAAAGCCAAAGTTTAAAAGTGAACTTGCTATGTTTAGAGAATAAACACGAGCCTTGATGCTAAAATGCTTTTAGTTTTCAATTAAACTCTTCTTTACAAAGTCCTATAGGTGTAAGTAACCCCACCCAATTAGCTGGTAGGAAATGATTAGATTTAGAGTGTTAGGCTGTGATGTATATGAAGAGGAAAGCTATCCAGTCATTTGCAAAAGTAATGGGGCTGTCAGACATAGGTTTAAAAATAGTCGAAATTCTGCAATCTAAACAGTTATTATGTGGAATTCTTCCCTAAATTTTCTACGTGCTAGCAACACTCGCTCTATCATTTTCTTTCCAAGACTTCCTCTGTTACCGGATGAAATTCATGTAGGTCCTACCACTTTATGTGGGACCTATTTCTTAAATGGTGAGACTTATATGAATTAAGCGAATGAGTGTTGAAAAGAGTGATTGAGGGAGTGTTGCTAGCACTCCTTATTTTCTAACAATATGTCATGTTCTTATAAATTGGTATCAATTCTTAATACTACCTCCCTCCCTATATATAAGACTCTTGTGAATTTTTTTTGTCCCTTCTTATAAGACCCTTTTCAACTGACAAGATACATTAATTATCTTTTCACAATAATTCCCCTAATTAAATGAAGAGAATCATTTCTCTCTCTCTCTCTCTCTTAATAATTTAAGGATAATTTTTGAAAGAGAATGTACATTCTCAACAATTTTTATGTTTTGGCCAAAAGGGTCTTATATATAGGGACGGAGTCACGGAGGTAATACATGTTTTGCAAAGGAATTGTCTGCCATTAGGCAGTTGAAGTTGTGTGACTGTTTTATGTGCCGACTGTCATTTGAAATCCTTATCTGCTTTAGTTCATGAGAGTTTGCTGAACCATGCACTGATAGATAAGCCTTGTCACATCCTGTTCATATCTTTTTCACTAATACACTTGGCCTGCAGGAGGAAGTAATGAAACATTTCACTTCACTTGAAGATAAGGAACCTGTGGATGATCAGCTGCTTCATCCAGAAGACTTAATTAAATTGTGCTTGGAAGGTGAAGAGCCGGAGTTCTCGTTGTGGACCTTTGACGTGTTTGCATGGACCAGTTCCTCATTTCGCAAGAGCCACAGAAAACTTTTGGAGGATTGCTGGAAGAAGGCTGCCAGTCAGGATGATTGGAGTAAATTCCATGATTCATACTCGGTTGAAGGATGGAGTGACGAGGAAACCGTACAGAACCTGAAAAATACTGTACTTTTCCAGGCTTCAAGCAGGTGTTATGCACCCCAAAGTCAAACTTTTGAAGAAGGGTTTGACCAGGTATTGCCTTTGAGACAAGAAAACATGGAGACTTCAACTTTGGGGGATATGAGCTCTTCAGTTGAAACAATATTGATGCAGCACAAAGATTTTCCAGTTGCCGGCAAGTTGATGCTAATGGCAGTCATGTTGGGTAGTGAGCATAGTGGTGATAACAGAATTGAAGAAGGGCCTTCTCCTATGGAATAGTGTGGTTGAAGATAATTTCTAACCGTAATACAAGCTGGTGAAAGTTTGTGCTACATGTGAAATGCAAGTTTCGTGTTCATTCTTTTATTCTATGCATTGTATTCACACTTTAACCCTGTATCATATTTGGTAGTGGTTCTGGATAGAAGTTATGGTATACAGTACATCTATGCCAGTACCATAAGTAAAAAAAAAAAAGGTTAAATATCAAAAGCAATGTTTCTTGTATATCGTTTTAACACCATTACATACACAGTGTTGAAATGACCTAGCATGAATTCAAACAATAGCTTACTATTTGTGTTGAAATGAAACTTTTTCTATTATTAACCAAAGTAGTACTTTTTGTGTCACACAAATAACATTGATATTGTAATATACTGAAATTGGTTAAACTAGCCGTGTCTGAGTAAAAATCACATGTTTACACTGCAAATCTATGTATGTGTAAAATGTAGCAAAAATAGTTGAAGATGCATATGATACAACAGTAAAGCATCACCTTCTTAAAAAAAAAAAACAGTAAAGCATCACCTAAACTCTAAACTGGTATATATACCTGGCACTATTACATTAAGATGACTTAACAGTCAATCAAATTTAATACCTGCTAGTCCTAAAGGGAACAAAAGAAGCATCATAAATGGAAGCCCGCAATAAAAATAGAATAAAGGTTGTGGGGTAGACTCTGGAGGGTCCAGGGGTGAAGTATCAGTGTTGCTGAAAAAAACTGAAAGAATCTTATTCAAGATCCATTCAAGTACCCATGAAAAAGCACCAACCATGACACAGATGGCCCATCTAGTGGCATTCAGCCGCATGCAATATGCCAGGCCTTTTGCATACTCAATAACCACTACCTGCATAACAAAACAACTACCTAAAGCCACTGAGAAACAGTGCTTCTGAACATCAATCTTAAAAACTTCTGCTTTCAAAAAACCCATGGTATTGAGCAGATTGAACAGCTGGCATAAGAAGAATGTATTGAAGATCATGGTTTTCCTTACTTGTTTTTCCCTGTCAGTTACATGTCCCCCAAATTCAAGTATTATGCAGGCAGAAGCCTGATACAAAACCTGAAAAACAATGTTTTTCCATATTTTCTTGGTTATAATCAGTTGATTCCTATCATATGGTTGTTTGACAAGCTCTTCCTCACTACTTAATTCCATCACCATCATTAGGCCACCCAGAAGACACATTAGCGCATTCACCCAAATCAATTGGATTTCTGTTAGAGGAGAATTTCCTGTGAATATTGTTGTAATCAAGGTTATGAGTAGCCCTGATATACCAACTGTCAGTTGAAGTTGAATGAACTTTTGAATATTGTGATATTCACTTCTGCCAGCCTTCACAATTGGTTTCAGCGCACTGAAACATGTGATAGATAAACCAGAACCCTCTCTACTACCAATTAATTTGCTTAGAGAGTTATGAACTATTCCTGCATCAGCTATCTTTAGAACTTCTGAAGTATGATTAGTCATCAACTGTTGTGTTTCAATGAATGCAACCACATCACCTTTATCTTGCAAACATCGTACCATGAGAAGCTTGTCTTCAGGACTGAAGCTTCCCATTGCAATGGCTTTACCCAGTTTAACTAATCTAGCTTTGCCATTCAAGTATTGAAGTTCTTTTCCTTCAAGGTGTCCGTCTACCGGCACTTCTATTCCCAGTTCACAAGCTGTTTCTTTCACTACCATGATGTCATCCGTCGAGACCAATTTGATATGTATTCCATCATTTTGCAGATTTTTCAAAGCTTTTTTTGTCGATTCTCGACACTTGTATTTGAGACCTACCAGTGCCAACAAGGTCAATTCATCTTGCTTGAGTTCTTGCACTTGTGTTTGTCTATAAGCAAGTGCAATTGGCTTAAGGCCATTATCCTCCATATCTTGAATCACCTGTCCATATTTGATTTTCTGATTTTCCATGGAATGACATTTTCCTTGCCTATCGTAGTACTGTGAACACATTTCCAATATTGTGGATGCAGCCCCACTCCAGTGCAAGTGCATAACTTGTTCATTGTCCCTAACGTTTCTCACCAAAACTCCACCACCCTCTTGGTTAGAATCCAGTTTGCCATGTTCAAGAATGTGAAAATTTTCTCTGAAAGATTCAATGTCCATTTCCCATGTTTTTTCTGCCAAGGAAACAAACGAATTGGACATAGGCGAAGGAGACAGTCTTGATGCAAGAACTGATAAAGCAACTCCTTGTTTAAGCTTGTCAAGTACAACTGGACATGTTTCTGATTCCTCAACCTTGTTGATATCTGTCTCCGCCTCCCCTATCCAAATTTTGTTAACTTCCATTGGTTTTGATATTATCTCGCCAGATACATCGATGCAGATGACAGTTACCAACCCCATTGTTGTACAAGTTGACAAATCATTAAGAACGGCTTCTTGATCCAACACTACCTTATCATTCTGGTAATGGAGAGAAAGAGTAACCATAATTGGCACTCCATGTTGCACACACAGTATTACAACACTAAAAAGACCTGCCAAAATGGAAATCCTTCCTCGTGGTCTCGAGAAAATATTCTCAAGGAGTTGTGTCAATAAGCCAACTGAAACATTATTACCTTTAATATCTGGCAACCCTCCTCCATCCACATCTTTTTTACATATTAGGCGAATGAACAACACAAGTGCAACAAGTGTAAAGACAAAAAGAGAAGCTTTGTCAAGGTAGGAAATTGGCTTCTCAATTAGACTTTCCAAAAGTGCTCTTTTTTTAGGATGATACCCCATTGAGCCCTTCATCTCTGTCGAATTCGAATTGTTTGGAACGGATGTCACAATCATACATCCATGACCTTCAATCACCTTTGAGCCAGCTATAAGAAATGGGTTCTCCTCACAATCAATTTTTTCATTTTTCATTCCCTCAGACAGCACAAGGATGTCAGTGTCACCACTCACTAGCAAACCATCTGCAGGAACCTCATCATGGGGACTCAAATAGACCATGTCACCCACCACAATATCAGATACGGTGAGAGGCACAGGTTTGGACGCTTCACGTCTTTTAACATTGAATTTCCACTGACCTTTTTTCTTTGCAAGCTTCATCATTTTCCGCTCACGGCAAAAGTTAGTTATTGAAGAGAATGCAATCAGAAGTAGAAGAGCGAACACCATGGCAACACCATCATGCCAACCATATTTGGGTCCCTCCTGCTTGAACTCTGTGGCAAAGGACAAAAAGGCTGAAATCAGCAGCATTGAAATTGTGTAAAGATTGTGCTTGCAGCTATTCCATAGAATGCCAGAGAAGCTTACTCCAAGGTTCCTAGTGATTTTCTGTTCCATAAAAACCAAAATTCCATCAACAAAACAAAACAGTACATCTTTCTCAAACAATTGGTTCCTAGTGATTTTCCTTTCCTTTTTACTTAATAAAATGATCTAACACCAAATGAAGAGGATTAGGATACCTTTGATGAGTGTTGACTTTGACCATGAAGAAAATCACAAACTATGCCAATCCCACCAAGCTCAAGAAGAGATTTCAAGTCCTTCTTTTTCACAATTTCAGCAATATCCCCCTCTTGAGTATGTGAGGGTATATCAATACCAACAGAAGATTTTGCAGAGGAGGTTCTAGCAGGAGGAGTAGGAGGCAATGAAGTGTATGGTACTGAAGAGATTGGTGATGGTGGAGGAGATTCTTGGTAGTTTTCAGTAGAAGTTGTAGGTTTCTTCAAGGAGATAAGGAACCCTATGTATAAACTTTTACGCCATTTCTTGTTGTACTTGCTACTGCTGGTAGTAGTGGTGGTGGTGGTAGTAATGAGTAAGCTAGCACCAAGTTCTATGTTGGCACCATCTGATTCTAAGGACATGCTTGCTTGTGTCATGTTTGTTAGTTGTGACAGTTATGGTTGAATTGAAGGCAGGAAGAACAAGGAATATAACTGAATTGAACAACCTTTGTGATATGATTATTTCTTCAAATTGAAACAGATTTACATTTGTTTGTAACACTTGTTCTCAAGAAATGTTTTTACACACAAAATAAGCTTAGGTGTTAGGTGGAATGAGATTGAGAATTTAGACACAAAATATGGTCTAACAAGGAAGAAAAAATGTTTGGCAATACAAAATAATTGAGTTGAGGATTTAGTAAGCTCATACAATTAACATCAGTTGGAAGTGGTGATTTTAAGCTGCTAATTGAACATGCACGTCTCTTAACTGTATTGAGGTATATGCTAAATTAACGAAAGCCTGGGCTCCATTTTATAGACCATAAAGGTTAATGCAATTTAGAGGGAACAAAAGTCACATTAAATCTCTGCCCTTGATGTTATATTTCATTTCATGTCATGCACGGTTGGATACCTGCCACGTTGCCGCATTTTAGACGCGTGTCTCTTAGGATGAAAAATTGCACGTAACGAATTAGGGGTAGTAATAATAGTATAATAATTAAAAAATTTATGAGGCAGATGTATGGGGTAGCTATGTCAAAAATGTAGCAAAAGTCTTTATCATTACTGGCCGGCGGCTTCATTTGTTTTTTCTAGCCACCACCTAATAATTTTTTTTTTTACCAATTTTCTCCTTTGAGTTCCTTGCACTAAATGGAAGGGGAAAGATTATAAATTCAACTTAATTGGTATTTTCTATAAAAAAATAAAAAATCAGTAAAAAGTAGAACTAGATCTTAGGAAATGCTAACATATATCCTTAGGTACAAGTTCTTATAATTACTTCTAATAAATTCTTTAACATGTTCTTTTATGTCCCGTGAGCATAGCTCAATTGGTAGGACAATACATTATTATATGCAGGGACCGGGGTTTGAACCCCGAACACCCCACTTATTCACCTCATAAGGTGTATTCTAACCACTATAAAAAAAAATAAAAAGTGTTTTTATATCACAAGTTAACGTACCCTTAAAAAAATCTATTCATAGCATAAATATTCCACAATAACACGGACAAACACAAACATACGTAATTTAGTTTTTTTATTTTATTTTATTTTAGAAATAAAACATACCATAATATAGATACCACACAATACAATTGTCTTCGGTTAAGTTTATTATCTCCAACCCTACTCCACACACACACTCACGCGTAAAAATGCATGCATTCAATATTAAAATTGAGCAAACACTATAATTTATGTCACCAAAATGTTTGCTTGCTTTTTTATTTTCGAGAGAGAAAAATGCTTGTTTGTTGTTTTCCCATATTTTCACTATGAGTAAGTAATTTTAAAAAATAAGTCATAGCTGTAATTTTATTTTTTTTTTTTAACATTTTCTATTTAAAATGTGTGACTACCTCATTTTATAAAATAGTAAATATAGTTTAAACTAAACTTTAAATTTTTTCGTGGGCAAAAAACTTGAACATATTAAACTTCTCACTACACAAAAAATAGTGAAACAAATTACTAACTTTCTAATTACTTAACTTCTAATAATCATATTATAATGAATATTTAAGGCTAAAATATGGTTTTGATCCCAGCAAATATATCTTGTTTTGGTTTTAGTTCCTGTAATTTTTTTGTTTTGTTTTTGGTCACTGCAAATATGCCTCGTTTTGATTTTGGTCCTTGGTCCCACTTTTGTGATGATTTGGACACATGACACATGATAACTGAACCCATTTATTAGAAAAATAGTCCCTACAAAATCGTTTGATTTTTAAAAAGGTCTATGCAAAATATTTTACTTTTGAAAATAGTCCCTGGAGGGACTATTTTCAAAAACAAAATATTTTACAGGGACCAAAACAACAAAAAATTTTTACAGGGACTAAAACTAAAACGAGTCATATTTGCAGGGACCAAAACCATATTTTAACCAATATTTAATATAGTTGAGCAAAAGTTACTAACTTCACCTTATTTTTTTAGGGGAACTTCGCCTTAAATTTTATTCATTTTTATTTTTCAATTTTCATTTGATTGAGCTTGAAATACAAAAAAAAGACCTTTTTTAGGGTGTTTAACTTTAATTAAGGTGCTACAACTTAATACATCAGTTTTTTTACTAGTCTTGTAAAAAAGTTGTATTAAGGAGTAATACATTTGTAAAAAGAATTACTCCTTTAACTAATTAGCTTATTCATTTTGTATTCTCAGGATTGAGACCGGGACCCCACAAAACGGTCATAGCTTTTTTCATCCTCATTTCCAAATTTCCAAACATTTGACGGATACGTGGTTTCTTTTGTTAAATGTTGTTCTTATCTTTAACTAATTAGCTTTGATGTTCTAGAAAAATTGATATGAGGTTGAATTATTGTGCATGCATGGACCTATGAGTTCAAATCTAGAAACTAGAGAGGTTGAAATGCACGTACTAACAAATCTAGTAAAACAGTATATGATTGGACAAAAGTGGGTCAACAGATGGATTTATGCGGGTAAACTTAATCCAAATTCCATAAAACAACAAGACACTAGAGGTAGAGATTGATATTCAATGACTTTTAAGATGGAAAAGTCAATGTAACTTTGGGAACTTCTACGGTACACTCACAAAATGAGGTGTACTGATACTCTGCTTCTTAATTTTATAAATGAACGATTATTTTTTATGTAGTAAATAGCTATTTGTCAATATTTATATTTTATATAACAACATTTCATAAGAAAAAACATCATTTAATTGTTTATAAGAATCATAGTAACTTTTTTTTACATATTATCGTAAAAAATAATGAATGTTCTCAATTATGAGTGATAAAAATTTAAAAAAATAAAAAATTATTTCGTTGACACTTTTGATGAATAAGATTTAGTTATTATAATTATAAATGATAAAAAAATAACATTTTTCTTCAAAAAAATAACTCATTTAACTATGAATTTAAAGAATGAGTGTACCGGTACACTCAAATATGATGATGTACCATAGAATTTGCCTGTAACTTTACCGTAATTTTGTCTATTTTATGACAGAGAAAGATAAAAGAAAAACAATAAAATATGATTAGAAAAAAAATATAATATAAGAGAAAAATAAACATAAAGTAGTGATGTGTAACAAAAAAACATAAAGTAATGATGATGTTCCAACCTCAAAATCACTTAACCCCAGGCTAGATTTTAGGCACCTAATAACCTTCATATTTGCATGAATGAATACATATAAATGAAGTGTGGTAAAATGATGATTATAAATACCACTAGCGCATTGGACCAACAAAGAAAAACTTTTCTATAATGGCACATTAGCTCAAGTTAGTTCTTATTTTATATTTTTTTATATCAACCACTAACCTACAAACCACCACAAACCCACACCCTTTCGATGCGTATATGGTAGTGGTTTGTACGTTCGTGGTTGATATAAAAAAGAGTAAATTACACTCTCCTTCCCTCAAAGCTGCTTGAATTATAGACCTCTCCCCTCTTATGTTAAAATATATATTCCCCTCATTTGAAAAGAAAAATTTATACTTTCATCCCCTATAAGATGTTTGAATTACAACTTCCTCCCTTAATAATTAAATATGCACGACACTTTAATTTATTTTAACTTAAATAAATATTTTTATCATATATATCTTAATTTTTAACCACCAAAAAATATATTCATTTCTTTATAATAATGTCAATGATAATTAAATTTAAATATTTTGCTATTAATTTTATATTTTAGAGTATAAAATTAACTTTTAAATAACCGTACTTTATTGTCTTTAGTAATTTTTCACATATTTTAATTTTATTTTGGGTTGTTTCATATTTTGTATTAGGGTTTAAAACTATATATTAATGAAATTGTCAATAAGAAATAACAAAAAATATGTATTTAAATTTTGATTATATTAAAATAGATCGGCAATGCTATTTTTTTCCAAAGTATGTTAGGTTAATTATTTATTTTCTAGATTATTAGAAATAAAAAAAGATTATTGAGGGATTAAAGTGTAGATTTTAACATAAGAGGGGAGAGGAGTGTAATTCAAGCTTTTTTTAAGGGATGGGAGTGAAATATTTTCTAATATATTTTCAATAAGAGGGGAGGGAAGTGTATATTTTAACATAAGAGTGGAGGAGAGTGTAATTCAAACAGTTTTGAGGGGAGGGGATTGTAATTTACTCTTTTTTATATCAACCACTAACTTACAAACCACCACAAACCAAGAGTAACGAATTGCGTATTCGCACATATTCTTAAAGGTCTGCAAACCATAGCATATGGTGGTTGCCCACCAACTGTTTGCAGAGGTCCACGATATATAGAATAGACAATGGGGAGCTTGAATGCACGTTCTTCTCCGACGAGCTTGAATCTTTTCCGACAAAGTTATGATTCCATCGAGTTTGGAAATCAGTTACCGGTGATGCGGTGAGTGAATGAATAAAGAAACATTGTAGAAAAAAAAGCTCTTTCTATATTTGTTTTTGGACGAATATCATCGATCATTGATAATAAGGTTTTAACGGAGATTTATGTTATGTGACACGTGGCATGACTTTATTTGACAAAAAAAAATGGTTACAAAAATATTATCTTATCTTATATAATTTATTTATTTAGGTTAATTAAGTAAATGACTCCTATAAATATTAAAAATATCATTTTTAATGCCTACAAAATAAAATTATATTTTTATATCATTTGATTTATCCTTATTGTCTCCTCATCCAACCACTTGTTAGACTCATTTGTGGGATCTTTTTTATACTTCTCATCTTTCTTTTAAATTTTTGATAAATTGAAATTTTAATTTCGATTTTTATCTTTTTCTCTATTTCACTTTTAGAATTGCTCATTCACACCTAAAAATTATGTTAAACTATAAGCTCAAAAAGGTCTATTGCCAAAACCAGTTATGGGCTACCCAAAATGTTATGATGATTTTTCCAACTTTAATCGTTTCATTGATGATAAAATTTTATTTGATCTTTCGTTGTGTGGTAGAATTTCCTTCCAAATGTGTACATGCACCCCTCTTTCACTAATATTATATTTTATGATGACTTTGTTAATATAAAAAAAAAAATGTTATGATGATTTTTCTCACTTTAATCATGTCAACTAATATTATAGATGGTCTGTAGGAATACCCAAAACTTGAATTTTCCCACATAGATTCATAGACAAAGCCATTAACAACTTTCAATTTAGTCTTCTAAATACATAAAACCCACTAGCTCCCAAGCACAACAAACATATTAGAAGTATCTTCATTAAACTGAAAATTAATAAATTTACCAATGTCAACAATATCTTTGGCTATCATGCAATTCAACCCAATTACGCCAATCTCTTTCAGAAGTAGTAGTAGGTGTTGACATTTCTTTTTTTTTTGAACAAGAGGAGTTGACATTTCTAAGGTGGCTTTGTTACCACTTGATAGACTTTTAGAATGTATGTCAATAAGAATAGAAAAGAACACAGGTGGTTTAAATTTTGATCTGAATGAGACAATATTTGCATGAAGTAAAGTTTAGATTTCAAATATGCATACTTAATGTGTCTATTGTGATATTTAAGGCATCATTCATCTCTCTTGCCTCTTGCCCTCGGTATATATGTATCGGACCATAAAGGGAACCAAAAATGATTTCAGATACATAAAATTAATTTTCACATGTTTAAGTAATCTCAATTGAAATGGATTTTATTCCATCATTAATTCTAACATGAAATTATATGTAGTTTTTAACTCCAAACATAATTTCTCACTTGTCCACTAACATATTAATTAACATTGTCATTCCAAAAGAAAAACAAAACTGAATAGAGGTGGAGATCAACATGTGACTTGAATTATACATGTACGGTTGAGAATTATATTAAAAATCTAAAGTTGGGGTCAACTTGTGAAATAGATTCTCTTCATTGTATTTTTTTCACATTTGATATTATATAGGATAGTTGTGAATTGTGAAATTAGATAACCACGTGAGCCAATTTTGTAATTTAGTTGGGATTAACTGCCACCTTGTGTTCTTGAGGTTGAACAGTTTACAGCCAAGTCTTCCTTTGCCTGTTTGTCTTGTACATCTTCATATTCACGTGGTTTAAGCCACTTATTTTCGTGTTTTTTTTTCTCTCTTTTCTCTTCAACATATAGTTGTAATAATAGATAATATAGGGTTTGATATGTTTTTAGTTCTTATAGTGTGTTTTAGCCTCACATTTTTTTCTTTTCATTGACCAACAGCATACACTTTTTTTTGTGTATATTTTAGAGACTAAAGTGCAATGAAATCTTATTTATATGGAAATAAAAAAAATGAGCATTTTTTTGTTAGTGAATATGTATGCAGGATTTGAAAAAGGAATGAGATTCGGAGCCTGTTCTTTTCATGACTCCTCTTAATTGAGACATGAAATTCAATGCTTGACGTAAGGATAAGTGTTCTATTCAATACGCGTAAGAAAAGAATGAGCAGTTCAGATCAAATCGAACTTTTTATTCTTGTAATTGTAATGTTATTTTTCGGGTCACACAATTAAGTTTTGTTTGCACATTAGTCTGTAATTCTTCGGGTTATTCACATTTCATTTGATGGTCAGAGGCAAATTGAAAGCTAAGCAGTGGTAATTCTAAAGATTCCCCGGGAAAAAATAGAAATGTCTCCTACGTTACCTATACTATGTGTAATATTTAATTTATTTTGTCACATTGTATCAAATTAGTTTCTCACATTATGTACATTTCAAAATGATTCATTAAATTGCAATTAAATTCACCCATCCGTTTAACATTAAGTTGGTAATTTCTGAGATGTATTTGAAATTATTATGTAAACGAGATGCATTTGATAGCAAAATAAAAAGATGTTGCTGTTTTTCACTCAAACTCCCAATCCAAACCCTTCCAAGTTTCTGTATTTCTCTCAGCTTTGGTGGACCTAATTTCCTTGGCTCACATTCACCTCTCCAAAACATCTAAGCAACCAGATCAATGCATCCACATGGCACAAAGAGAGCCACAATATCACTACAAAATATAAGCTTGGGAATCCACATACTAATTCACCACCAATAAGATGTTGCTGACTTGTGCATATCCTAATCTACAATATCTTATGATTTCCACCGTGGCCACTCCCAACACTTCTATAAACCTTTGTATCCTTTCTTCATTCTTCACAACAACACTAGCTTATACCACTAAAGAGAACAAACATCAAGAAACCTCAACGCCCTCATGGCCACCTCTGCAATCCAACAATCAGCATTCACTGGAAAGACTGGTTTGAAACAAGGAAATGAGTTCATCAGGAAAGCTGGTAGCTTTGGCCAAAGTCGCTTCACCATGCGTCGTACTGTGAAGAGTGCTCCTGAAAGCATTTGGTAAGTAGTTCAATTACAGTCAAAATTAGCTTAAAATACAATAAGTTATAGTTTTTAACACTCCTTTATCTCATTATGACTCTTAAGAACATAATAACTAAATCTTAGCAACTTGGGCCAGACCCAAAAGCCAGTGATTATGCATGTGTAATGAAGTAAATTAAATGAAATCAAATCAAATGTTAATAACTAACTGGTGATACAGCTACATAAAGTTATTATGTTATCTTGTAAAGATCAAATCAGAAGCAACGTCATGTGCTAATATTTGAAGTAAGGTTATGATAATTTGTTTTCATATATTTGACTTGGTATGATCTGTTTTGAAAACCAGGTATGGCCCAGACCGTCCCAAGTACTTGGGTCCATTCTCTGAACAAATTCCATCATACTTGACTGGTGAATTTCCTGGTGATTATGGATGGGACACAGCTGGATTATCAGCTGACCCTGAAACCTTTGCAAGGAACCGTGAGCTTGAAGTAATTCACAGCAGATGGGCCATGCTTGGTGCATTGGGATGTACCTTCCCTGAGATCCTTGAGAAGAACGGTGTTAAATTCGGTGAGGCTGTGTGGTTTAAGGCTGGTGCCCAGATCTTCTCTGAGGGTGGCCTTGACTATTTGGGCAACCCAAACCTGATCCATGCTCAGAGCATTCTTGCAATCTGGGCTACTCAGGTTGTGCTCATGGGATTTGTTGAAGGCTACAGAGTTGGTGGAGGACCACTTGGTGAAGGACTGGACCCACTTTACCCTGGTGGTGCCTTTGACCCTCTTGGTCTTGCTGATGACCCCGATGCATTCGCAGAGTTGAAGGTCAAGGAACTCAAGAACGGCCGATTGGCTATGTTCTCCATGTTTGGTTTCTTTGTTCAAGCCATTGTTACTGGCAAGGGCCCCGTTCAGAACCTTTACGACCATGTTGCTGACCCTGTTGCCAACAACGCATGGGCATACGCTACTAACTTCGTCCCCGGACAATGAGAACGCCAAGACATGGCGGCCTCTTGAGCTGAATCTTCTGCTTTTATTTGCATTTCTGTTGTATTTAACTCCTATTTTCACCAATGTAACTACACAAGCAGAAGAACCTGTATGTGGCTGATTATATGTTAGAAATATGGATCCCAAGAAATGTCAACTCTTGTGCATGAGTTCAGAATATTTATTGGGCTGTCTTAGTCATGTTTTTAATTAATTTTCCGTAACCTATATCTCTTATTTTATGTTAATTAGTACAAACAAGACAACAAAAGACCTAAGCCAAAAATAAAATCATCAACTACTTAAAGGTAAGAATGGGTTCAAATCAATCAGGTCGTAGGTAACCATGCACTTGGATGTGTCAAATGAGAAGTAAAATTTTGTCACTATACCATTGATCATTTATGTGTTGTAAAAAAAAATTGTTCCTTTTAGCATTGCACTTGCACAAAAACTCAGTTTCATGTCGAATTCAAACTTGTTATTTTCTGTCTGACAAATCATGGTTGGATCCTTTTCTTAATCTTCAAGATAACAGAAGATGCTGGTTGATATGAAAGACCGTAATTTTCACTTATGGGTTTATAGTAATTTAATTTTCTACACAAATAAGATTACACGGATAATTTCCTACACAAATAAGATGACAGCAGGAGCACAAGATTATATAATATGATCATGGATCTTTATCATGCGAAAAGAAGCCATAATGAATTTCAACCTTATAATATATCTGTAACAATTTTTTAAACTGATATACCTCATCAAAGATCTGCAACGTGTCACCAAAAGTCATTGCAAGAACATGATCCATTTTTGAAATGATGAAAGCGGCTGTTATCTCTCACTATGATTTCACGATCATAGATAGCTGAGAGGAGTTTGGTGACTGCATGACAATCGTTACAAACCCGAAGGTTCTTTATAATGCGAATAGGAGCTCTTCTTTCCATATTGATGAGGCCAAACGAAATGGCTAACCTCTCACTGTGGTTTTCTAATTCAGATTCTTTTTCCTTCTCACCTTCAATGTTTAGTAGAACTTGGCTTGTGTCAGACATGTCCCTCCAGTTTCAGTTTCTCCCTTATTTCCCTCAACTTTGCATATATATCCTGGGTTTGAGGATGTGATTTATCGCCCACTATAAACCGATGAAGTTGACCCTTGTACTCAATGATGCTGCATCCAGCATCCTTAACCACTCCTCTGTTTTTCATCATTTCTCTTACATGTGAAACTTTATCCCACTTCCCAGCTGCAGCATACATGTTAGAAAGTACAGTATAGCACCCAGTACGAGCATCTGAATCCTTTTCAATCAAATTACGGGCTGCATATTCACCAATTTCCAGGTTTCCATGGTTCCTAGCACCACCAAGCAAACTCATCCAAATGACTTTGTTGGGTTTCACAGTCACTGGCATGCTCTCAATGATATTTTTCGCCTGTTCAAGATGCCCGGCTCAACATAAAATGTCGACAAGGCAACCATAATGTTCAACTGTGGGCTCAATTTTATACTCATTTATCATCATTTGAAAAATTTGGTTTCCCTCATCTACCAAGCCTGCATGACTACAAGCATTCAACACACCTATAAAAGTTATAGCATGCGGTTTCATTCCAATTCTGCGCATTTCTGTAATAAGCTCAAGAGCTTGATCAGCCAAACCATGCATTCCTAACCCCACAATTATAGCCGTCCAATGTGCCAATTTCTTCTTGGCTATTCCTTTGAAGACAGCCAAAGCACTCTCTATACTGCCACACTTAAGAGTACATTTCTATCAACAGAGTACCAAGTACACCAGCCACCTCAAATCCATTCTTAACCACAAACAAATGAATCCATCTCCCATTACCAAGAACAGCCAAACCTGAAACAGCAGAAAGAGCACTTGACAACGTTGCATTAATCGGCACAAACCCCTCGTTCAACAACGCTTCAAACAATTTCATAGCTTCATAAAAACACCCATTGCCTTGATATCCATCTATCATCGAATTCCAGCTTATCAAACTCCTCTTTGGCATCGTCTCAAACAATTCAGCCGCCAATTCAATTTTCCCCGACTTCATATACCCATGAATCATTACATTCCACGTAACCAAACTCTTATCACCATCATCCATGCGATCAAATATCTCTCTCGCAACCTCAACTTTACCACATTTACACAACCCATCAACCAAACACGTCCAAGTAAACTTATCCCTCTTGGGCATTTCATCAGACACCTTCAACGCAAACTCAACCTCACCATTTCTGACATACCCATCAACCAAACAATTCCAAACCAGTAAATCCTTATCACCTATTTTATCAAAAACCAATCTAGCCAAACCCATATCACCAAATTTAGAATACATATTAACCAAACTATTCTGCACAAATCTATCAAAACCAAACCCAATTTTAAAAACTATAGAGAATGGATTTAAATTGATAATTCCTTGATCAATGTGGTAAACAATTACATGAATATATACAGCAAAGAATTGAGAAACTGAATGCTAATAATAAGGAGTGGAACTACCAACCTATTCCACTAACGTTACTGGCATGAAAGTAGGAAACTAATTACTGACTACTTATTACCCCCCAGCAAGCTGATGATTGGGAAGAACTCGAAGCTTGGAACGAAGAAAAAAAACTCTATCTTTGGAAAGTGGTTTGGTGAATATATCAGCTAGCTGATCAACGGAGGATACGTGGCCAATTTTGAGAGTACCGGAATCAACCTGGTCACGAATGAAGTGAAAATCTAGCGCAATATGCTTGGACCGTGTGCTGATAACTGGGTTCTTGGACAAGAAAATTGCACCAACATTGTCGCAGAGAAGCAACGGAGGACCAGTAATAGGCACATGAAGCTCAGCAGCAAGAAGATTGAGCCAAAGCAGTTCAGCGGCGGTGTATGCCAGGGATCGATATTCCGCCTCAGTGCTTGAGCGAGCAACAACTTTCTGTTTGCGGGAAGTCCAGCTGATGAGATTAGATCCATGGAAGATTGCATATCCAAACTGCGAGCGGCTGTCGTCGGAATCCGAGATCCAACCGGCGTCTGAATATGCTAAAAAGGAAGTTGCTTGAGTTGGACTGAAGTGGAGAGAGTGTGACAGAGTACCAGCAAGATAGCGAAGTATTCTTTTGACAGCACGCCAGTGATCAAGTGTCGGTGAGTGCATAAATTGACAAACGCGATTCACCGCATACGTAATATCAGGTCGGGTGATTGTGGCGTACTGGAGAGAACCGACTGTGCGTCTGTATAAGGCTGGATCATCGAATGGTTCACCCGCTTTGACTAGACGATGCTGCGGATCAGCAGGTGTTGTTATAGGAGCAGCAGCAGACATGTTGGTGGACTCCAGAATATCTCTAACATAACCTTCTTGAGTGAGTTGCACCCCAGAACTGGTGCGTGTGATTTGAAGACCGAGGAAATAATGCAATTCTCCCTGATCCTTTAAAGCAAACACCTTGTTAAGGTTAATGATGAAGTTATTAATCAAACTTGAATCTGTGCCGGTAATGAGCAGATCGTCTACATATACAAGGATGTAGATGGTTGCAGCAGCAGAATGATGAACAAACAGAGACGTGTCGGATTGACAAGCCCGAAAGCCCTGCGTGATAAGATAATGCTTAAGCTTGGTAAACCAAGCTCTGGGTGCTTGTTTGAGCCCGTAAAGAGCCTTCCGCAATTGACAGACATGATCAGGATGATGAGAATCCTCAAAACCCTTTGGTTGACGCATATAGACAACCTCAGAGAGCTCACCATTCAAGAATGCATTGTTGATGTCCAATTGCCGAAGACACCATTGGTTGGATAAGGCAATGGACACCACAAGTCGAATAGTTGTTGGCTTAACCACTGGGCTGAACGTCTCAAAGAAGTCTTTACCTGCTTGCTGACTAAAACCTTGTGCCACCAAACGAGCCTTGTGACGCTCGATACTCCCGTCGGATTTGCGCTTTGTCCTGTAAATCCACTTACAACCCACAACATTAACATTAGTAGGACAAGGAACAAGAGACCAAATACCATTTTTCACAAGGGCATTATATTCTACAGTCATGGCATCTTGCCAATGTTTATTAAAAACACAAGGAAACTAATTACTGACTACTTATTAAAAACAAGCCCATGAACCTGTTTTCCTTCGCTTTTGGCGTGTAAACACGAACAACCCTTAATAATGGAAGAATGTTGTTGGTGAGCATTTGACGAAAGAGGAGAAGTGCGTCGTTTGAACGGTTGTGGTCGATGTAAGAGGTGATGATTAAGTTCGAATGAAGTAAAGTGGGGTGTGGGATTGAGTTGAAGAAGGTGTGAATGTGGCTGAGGTTTTTGGTATGTGTGATGTAGAGAGGGAGGAGGTGTGAAGAGTAATGTGGATTGTGGAGAAGGTTAGATTTGAGATAGTGAGCGTGGAGTTGGTGAGGATTTTGGTGTTGGGTTTTGATGGGAAAATGGAACGAGGAACATTGCACCATTGTTGTCATTGTTATAAGCAATCTCATGAGTTATTCAGTTTTCGATGTTATGTTGTTTGAAGTTTCTCAGTTCTCATACAGTCAATAACAAAACTATCCTTCAATTTATTTCAAAAAAACTAAAAAAATAAATTGTTAAGTGTTTATTATTTTAATTTAATTATAATCGATAATTGTAATTTTATGTATAAAAAAACAAAAATATAAAATTAAATAAGAATATGAAATAAAAGGTGGTGGTGTAGAGTTGTTGAATGAAAAACTATTGGAAAGGGTAAAAGTTGAATAAGTGTTGAATAAAAGAGAGAAAATGACGTGGAGTGTTAATAATTGAAAAAACGGATGTTGAATGTTGTTGAATGTTTTTCACCATTGTAGATGGTCTAATACTGAAATTACACAATAAGTAAATGTAAAAATTTATGCATATTAAAAAAAACAAAAATTGTAAGGATTTGTTCAAGGTTTTGTTATGTAATGATTTATTTATTATTTCTTCAAATTTGAAAATCTATATGTATTAACGAGATTAATAGATAATGCAAGTGCTTGCATAAAATAAAAAAAATAAAAAAAGTAGATAATGCAAGTGAATTTCCTCTGTAGGTAAGGGGAATGAATTCTCTCATTCTTTTGAGCTAGTAAAATGTTATCTACCAACATTCAAATTCACTTTATCTAATGTTTCATGTGTTTCTCTCTCTCTATGAATGATGACACTACACTTTATTCAGATGACACTTTATCCTATCATATGTAAATTGCACCTGAGAGAATCTATTTCCGTATGTAAGAGTGTAATGAGCCAGTTTGATTACACATGACAAAATCCTATCTAAAGGTGTAATGAGTTATATTAATTCAATTTTTTTTGAAAAAATGATTTGAATCAATAAAAAAATAATTGATTTGGTTCAATTTTTACAATCTTTTATCAAGAAATTCGAATGAAACCAAACTCATGAATGAGTTGATTTTGTTTAATCGGGTTGTTATTGTTACAAAAAATTAACAAACCATGAGAATAAATAAATCAAATATTTTTTCAAAAGATATAAAATTTTTAACTTTTTTTTTCGTGGTGGTCGGAGTTCGAACCTCAGACCTTGCATATATTAATATTATGCATTGTTCATATCAACTGAGTTAAGCTTACAAGGATAAATTTTTTAACTTTTAAAATAAGTACATAAGCTACAATCAACAAATAATGATTAAAAAATACATTATAGTATAACATATTTTTGAAGAGAAAACAACTAATATAGCATGAAATGATATAAATAATAATAATAATAATAATAATAATAATAATAATAATAATAATAATAATAATAAAATATAATGATTTGAGGTGATTTAGGGTCAATTTTGACCTAAAAATCACTCATCCGAATTGTTTTTTCTTCTATCCTAATTGAATAAGTGATTTCACATATTTTCTATTTTCTTTTGTTTGTTTTTGTGATTTTGTCGTCTCTGAACAACTTTGATTGTTTTGATTTCCCGTCTTTGTGCGGTGTGTTTTTGATTTCACGTCTTAGTATGATGTTTATTTGATTCATGTTGAAAGATTAGCTTTGAGCAAGTGCATATTCGATCAATGACAATGACTTTGGTGTCGTCGACGTTGCAGATCCGGAGGCAGGAGTATTCCGGAGACATAAATATAGTCATATTAGTCATATTTGTAGGCATAAATACTTTGCCGTTTTATGTCATTAACATGGATGTTGTGAGTTTGTTCACAAATTCATCTTTTTTCTTTTTAGCGAATTTGAATTTGTATTGTATCGATGTTTTTTTTATTGTACTTTATTAATTTGAATGAATGAATATCGTTTATTTTTGTCAAAAAAATATATAATAATTTGGGTCGGATCTCAGATAATCCGTTTTGAATGAGGTGACATCGATACATAGATAAATTTGAGTTTGATTTATTTTGTTTGATTTTGATATGAACATTGAAATTTTTTTATTTTGATATGAACATTGAAAAAAAGAAACCGAACTATGCTCCTACCTACATGCGTCTTTTTTTGTGGGACATTATTATTGTCATGTTTCTTTTTTTTTCATAGTGGGTTGAGTGTGTAATGGTCTTGATGGAAAGGAGACCTAAATCTTGGGTTTTTTTTAGATTACTTCTCTTATTTAGAGGGTATTTTACCCTCTCATGATATCAACCAATCAAAATGTAATATACATTGACAATATTAAATGTCATAAATGAGTCAATTTTTTTCTAAAAAAAAGAATCAATTATAATCATAAGGTAACTTTTAATATTTTTAATTTTTATTTAATTATAGACATGATTACATTAGAGATCCTTTATTTTATTTATTTGTTACACTTGGGTCCTTTATCTTTATTTTTTTTCACTTAGGTCTTTTATCTCTTATAAAAGCACATATACATCCTTTTTCTCATTTTTTTATATTAAAAAAAATACATAATTTTATTTTTTAAAATATCTTTTTATTAAAAATGAAACAAATCCAGAAATATGATGAAGATGTTCATCATCTTCATCTTCTTCCTTTGAATCTTCATCATCTTCATTGAATCAAAAAAATTTCTACATAAATATATCTCAAAATATCATGAATTAATGTTATATTCACCTCAAATTTTCTTTTAAACACAAAAATCAAACCCCTATAGAGAAAGAGATTTAGTTTCATCACAAAAAAAAAAAGTTATATAAATTGTGAAAGCTGTATATTATAATTATTATTATTATTATTATTTTCTAACTCAATATTCAAGCCCGACATAAAAATAACCCCAAAATTGATAGCAGCTTTGCACATCAATTTTGTTGTTTTCAGAACAATATTAACTTTCGTAAAGCCTAACCCCGCCAGTGACTAAGTCTCCACCATCCGCCTTGCAACATTTGTGAAATTAAGGTTTTGATTTTTGTGTTTAAAATAAGATTTGAGGTGAATATAACATTAATTCACGATATTTGGAGATATATTTTAGTACAATTTTTTTGGCAAAATTATACTTTTAGTCCTTTAATTTAATTTCAGGTAACAGTTTGGTCATTTATTTTTTTTTTCATTTCAATTTGATCCTTTTTGTCCATTTTCATATACATTTTCAAGCTTCAAATCTAATATTCTTATGCAAACATAGACGAGAATTATAGATTTGAAGACTGAAGGACCATAAGAAAATAAAATCATGAATTTTAAGCTTAAAAATTCATATGAAAATGGACAGAAAGGATCAAATTGAAATGAAAAAAAGATAAAGGACCAAACTGTTACCTGAAATTAAGTTAAAGAACTAAAAGTGTAATTTTGCCAATTCTTTTTTTTATTTAAGGAAGATGATGAAGATTCAAAGGAAGAAGATGAAGATGATGAACATTTTCATCATATTTTTGGATTTTTTTTTTCTTCAGTTTTAATAAAAATATATTTTTAAAAACAAAATTATGTTTTTTTAATAAAAAAATGCGAAAAAATATGTATATGTGCTTTTAAGAGAGATAAAAGACCTAAACGGGAAAAAATAAAGACAAAGGACCAAAGTGTTACAGATAATTAGATAAAGGACCCATAATGTAATATTGCCTTAATTATATTTAGGTTTTCAATCTTAATTAATTTACACTACATGACTGACTTAGAACAATTAAAATTTCACATCAAATTTCTTTCATTTGAATGTCCTTAAATTTATTAGTTATATTCATAAAATTTATTCCTCCCATTTTGATTGTTCAATTTTGTCGTTCCCAACTACCGCATTTTTCAATTTTCGTGAGAATCGTCATGATTTCAAATATCGTGAGAATTACCGTTATTTCCAGTACAACGTCAGGTATGATGACTTGATTTTTCTTTTTGATTTGATTTTTCTTGGTTGTGAGGTAGTTAATTATAACAATTGAGTAAATCATCCGTTGTACTTTGAGGGCTGCTAGCAGGTGTTGCCGCTGTGATGTTGTGGGTGTTTGCTAGTATTTTTTTGGTTGCTGCTGAAATGGTTATGTGATGAGGCTTTTGTTCTTTTATTTGGACTTAAAGGCTTTTGCTGATAGTGAGACAAGTCTATGCGTGTTAACAGATTTTATTAGGTTGACTGCTTAAATAAAATAAAAAAGTCACGATACCTGACGCTGTTCTAAAAACAACGACGATTCTCACGATAATTGAAAATTACGGAAATTTGGAACGACAAAATTGAACAATCAAAATGAGAAAAAGAAACAAAAATTGATCAATATGAAAGAATAAAGAAGAAGAAATTTGAAAGAAGGAGATGTTTTTGTTCTCACGTTCGGGGTTCTGGAATGGAAGAAATTTTATGAATGTAAATGATGAATTTAAGGACATCCAGATGAAAGAAATTTGATGTAAAATTTTATTTGTTATAAGTCTTATAGTGTAAATTAATTAAGATTGAACACCTTAATATAAAAAAAAAATTAAATCATTTTTTGTTTAAAAATAAATTAAATAAAAATTAAAAGTGTTAAAAGTTACTTTATCATTAAGATTAACTCTCCTTCAAAAAAATAATAATTAAGATTAACTCATTTATTTTTAGAAAAAATCTACTCATTTATTTGACATTTAATGTTACCTATGTATATTACATTTTGATTGGTTGATATTATGAGAGGGTAAATTACCCTCTAAACAAGAGAGGGTAACGTAGGCCTCACCAAATCTTATGTATTCAATCAATTTATTATATAAGGAAATAGTAAAGAATGCCTTTAAGACATCAGTTAAGTAAACAAAAATAAAAATGTTATCAACTTTTTTAAAATTTAAATATTGTAATTTACAAAAATAAAAAAAGTATCTTTAAAAAGGAATATCTATTAGCATGACCATCTATTTCTTTCACTCCTCTCTCTTCTCAAGTATGAGGCAAGGTAGAGAGAGACACACGAGGATCTAAAAATCTCATATACACCACAAGTCACCCTAAAACTTTAATAATTGATAGGAGAAATGGACATAATCTATTTTTGTCTTGATGAGTCTCCTTAACATAAAAATAAAAACATGAGGCTAGTCATTAAAGTTATTAGGAATCAACAAAATTGCCACTAAATTTATTTATTTTTTGGTTTTTGTTTTGTTTGGGGTCTCACATAGATATTATTGAGTTTTAGCTTACAAAATACTACTAATACAAAAATAACAAGTAATATTTTAGAAACCAATTTGATTTTAAGTATTCAACTTCAGTGCCTAATTTGAAATATTTGGCATTAGAAAAGATATCTTATGAATGTTTATGTCAATTCCTTACTTTTAGAGACCAACTTGTTAACATCCAACGATTTTCTTAAAAAAAAAAAATCCAACGATTTTAGTGATCAACTTTTAATGGGGAAGATTACAATTAAGGGTTTATTGCTTGACAATTTTTTTTTTCTTTTGTTGACGGTCGGAATTTGAACCCCAGACCTTGCATATTTTATGCATTGTCCAAATCAATTGAACTAAGCTCACGAGGACTATTGTTTGACACTATCTATCCTCTAAGGATTTGTGGAGAAAGAGAACCAAGAGCACCTCTTCATACAATCACGAACAATGCCAGCAACACATTATAACACACTTTTTTATTTATTAAAATTCATCTTATATGACGACCGTCAATGCCTTATTATGTTGAACGGTTACAATTTACAAACATGTCGTTCGTAACAACCTTTCAACGACCACATCCCACAATCATATCGATGACCGTATAAAAGCACACACTATCTTTTCAACTTTCACCTCTCACACTTTGCTCTTATATTGACTTGAGCGTCAAAGTGTTTGCAGGTACCTTCAACTTGTAGCTCGACAATTGCGGCCCGGCAAGGACATCATTTTGATCACTCTAGATAAAGTGTGTTGCTAGCGCTTGCGAAAAGCGGTTCAAATTTTTAGCATCAGTTCAGCCAAATTGTCATAGCTGTTGTTGTCTCATATTTTCAATTTGGTAAATGGTCCTCGCAATAATTGAATCTAACTATATGAGTTATTAGTTAAATGTTTGGGGGTGTCTAAATATCGTTGTCATAGATTCCATTATAGCTGATTAATTGCGTGAATATTATATCTAGCATGTCTAAAATAATAGAGTAATTTATGTTAAAAGTTGCAAAAACTAGGCTGCACTTAGTCTAGTTTGTTTTGATAAAGTTCAAGAATTTGGGTTCTATCATTTGTACCGATCTTTTGTCTTCTGGTGAATGAATTACTTTGTTGCAAGAGAAAAATACCAAATCAATCATTCACTCAACTCAAAGAATAAGAGAATAGACATATAGTTGAGTATACTCACTCTCTCTTTAGCAAAATATAAGAAAAAACTATATATATAGTCCAAATTTAAATCAAATGCAAGTATGTTTTTTACTTATATTTTTGTAAATGATAAAACTTGCAAGAAGAATATATGATACTGGTAAAGAAATCTGAGCAGGGGGGGTTTGAAACAAAAGTATAAGGCGAACTATTTAAAACTGTCCGGATCTTAATAGTTTATCATCTGACATAAATGATAATACAATATTAGGATGTTAATCTATGTACCCAATCTTTGTTTATTGAAAAATACTTACGTAAAATATAAATATGCATACTAAATTTAACATCGATATAAGTAGGTGTTATTCTTACCATATGTCATGCATGCCCTACACTAATGGAAGAAAACATATTCTTTATTATTTGGAGTAGGAATTTGAAAGAGATGCATGGGATGGGAGTAGTCATCATTGTTTATTGTTCTGCCCTTTCTTAAAGTCTCAAAATTCATGATTATGTTCTTTAAGTATGATTATATATTTTGGGTTAAGTTAACAATTGCCTAAGAGTATGGTGTCTTTTGTGGGTGTCTTCACACTGATATATGATGTTGTATCACGTTAGTATGAATAATTGTTAATTTCTCCATTCCTAGTTTATTTTGCTACTCACTCAACATTCTCTTGCAAAAGCCACCCATTTTCTTCTATTTTTTGGATTAAAAAATTTGTACATATAAATTTGGAGTACAGTGTGAGATTAATGATACCATTTTAAAGTTTTCAATGAGTTCTAAAGATATTTAAAAAATGTAGTTGAGTTGTTTAGATTATCATGATATTGATACGAATGCACGAGTTATGAATTGAATCCCTGTTCAATGGCGAAGTCAGAGATTTTATAGAGTACGGACAAAAAATATAGAGTCAAGAATTCTTGTGCGCGCGCGTGTGAAAATATTGAGTTTTTTCCAATTTTATATATTTTTTAAGTGGATTAATGGACTATTGGGTTGAACCAAATATAAAGAAAGTATCGATTGAGTCCGGACGAGTGTCCGGGGTCGCCGGGTGATGGCTCCACCCCTGCCCCTGTTCATATATTTAAATTGTCAAATAACCTTTTTATTTTAATATATATAAAAATTAACACTTTTAATTGCTTAAATAATATTCTAAGAACACTTATTAGCATTTCCAAATTTTTTTTTACAACTAAGATGTTTTTAGAATTACGATCTATTGAATTTAACTAAGATGTTCTTATCAATTTTAGAATTACAATCTCAAGTGATAATAATTCCAATAAATGATATATGTCTTCCTCTCCATCCACCTTATAACCCTGCTTTCATAAGAGTGAATGTGTATTTTTTGAGACTTCAAACCAAATTGATAAGAGAGATATTAATGCAACAATTCATATGACTCCAAAATGCACACTATTGGTTAGTCTCTAAGATTGAACAGTACACAATTTAGCTTATGAAAGTAGCTAGAGAGTATAGTTGAACAAACAAACCATATTTTTCAAATCGAATTCTCTCTTTCCTTGATGGAATACTATGACTAATTAATGATTGATGGCATACTCCAAAAATATTCCTTGCCAATTCCTTTTGTCTCTTACCCACATCATGACCCTCCCCTTCCAAGCTCCAATCACAGGAACAATATATTTAAAAAATAAAAAATAAGGTGGAAAATTTTATTATTATTAATTAAAGTGATACTGACAACTATTCTAGATGAAATTTGAACTCGGCTGCTTGAAGTTTTAATATCAAACTCTTATCATCGAATTAACACCCGATAAACGAAAACAACACATTCAATAGTTGAAAACTTACATAAACAAAAAAGAAGTAACATACCAACAAGACCAAACATAGATGTACCATATCCTCATATGCAAATAGTGGCCTAAAATTGACAAGCACAGATAAGCAATTACCTAACCATTTATTCTCCAAAATACTCCCTTCCAATTGCTACTATGCATCATTAATTTGGACTTTACTTCTTGCACTTTTCCTCATTCAAAAAGTCCCTTTGGCCACACATGAAGCCTACCCTTCTTTCCCCTATACTAACTTTAACAACTATCTCATTGTCATTTTGTCAAACCTCGCTTGATTCTAATCTATGTTGCTATCATCAGGAATCAATTAGAAGGACCCAAATACTAAAAAAATAATGCTCAATATCAAAATATGATGATCTTCAAATATACTCACTTTCTTGTATTATATATCACTTCCAAAACACAACATGCCAAACCCACCAAAATATAGTTCCCTTCTTTTTCCACTCCACTGCCTCAAATTTCCCAAAGATTGAAACTTTACTCACTACTTCTAAATGGGTAGGCAAGATAATGATCCAACCATGGTGAACTCTTCCATAGCTCTTCTTCAAGAAAGGTTTAGACAATTAGAGAAAGTAAAAGAAAGGAGAGAAGGTAAACAACTTCTTAGATTGTTGTCAACAGAGAACAATACCTCAGCATCAACACAAAGGTTGGTAGTTCCAAATAATAGGCAAACTCATCATGATTCTCTTTCTCTTGGACTCAACTTGACAAGCAAGCAAGGTGATAAAAGCACCATGAAATCAAACACATCTTTGAGTCCATGGTCACAAGGTGCATCATCAACATCAAGAAATTTTGATACCTCAGATGTTGATACTTCACTTCATCTGTAAATTAATTAGTGTATATATTTATTTACTTATGTTTGTATTTTGATTATTCCATTATCTTTACTCCTTATATATGTGTTTGTGTATATGTGCATATACCAGTTTCCTATGTTTCCAATCATTTTGTAGCATTAATCAAGGAAGATTTGCATGATTGTTGACTTTCTTGAAAGCATGTGAATGATATATTAAATGCAAAATAATTGGTGAATGAACATTTATTTATATCTACACTCATGAACTGAAATAAAACTATACATTTTTTTAACTGACTTTTTGCTAGCATGTGAAGGCTTATTTTTTTTTTTAAATAAAAAGAAATTAATCACTAATAATATTTTCGTATGTCTTGTACCAGCACTAACTACTAAAATCATTTTTATTTTGAGCAAATTATTATTATTAAATTTTCTATTATGTATGTTTAAAAATACTGTGTTGGTTCTTTAAAAAAAAGAAATACTGTGTTGGTCAATAATGTGGTCAGAAATGAGAAATTATAAATGGAAAGAGACTTCTTCAGTCAGAGCCATCGCGTTTATTAGCGACATAAAAAAATATTGGGTTTTTATTATTTTTGACATTGATATTTTGTAAATCGTAATAATGCATCAAAGGGAGTAACATATGTTGATAATTCAAAGTATTCGTGTGTACACTTTTATCTATCTAATATGGGTAATGGAATATAGTGTGACACAACTGATAAATATTTAAATCTTTTAACTTATTAACTTTTTGGTTAGAGATTCAATATGAAAAATTATTTGTTGGAAGATGTCTACTTCTTAATGAATCTCAATTATCTTAAAGGGATTAGTCTTGCAGTTACAAGTGGATGATACATTTAGTTTGATAAAAAAGAAAAAACTCATTAATAAGGCAACTAATTCACAAAATTCTACTACGTACTATCTTAGGTAAATACTCCTACTATCTTTAAATGGATTTCATTGGTAGATGACGAGCTTAATCCTCTAGATTAGTCCGTCTCTTTGACCTGTTGACGAGCTTAAAAGAACTCCTACTATCTTTTGTAAAATGTTTAAAAGAATTTATGAAAATATATAGCTTATATACGACTAACTTTCGACTTAATTTTATGAACTTTTTTTTTCGAGGGGCAACTTTTGTTAATATAGCTTACTTTTAAAAAGAATAGTTTAACCACATGTTCTCTTTAATAGTAAAAATGACTTATACATAAATTTATACGATAATCACTTCTTCAATGTTTACTTATGTTTTTTTTGAAGAAACTATGTTTACTTATGTTAAAAGAAAGTTTAACTCCTGACCAAAAAAAAAAAAGAAAGAAAGTTTAACTAGGAACTTGTAATAGTTCACCAAAAAATACATGTAATATCTTGCTGCTAGTTGGTAAAGTACTTAATCCATTAGATTTGGCTCAATTGATGACACCACCAAAAAACACCACATACCTCGTTCAGAAAACTTAAATTTGCGAAAGTATCCGAATAGTTTATTTTTTTCTTTTTCCTTAACCAATTTATAGGAAATGTTTGAATTTCAACCCAACACTCTCTATTTCTTCATACATTTTTTTCTTCTTCTCTGAAGACCATTTCTTTATCTTGAAAATGCGTGAGTCTGCCTACTAAATTATTTTTGTCAGGTAGAGTAGTGGCTGGAATTCATCTTATAAAGTGAATAAGTGGGGTATCCGGGATTCGAACCCCGACCCCTGTATATAATAATGCATTGTCCCTGCCAACTGAGGTATGCTCACGGGAACTCTGCCTACTAAATTATTAGTGTGAGTATGTATGTATTTGGATAAAGGGAATCAGTGACGGAGCTAGAAAATAAATCTTTGGATGGGCCACCAAAATTAATAATAATAATGATTATAAAGCCAGTTTTGTTTGCAAATAAATGAGCAGCAATCTTGTGACAACCATTGGAGAGGTGTTTATATATCAATTAATAACATACTCATATATTCAAAAGACAAAATTTTAGAGAGGATGAATAGATAATACCTTGAACCCTTTGTACTTAAGTAAAATTAAAGTCAAAACCAACAACTTAGGTAAATAAAAGAGGAAAATAAAGTCAGATGAAGCTTGCATGAGAGAGGACAAGGTGGGCCAACATGTAAATTATTTAAAAGTTAGGGGTGTTTTCATGTTTTTCTCCATAGAAAAAAAAAATTACTTATTTTTTTAGGGTGGACCATGGCCCACCTTAATCTATATGGTGCTTCGCCATCGAAGGAATGCTAACAACATACATTTTAAGCCATTCAAAAAAAAAGGAACACACATATTTTAACACATACATATTCTTTGATTGATTAAAATTCATACTGGTTCATATAAATTTGGTGGGTCCCATTTAAATTTTAACCAATTAAAAAAATATGTGTTAAAATGTATGTCGCTGGCATTTTTCTTTTGGATAATATCATCGGTTATACTATACTCCTAAAGAAAATACGACATAATATTGCCCAAAAAAAAACTAACATAATAATATTTTTTTTTAAGAAAATATACATATAATATCGAGTGAATCATCAACTTCGTCCCTGAATTTTCACGGGTCGGTCAATTTCGTCCCTCAATTATGCGAAATATCAATTTAATCCCAGAATTTGTTAAATGTCAATCAAGTTAGTCCTTCAGTTCAAACGGAGTATTAACGGGGCTAACGTGGCCGTTAACCTCTCACATGTCAGACGCCACGTAGGCAGGGACTAATTTGGCCGATAATGACCTAAATTTTCAAGGACTAAGTTGATTGAATTTCAGGAAATTGCTCTTCTTTCCCAACGGCTCTCTTCCTTCTCCAACGGCTATTTCTTCCCCAAATGTATAAAATTGGAACCCTAATTTTACAATGTTTAATCTACACTCCAAAATCTCCAAATTTTCTTCCAATAATTAAGGGTCACGTTCTTCCCCAAATCAAAAAATTGCAAACCCTAATTTTTTTTAATTGAATCTGAAAACCAAAATCTGCAAAATTCATTCAAGCAAAACTGTTGAAATTGAATCTAAAATGATGGGGGGTGGTCATATGGGGAGCTACCAAAGTCAAGCTTCATCTTCATCCTCCATGTTTAATGGTGATGTGAGAGTGCTTGAATGTTGTGTGGGTTGATGAAGTTGAAGAACTAGGTTACTTTAAAAACAATGGAATTTGTGCTGCTCATGGAAGAAAGACAAAAATGATGGAGAAGGTTCAGTCCATGCTTAAGGCTAAGGAAAGTGGCAATTACGAGGTTTGGAGGGCAAGGTTGATGGAAAGTGAGCTTAGGGTGATTAAGTTTATGATAATTATAATATGCTTGTTTGAGTTTTGCAACATGCTAATGTATATTTCTAAGGTTGTGTAGAGTTGTAATGATTTTACCATAAAAAGAGGTTGAAGATGAATGAAATGTTGCATATCTGTTATAATTTTACCATCAGATTAGTCCCTGAATTATTTGTGTTACTATCAAATCGATCCCTGAATTATTTTAAAAACCATAAAAAAAGTCCCTAAATTATATTAACAGAAATCAAGTTGATCCTTGAGGCATAAATTTGCAGAACAACATAAAAAAGGCAGTAGATACCAATCAAAATAGTAATAAGTCATAACTAAATATAAAAACATGAGAACGAAAATCATAAAAACGGAAAAAAATATGGGCGAAAACGAACAAAGAAAAAGGAGAAGAAGATGAACGAAGTTACCTTCAAAACAGACGAAATCTTCCTTCAAAAATGCAATCTTGATCGCCGGAGAGGATGATGATCTTGGAGAAGTGAAAATGGAGGGAAGAAGAACAAATAGGGACTTAGTTGATGTGTTCTGTATGAAATATGAGGATGTATGGTAATGGCAAACATAGGGGTAAAAAAGGAATTGCAGAAAAATGAAGTTAAAAAAGTGAAAATTAAAATTTTCGTATTTTCCATCAATTTAGTCCCTATACACGTGGCTTTCTTTTTCCCACGTGTACAAGCCAACACAGCACACTAACGGACCTTTTGAACGGAGGGATGAAATTGATGGACGTCAAACAAATTCAGAGACTATTTTGATATTTGGTTAAATTGGGGGACGAATTTGGCCGACCCCTGAAAATTCCGGGATGAAATTGATGGTTGACTCTAATACAATAAGAAGAATTCATTGAAATTAAATAAAAAATGTAGGTAAGAAAAATAAATGTGATATTTTCCCCGTGAAAAAAAAAAACGAAGTTGAACTGGGAGAATCTGGAAGGTTCTGAAAACCCCATTTTGTGGTATATCACAAACCCCTTCTAAAACCCTACTCTATTCTCTCTACCAATTCAACGCAGCAGTTTTCGAATCTCACTACAATCCCTTCTTCGCTCTCTCCTCAATCCACTATGCACAGACTCTCCAAACGATCTTCCTCCGTCTCCGCCCTTCTCCGTTACGGCGGCGCACTTCGCTCTGAACCAGTTGCTCCTCCACTTTCTTCTGCTTACTCTCATTCGGTATTCATCTTTCTTGCTTTTTATCGTTAGATCATTTGAATTATTTTGTAAATCTCACGTTTTTGTGTTCTGTTTTGAGTGATTATGATTATTATTATACCAAGCACGAACACCTGATACTACCACACCGATAATAATTTGAGAAAATGATGATAAAATTGAATATAATTACATGTGTCTGGTGTCCCACAACATGACACCAGAAACAACACTCACACGTACTGACTCGTTAACACCGATAATTATTTGAAAAAAGGACAAAATTGAATGTAATCATGTGTGTTGGTGTCGATACTGATGTGTGTCAGACACAGACACCGGATACACCTTTAATTAGAAATGTTGGTGATGTGGAGTGACCATTGTTACATGTTGAAGTTTGTTGGTTTTATGTTGTGGACATCATATCACATATAAGCTTAGCATCAACGCTCCTGATGGAAGGTGTGTTTGGTGTCAGTATCGTATCTAGTGCTGTATCCGGTGTTTGCCTGTCTCAGTGCTTCAAAGCATATAAGCTACATAGTTAGTTATATGTGTTAAATGATGACAAGTCCTTTTTGAAGTTTAAAAGTTGGAGCTTGGATAATTTCCGTTCTTGTTATTTTCAATATTTGTTGTGTTTTGCTTATATTTTTATCTGATTTTATTTGATTGTGAGCAGGTGGGAGAGAATGACACAAAACCCAGGTGGTACTCCATATTAAATTCTGAGAAATCCGGAAGTGTTAATCAGCTAAATTTGAAAAGAGATTTGTTTTTGGGAAAACGATATGAATCAACTGCCGCAGAATCTAATGCAACAAGTTCCCCACCAGCCGAGAAATTTGAGTACCAAGCTGAGGTACTGCCGTCTTTCGTATGTGTGTGGTCTGTTGCCTCCAGCGCAATTGTTAATATATTGTGATATATTTGTTTTGGCAGGTTAGTCGGCTCATGGACCTCATTGTTAACAGTTTATACAGTAACAAGGAAGTGTTTCTCAGGGAACTTATTAGGTATGTTCCATCACTATAGTAGGTGTTTTTGCTTTTTTTTTTTTTGTTTGTCTTGAAACCATTTTGGCAGAACTAGAAATTGTTCAATAGCTTGGTGATACCAGGTATAATTACTACTGTATAGTTTGAGCATTGGGGAATGTATGTTTCAGTGTTATGGAATATACTCAACTATGTTCATAATAATTTTAACTTAATTTTCTCTTTTAAGAGCATACCTTGGTTCTGGTTTTCCCTTTCCCTCAATAATTACTACTATATAGTTTGAGCATCGGTGAATGTTATGTTTCAGTGTTATGGAATATGCTCAACTATGTTCATAATAAATTTAACTTAATTTTCCCTTTTAAGAACACACCTTGGTTCTGGTTTTCCCTTTCCCCCAATAGATTGCAACAAGTTTCAGTGTTCATTTTGAAAAAAGTTACTTACGCCTCTCTCTCTCTCTCTCTCTACAAGAAAACTATTTATAGAAATCGGTGCAATATATTGTTAGAAATCTCATAGAATGGGAAAATCTTGGGAAGGGCTGTTTTTTTTATTTTTTTATAGGTTGTTTTACCTTGATTTTACAAGTGGTTAATTCGACAAGTTGAACCTTTTGTATTTGATCCATGTCAAAGAAATTCGACAAGTTGAACCTTTCGTATTTGATCCATGACATAGAGATTCGACAAGTTGAACATTTGAAATAAAAAAACCCTTGTGACCAAGCTACACCTCAAAATTTATATTGTTGAAAATGTCAAGTAACCTATGTCTTTGGTTTTAATTAAATGTTGCATTGTATTATCTAGTTTTTAAATCCATGCGTTCTTTTTCACAGTAATGCAAGTGATGCCTTGGATAAGCTACGGTTTTTGAGTGTTACAGAGCCTGATCTAATGAAGGATGCTATTGATTTTGATATCCGAATTCAAACTGATAAGGATAACGGGATTATCACTATTACGTAAGTTAATTAGCTTTTTTTTTTTTTTTTTTTTTTTTTATATATATATTTTTGTTTACTTTAAATGCATTTGGTGATGTAACTTTCTTTTATGCAGTGATACAGGCATTGGTATGACTAAGCCGGAACTAGTTGACTGTCTTGGAACTATTGCTCAAAGTGGAACTGCAAAGTTTTTGAAAGCTCTAAAGGTGTTGCCTCTTTTTGAGAAAGATTTAGGATTATATTGACCTTATTCTGTTTTTCTGTTATGTATCTTGTGTGCTGTGCTGACGAAGGTGTTTCATTCAATAGGATAGCAAGGGTGCTGGTGCTGACAACAACTTAATTGGTCAATTTGGTGTGGGATTTTATTCTGCTTTTCTAGTTGCTGATCGGGTATGTATTTTTGGATAAAAGTGATTATAATATGGTACTTCAATTTAAGTTTTTAGGTGGCAGTTTATAAATGTATATTTTTTGTGTGGTTTGAAGGTGGTTGTCTCAACAAAGAGTCCAAAATCCGATAAGCAATATGTTTGGGAAGGAGAGGTAAATGCTAGCTCATATACCATAGCTGAGGAGACGGATCCTGAGAAGTTGATTCCAAGAGGAACTCGCCTTACACTGCACCTTAAGGTATGTCGGAAATTCCCATTTTCAACCTTCTGTTATTAGTTATTAGTTTCTTTATTTGTGAGCTTATGGTTGTTTGTGCATTTTGCCCATGACTTGTTTTCAGAGGGATGACAAAGGTTTTGCTCATCCAGAGAGGATTGAGAAGCTTGTGAAAAACTACTCCCAGTTTGTCTCATTTCCAATATACACTTGGCAGGAAAAGGGATTCACCAAAGAAGTATGACTATGCACTCTTGATCTTTTGGTTTTAATGACACTATGTATATTTTTGAGATTGTTTCATTTCCCAGCCCTTTCATGAAAACTGGATGTGAAATTGATTTTTAAGCTTTTATCATAATTTGTCTCATTACAGGTGGAGGTTGATGAGGATCCAGCAGAGGCGAAAAAGGACAACCAAGATGAGAAGACTGAGGTAATGTTTTGATTACAATGTGTATTCCCTGAACCAATTGTCCATGAAATTATGATTCCAGATGTTAAAGTTTAACTGCTACATATTTGATGACCGTTTTATAACTTCACTCATATATTTATAACAGAAGAAGAAGAAAACCAAGACTGTTGTTGAGAAGTACTGGGATTGGGAGCTGACAAATGAGACCCAACCTATCTGGGTTAGTTTTATGATTTCCAACTGCATGATGCGTGCTTAAAGTGGAAGTTGGTTACTTGAAATGGAGATTTACCCTTTGTTCTATATATGCAGCTTCGTAATCCTAAAGAAGTCACTAAAGAGGACTACAATGAGTTTTACAAGAAAACATTTAACGAATACTTGGAGCCATTGGCATCATCACACTTTACCACAGAGGTAGTTTTTTTGCTCAAGTGCAATCTTTATGTGTGATGATTCTTATATATACTTTGATTCATCTGGAAGATTTAGCTTGATAACCTCAGTTTTTCTCTAAAGAGGAATCATAATACTAATTTGAACGCTAATGTGTTGGTGGTGATGTTGCAGGGTGAGGTAGAATTTAGGTCTATACTTTATGTTCCTGCCTACGCTCCATCAGGGAAGGATGACGTAATCAATCCCAAGACCAAGAATATAAGACTTCATGTGAAGAGAGTATTCATTTCAGATGACTTCGATGGAGAACTGGTATAGGCACTTTGCTGTACCAGCTTGACTTCTTGAGTAACTAAATAGTTTAATTTTTTTCTTTTCATTAGTTTATTCTGCTCTGATGTATTATTTACTTGGAACAGTTCCCAAGATACTTAAGTTTTGTCAAAGGTGTGGTTGACTCAAATGACCTTCCACTCAATGTGTCACGTGAAATTCTTCAAGAGAGCCGCATAGTAAGTAGATAGGGTGCAGGCATGCACTTTACATATCCACATAATTTTCTTTGATAATACATGTATAAAACACTTGGTTTCAAATTGCTTAAATTTTGCTTTTATGTTGTGCACGAAGGTGCGGATCATGAGGAAACGGTTGGTCAGAAAGGCTTTTGACATGATTCTGGGTATATCCATGAGCGACAACAGAGAGGTATGATCTAATTCTGAAAATTTGTAGTTAGAAAGTTTTTTTCATTTTTCTTATGAAGTTGTATTACTTGTCTCTTTATAAAACTGCTATTTATAGAAATGCTTTTCCTGTTAATATTTTACCAGCTGCCTTGTTCTGTGTGTAGGACTATGAAAAGTTCTGGGATAACTTTGGCAAACACTTGAAATTGGGTTGCATTGAAGACCGTGAGAATCACAAACGTCTTGCTCCGTTGCTTCGGTTTTACTCATCACAAAGTGATGAAGAGTTTATCAGCTTGGATGAATATGTTGAGAACATGAAACCGGATCAAAAGGATATTTATTACATTGCTGCTGACAGTGTGAATAGTGCAAAGAACACACCTTTCTTGGAGAAACTGGCGGAGAAGGAACTTGAAGTATAAGTTTGTTTTTATTAGAGTTTATAAATTTTGATAAACTATTGTTTATTTATTTATTTATTGGTGCTTTTGTTATGTAATTTTGTAGGTGCTGTTTTTGGTGGATCCAATAGATGAGGTTGCAATCCAAAATATCAAAACATACAAGGAAAAGAATTTTGTTGACATTAGCAAGGAAGACTTGGATCTAGGTTTTATTCTTTTAATTATGTTTTCTTTTCGTAATTAATTTTGGATTAATGCTATATTGGACAAACACTCAACTTTCTGAAGCATATTTACGTTTCATTGATAAAATATTTGCCAGTATGCCGTACAGCGGCATGTATTCATGGTAACTATTTGAACATGCTAAATGTAGTTTGCTGTTTCTGTAGGTGATAAGAATGAGGAAAAGGAAAAGGAAATGAAGCAGGAGTTCAGTTCAACAATTGACTGGATTAAGAAACGTTTGGGCGATAAAGTTGCAAGTGTGCAGATTTCAAACCGACTGAGCTCTTCGCCTTGTGTCCTGGTGTCAGGAAAATTTGGTTGGTCTGCGAACATGGAAAGGTTAGTTTTTCTTTATCGTACGTATTTTATAATATATTTTTGATTTTTTTTTTCTTTCGAAAATGAAAGTGACACTGCTGTGTTTAAATCAAATTTGCTGCTGCAGGCTAATGAAGGCACAAACTATGGGTGATCCCGCTAGCATGGAATTCATGAAAAGCAGAAGGGTTTTTGAGATCAACCCTGACCACTCTATTATCAGGAATTTGGATGTATGAATATTTTTTTGTCATGTATAGTAAGTCTAATGATAATAACAAACTATAAATTGAAATAATGGTAATGTATTCTATTGGTAAATTTCAGGCTGCATGTAAAACTAATCCCGAAGATCAAGAGGCCCTAAGAGCGATTGATCTTTTGTACGATGCAGCTTTGGTTTCAAGTGGATTTACGGTAAGCTATTGGTTATTGCTACTCTTATACAATGATTTAGGTTCCACTGCGAAATTGGATCCTATGATGTACTGACATAGTCAACACTATATATTACACTGACACGTCAATACCGATAATAATTTGAGAAAATAAAATATTAAATGTAACATGTGTCAGTGTCCCACACTAACACGGGTTGGATACTAAACAAATCTTTAATCTAAACTGTTGGTGCTATATCGCATCATATAAAGATGACTTGCACCTCACGAATGATGCTAAATATTTGGTAAATGGATCACATGCTAGTGGATTTTAGCAGTCATTCAAACCAAAATGTGCATTGTGGTAAGGATTGTATCCTCTAACTCAATTTATTGGTGTTGCAGCCTGACAATCCAGCACAGCTTGGAGGAAAGATATACGAGATGATGGGTATGGCTCTTGGTGGTAAATGGTCATCTCCTAATCATTTTGAGTCCGCTCAAACACAATACCATGTCCCAGAAACTGTAGAAGCTGAAGTGGTCGAGCCTACTGAGGCTGGCAATCAAAAGTGAGATGACTGATAAAGATTTTTGTTTTCACTTCTCTCTTCTAGCAAAACTATATATCTGAAGAAAATTGGTGGTGGAATTTTTTTAGACATGTTGAGTAACTTTCAGTATAAAGCCAAGCATGTGTAATTCGTCGTTTTTGGCTTGATATTAGTTAACCTATTCATTATCGCCATGTCTTATTTGACATCTTTTGTAGTTCATTTTTTATTTTTTAGAACCATATACTACTCTGGGACAGTTCTAATGATCCGGTAACCTTGCCATTAGACATGACATAAAAATGTGATTAAAACTCACGAACTTTAACTGGACATTTAGTGTGACGCAGGGTGTCTTTTAATGGTTGATGTTTTAATTACAACATATAAGTAAAAAATAATCATACACCTATTGTGATTTTATGGTTGTCTAAATATAATATTAGTATTCTATTATTTTTTATGAAATTTATTTCTATCAGTTTCTTTTGTTAGTTTTGCTTCACAGTCAAGCTTATATAAGCGTAGAGTAAAGAGTTTCAAATTGTACATTCATGGTGACGTAAAATTAAAAGCAAGTTATATTGGGATGTGATAATAATAATATTGACGGCACATTATATCCAAACATGCATTAATTGAAGTGGACATGAGAAACCAGTGTTCGCTAAAATTTTCAGTTTTTTAAGCATCACTGTTGTTGTAGTTTAAGCTTTGGATGGAATGCAGAGAAAGTGATAATGAAATCAATTTTTGGATAATTTTCCTATTCAAAACGCGTTCTCCTTAGTTGTATCTCAGTAATCTTTGTTGTGATATACAATATGTTTAATAGATACTATCTGATGAATGTGGCGATATGATGTGTGAATTGAGTCATTATTGATCACGAACACGAATTTTTAAACGGTTGCACCATGTTGTAAAAAAAAATAGAAAATCATTTAATCAGTGATACTTATTTTGTCGTGACAATGATTAGTTTTTGTTAGAAATCTTTGACATCATTGGATCATGGATCGAAAAACAGTTACATTGTTTCTTTTTGCAACTAAAACATTTTAGATGCATTATGACTTATGAGTTTAAAGCCTTTAAAATTCGCTCAATATATAAGCATGATGGTTGATGTTTTTGAACTATATGCAAACCAATGCACACTAAATCTTGGCTGTTGAATTCATGTCTAGGTTGTCTCTTTCTTTCTGTCTTTCTACAAGCTAATATTAATGATACTTTGCTAGTTGATTCACCAATACCATTCATATCAATTCGTTGCTGCTATAAAACAAATTAAAGTTAACAACCATTAAACCATATAAATTTAGTAAAAAAAATCATTAAACAAATAAATTGAGTTTTTTTTTGTTATTTGCCTTTTTTTTTTTCCTCTCTCTTCGACAGAAATTGTATGCCCGTTGTTGCTTCTTATTCATAATGATAGTTGTTACTAGTTCATTACATCGTAAGTTAAAAGTACAGATAACCAATATCAATGGTGTATTGTCATAATGATCATATACAAATTAGAAAATGAAATAAAACATTTTTTTTTTTTGAAACGGCTTATATATATATATATATCACCAACTTATACGAGAAGTACAAAAGGTAGGCGAAGGCAAAAGCGCCAAAACAAAAGCTACAAGACTGAGGTTACAACATTGCTGCGACCAACAGCAAGCCACCAAACAGAAAAACCAGAAAAAAGCCCAAACCAGTCCTAAAAAACAGAAAAATCTGCAACCAAACAGCACAGTTCCTGCCTCATAACAGAAGCCGAAAACACTACAGACACCAGCAACACCGAAAGTCCCGGACGCCTCTAAAACTACCCCAACTATCTCAGAAGACATTCCTTGGGGTTCCGACACCACTCATAATAGAGGCAGGGAGGACTTTTCAGTCTAGTAACCGCCCAATTCCACGAAAGCACCATAATTTCATCAACAATTTCACCAAATTCTTTCACAAGATTACTAAAAATCCTATCATTTCTCACTTTCCAAATGTCCATAATACCGCATGCCAAATCATCCAATATCCTTTACAAAGCTTTTTCTTCCCGGTCTCCCCACTCCAACATTCAAAATGTTGAAACAGAGATCGAGGTGTAATAAAATTAAACAATAAAACAAAATTTGTATATATTGCATTGTTATACATGCTAAGCAATACCTTTTTTATTTATTAAAAATCATAATAACCAAAGGCATGTATGTACCTCTTGTGTGAAAAAACACTAAGTGTTAATTCTTTCAATTGGTAGAAGGCTTTCCTCATAAACTATTATTTGGCAGCTCTGGCCTGTTTCACCTTTGACACCAAGCTCTTCAATTTTTTGGGTGATTAAATTAAAACAAACTAGTTTGTTATCCTTTTTTTTCAAGTATATATCACCATTTTTACCAACTCCAATAGGATGCTCAACACAGGTCAACGGACCCACAATAAAAAGTTTGATCCATGACTCCTTCACTCCGACTTCACCCAAAATTGATATATGAAAAGTTGTTGACTCTACATAATTTAAAATTAATCCAATTGAACCATTTAACACATTTAAGTGTCTAAACACTTGTCTAGAATCAATATCATTCATGTTCAAAGGTATGAAGGTTTTCACAAATACCTCACTGTATAAGTCAAATGACACCAAATAAACTTCATCAGATGTTTCACATTCGCCCCACCAGTGGCACACTCCATCCATGTACACTTGAACCATACCACCATAAGCTTGTGTAGGCATATTTATATCAAGTTTTCTCCAAGAGTTGCTTTTAAGACAATATATCTCCCACAAGGAAGAGTGATATCCATCTTTCCATGTCTCATCCGAATCTTCGTCAGTTTTTGGATAAAATGATATATATCGAATCACTTTGTAGTCATCTTTAACTTGGTCATAACCAAATCCATGAAGACAAATCATAGGATCCCAACATGGAGATTCAAACGCAAAAGGACTAGGAGGAGTGGCTTTGAATTCCCCGGTAGTCGTGTTCCACAATGCAATTCTTTGTAGTTCTTCAATACAAAGAATGCCACCATCTCTACCATCATCTTCAATACAAAGAATGCCATTAACACACCCCCGAACAAGGAAATGAAATTCATCCTTTTGAAATGGATTTGGCCAATCTAATTTGACCATATTTTGAAACCTCTCACCAAAAAGAGAATACAACATAGGACGAGATATGTGACCGAATCTATGGGGTTCACGAAATTGTAGGAAGTGGGATGTATCGTTGCAATAAGGATTCTTGGATAAGAAATTCTTTCGAAACATGTTCATGAAATAAGAATTTTTAAACAAAAGAGACCATGATTTACGCACACAACCAAATCGAAACAAAGATTTAAGAGGAAGTTTTGACAAAATAACCAACGCAACATCTTCATATACGTGATCACTAACCTTTTCTTTCGTTGCTACCATTAATTCCCCCATCTCTAAACTCCAGTGAGAGAAGCCGCTGAAGACAAACAAACTGTCAACAATTGTTTGAATTCTTTTACGAGAAATTCTTGTGTATGAACGAACCTAACCTATCATCCTTACAAACAACAAACTAAAACATGACACTTCATTGTTTTTCCACCATAAATGGTGTTGGTGGTGAATGGTGATGGAAGATCACGAATTAGTGGTGCTGGAGAGAGAGGACTAGTTGATTCATTTTTTTATAATTATTTTAAAAGAAAACAACGACGTGTCATATTTTAATTTATTGTTTGTAAGGATGATAGGTTAGGTTCGTGCCTACACAAGAATTTTTCTTGTTTTACAAAATGGATTAAGTTTATACAAACAAACCCTCCATCTCTGATCATATTTTTAAACAATATTTTTTTACGTATTTTTTTTAATTCAAGAATAATAATAATTATTTGGTCAAAAAGCATATTAATAATAACTATTAAAAATTGTAAGATTTGGTCAAGATTTGTTATAGTCGACAGTATTTACTTTCCATATTTTTGTATTTCAAATACATTTATGAGTGAAAAAAAATACTCGTACTGGGATGACCGCTGCTAGCATGGGCTAGAATTTCATCATAGTTGAGGGAGACAATATTACGATGTATCTAATGTCAGTTAAATTCAAACATGGGATAAAAGAGCGGAGGTTTATTAACTAATAAACGCAAAAAAAAAACTAATACTTAAGCATGAAATTTTTGGATGAAGATGCATTATCATTCTCACTTGTAATTACATTATAGGCTCCCTCGGATTTTTGGATTAGTTTTTTTGGATATAGGCTCCTTTTAGGGTAAAGATATGGTGTCAATCTAACTTGTAGGATTTTTTTCGTAGTCAAATATGATGCTCAAACCCATTATAGGCTCCCTCGGAACTTTGAACATTATAATGAATCAATGCTTAAGTATTAGATTTTACTCAAATATGACGGGTTTTACATTATAGGCTCCTTTAAATTTTTGGATTTTTTTCGTAGTCAAATATGATGCTCAAACCTATTATAGGCTCCCTCGAAACTTTGAACATTATAATGAATCAATGCTTAAGTATTTTTATTAACTCCTCTAATGTCTTAAGCTTTTAGGGTAAAAAATAAACCATGATTATTGATCAATGGTTGATTGAAGCTTTTGATACATTTTATTGAAGAAACTATGTTAAGGGAAAATCTGTCATAGTAAAACATGATGAAGTTATACAAATGGTATTGGTGCCCGAGTGATTGTTTGATAAGGTAACGCATGGTGGTGTCAATTGGCCGGTGTTTTGTTGGGTCGGTTATGGTGTTGGTAGGCCTGCTGCTACGGTTGTGTTGTGGGTTCTGTTTCCTGCTAAATTGTGTACCGTATCTTTATGGCCCTTTTTGTATCTTCTGTTTGTTTTGTGAGCTTTTTAGTGTGTCTTGTTGTTCTGAATTTTATCAAACCTGCTTCTATTTTGCTCTAAGTACGTATTTTATTACAGGATATTGATTATGGTCAGCTTCTGGTATTGATGGGATCTGCTAAAACAGCAAGTGTGGTAAGGAATGAGTGCAAGCACTGCTGGCCTATCCTGCCAACTGGTTTTGAGCTGATGCACAAAGAAAGGATATGCAAATGGAAAAGCTCCATATCAGATAAAATATTGCTACTGAAGTTTTGTAGCTAGAACCCCAACTGTTACAACAGGGAAAACAATTACAACAGGGACTGATATAGCAGAACCCCAACTGTCATAACAGTAAAACAAAACAAGCCCAACCAAGCATAAAAATGCGACAGAAAATTCGTTAAGTAATATTACTTTCAGCATCGATAACATGATCATCCTTACAAATCAAAATATCCAAATTTTAACACAAAATAAAGCTAAAAAAATCCAAAAGTTGTGTCTTAGTCGTGTCTTTTGATGGCTGGATCATTCAACTTGCGTCTTTGATTATTGTGCTGATATTTCATGTGGTGTTGTTCCTACAAAAAGACACAAAGGAATTAGTGTTTTTTGTATTAAAATTTGATTGTATTCCCACACAATAAAAAACTAATAGATTGTATTTTCTTATAATAAGAAGACTTCAAACCAATACCTGCAACAAATTAGAACAAGTAGCATTATGGTTTGTGACCTGAGAGTAATAAGGAGCCTGCAAAGAATATATAATTAACCACTTATGTTCATTATAAAAATGTTCAAATAAAAACAAAACAACACCAAAATCAATATTTGCACCTTGTTTACTTGACCAAAATGTTCTTGATTTGGATTGAAGGGAGTTAAAGTATTCACATTACCATTTTCACTGCTACAAACATAGTTATGCTCCTGTTATAGATATTAACATACAAAACATAGATAACTAGTATGCAATATCATATTAAATATTTCAAATAACAAAAAGCCAATCATTTTTAATTAAATGAAAGTAAGAATGAAAGTAATAAATCAGATTTACTTGAATACTATCTTGTGTCCCAGTCCCATCAATAATTTAATAGCTAAGAAACTCTTCATTTGTAGTATTTTGAACTACATGCAATCTTTGTCCCTGTCATAGAAAAAATTAAAATTAGACACACACACAAACGTATATACACACACACACTACTATGTTCAACTACATAAATAGTAGTAGTATTTAACCATTCAACCATTTAGGACTATGTTCACACTAAAATATATACATAGAAATAGACAGACCAATGAATCTTATATTTGCACCTGATTTGCATGACTAGTATATGCTTTGTTTACATTGGCCCTGCCAATCAGTGGAAGTTGTGATGCTAAGAAGAAAAGAGATGAATATATCAATTTCTTATTCAAAAGCAAAACTACTGAAGCAAGCAATAAGCCATAAGCAATTTTCTATCATATACACATAAGCCACAACTGCAACATACGAGTGCTTTCATATTTTCAGTAAAGCATTAATCTTGCAATTTTTTCTAACTCAATATCAACACACATGTACTTAATAGCATAATTTTATCCTCAACCCACATGGTTAGGCTCAAGAATCATTGGGGGTATACATATATGCACAATTTCTTAACATACCTGATTCACAAAGGCGAGAGTACGAAAACAGAAGACGATGACGACGATTCACAAAGGCAAGAGCACGAAAACCAGAAGACGACGACGCTAGTTCACAACAAACGAGAGTGAATTCCAACAACAGTTTTGATTCGCGGGAAAGGGGAGACAATTACGGCGGGAGTGCGTGGTGATGAACGTGGGTTTGATTTCTGTTTTTAGAGACTGTGAGTTTTTTTTTTCATTAAAAAAAAAAAATCAGAAACTGCAGCGCGTGCAAATGAGCTACAATCACGCGTCCGTGAAATTTCGTTGCCTATCCTTCCATATTGAACAACATTTCTCAAAAGATATATAACTCATAAATTATAGTATGCTTTTTTTTTTTCCTTTCAGAAAAAAAACAGCCAATTTAAATGAAAATCAACATTGTTACCACTGAGGCACAAGATAATGTGAATACAAAGTTTCAAAACACGGTTTCAAAATCAAATGACAGTTTCAGTAGTAGCAATTTCATATATAGAATCATGTGCTTTTGTACAGAATAGAGCATATTCCAATTTAAAACCTTTCAAGCCATATCTCACATGATATATATCGGTGTATTATGGGGTCACAATTCGCAATACATATTCAGAATCACAAAGACAAATGGCAATGTGTTAGTTAATGGAATGGAAAACATATATTTTTTGAAGAAGTTGAGTTTTCTATTGTATTGTTAATTTTTTATTTTTTTTAAATGAAACCAATTTCATTAAAAAGGATGGAGTTTCTTCGATCCAAACAAGGTCCGAATTGGATAAAAGAGCAAATTTTGCTAAGTAATGTGCAGCATAGTTAGCCACGCGTCTAACATGAGCAAAACTAATAGAATTAAAGCTAAGACTAAGTTTGATGCACTCATTTACAATTGTTTCTAAATATGTCGATACATCGTCTCCAATTGCCGTAATCACATTCCATGAATCTGATTAAGTTCTCCTTAATATTGTGGTAACCATCTACAAAACTCCAACAACATCTTCCATAACTAATATAAAATGCTAAAATCCCCATTATACAACATGCTCTTCCCGACAAAGAATTATACATGAAAGCGAAGTCATGAGGGTAGAAAAGTATGTTTCTGCGTTGTATAGAGATTTCTGTGTGTAATAATTTCAGTACAAATAGTGTGTTGCTCAAAACAATAAATCTATAAACTTGAAAAATGAATGTTTCTTCTTTCCAAAAAATAAGTAATAGATTCTTTCTCTTCTCTGGACGGTGGAAATGAGGCCAATAACATTTGCAGAACAGTAATGGCCTAGGCTAAAATGAAAAAACTGGTCAGTTGTATCCTTCTTGCGCAGATGATTTATAAGGTGGACGGCGTAAATGCATCAAAGGTATTCACCAGCCTCCACAAAATGGTACTTTGACCAAATTAGAAAAAAGATTAAATATATTAATGGCCACTTAATATGAGGAGATGACTTTTACAGAAAGGGTTACAACAAGTGTTCCGAAATCACTAGAGATCAGACGATTGCCGGCCGAAAGGTCCACACTCATTGAGGTGGTTGTGCCAAGGTAAGAATTTTTTTTTTTTTTTTTAACATTTTACAATTTCTTACTTTATTTCGTTTTGTGGAGGTTGATGATTAACTTTAATGCATTTAGGCCGTCCACCTTAATCATCTATGCAAGCAAGAACTACAAATGTTGCTAGCCTCATTTCCACCGTCCAGAGAAGAGAAAGAAACAATCAGTGTATTAGAAGAAAACTTAATAATTTCTCGAGTATGAATGAATCATACACAAAGTTATAAAACAACTCAAAAATTATAGAGATCAGTATATTTCATTTTGCTTTGGTTTCTTTAATCTGTTTCATTTCACTTTGATCCAATAAGTTACAAACATTATACAATTTCCTCCAATTTTTGTGGGTTAATATTTGGTCCCTGAGTTTTGCTGTTGGATAAAGAAGAAACAAAGGCTATAATGTTGATTAGAACGACAATTGTGTGTAGTATGATTAGACAATTGTTACTCAATAGTTTGGATCTCAATCTGAAATATTTTGAGTTAACAGTCCTTTTTATTCTCGTCTCCTTTGGCTTGTGTTATGTTTTTCTATTCATCTCCTTTCTATCGTCCCTTTGGAACTGAGAATGTTCTTAAGACCGAAAATAGTGTTGTATGATTTTTGTTCATTAGTTTTCTATGCTTTCTTGAGGTGTACACTCCCAGGTCTCAAGTCAAATACCACTCAGGCCAACCCGTTTTGTTGTCATTTTCAATAATTGTTAGCAGTTTTTACAGTAACAAGTGTTTCACAGTGAACTTATTAGGTCCCATTGTAGGTCTTTTTGCATTTTTCTATTTGACTTGGAAACCTTTTTTGGCCAAGCGATTCTAAATAGAATTATATAGTTTGAGGATTGATGAATGTTATATTTCAGTGCTAGCCTATTTTGTTCATCTTGATCATTGTTAATTAGCAAAGTGCATATATATAACTAAAATTTCACTCATGCTATATACTATTGGAAAAATTACAAGGCCAAATGAAGGTGAGGTAAAATAAAAGTGACAATAAACGGAGAAGAAAAAGCCATTATCTATTTTAGTGAATTCAGGTTCTATTTGTGCTTCATTTAGTAGTGTTTTCACTACTTATTTCGGACTCGTATACTTTTGTAGACATTGCTCTATGAGATTTTGCACATGTAAAGTGGCAAGTAAACTAAATCTGAAAAAGTTATTGTTAGCAATCTCTCGTAGTTGTAAGATGAACTAAACAGAACAGATTATTCAATAGTGCTTATTTCAGTTCATAATGATATATTTAGAAATCCAAGGACATATTGTGGCACTAATACTATCATCTTGCTTAGATAAAGATTATTCAACTATTTCAAGGACCTTATATAGCACTGCCCTGAAAAATATTACATGCGGATTTACTTCAAGAATTTATTGCGGAATTTGGGATAACATTGCAGGAAATGTGTTGTGTCTACAAAGCACAATAAATTTAGAAGGCAATTTCTGTCGAATTTGAAAATCCACTAAGGTTTTAGGGTGTACCTGAGATCCAAAGTCCTCGTAAATTTTCGCAGGAAATAAGAACATATGAATGAACATTGCTTTGTTCAAATTTCACAACAATAATAGCGTTGCAGTAAAATTATAACCACTATTTATCAACACATGCTATGATGCTAACATGACATAAATGTAAAGTTCAATATGACTGATAATATACAAAATTATCCCACACATATCAGAAGGTGTTTCTACATCAAACTTTAAGTTGTTGACATGAAATTAAATTAATAATAAAATACTGTAAGTGATAAGGAGTGAAATCATAATATTAATTAATTACAGAATACTGTAAATGAGATATGCAATGAAATCATAAGAAATTAATAACCACGTTCATGATAAAATAAAATAAATTAATGAATTTATTCTCTTTCAATCGACACAAGGCTTTCCTTGTAAGTTATTATCTGAGAATAATAACCTCCTTTAACACCAAATTGTTGGATTCTTTGTGTACTTAAATTAAAGCAAACTAGTTCATCATCGTTTTTTCTAAAGAATATATCACCATTCTTACTCACTCCAATAGGCCAACCGATGTCATGTAATTTAATAGTGAAGAGTTTGGTCCATGATTCCTTCACCCCGACTTCACCCAAAATTGATATGTGAAAAGTAGTTGTGTTTGCAAAATTCGAAATCAACGCAATTGACCGATTTAACATTGCTAAGTATCTATAATCAATATCATTCGTGTTTGTCAGTATAGATGTTGTCACAAACATTTCAGTAGTCAAGTTAAATGACACGAGATAATTTTTATTGTATGTTTTACTCAACCAATGACACACTCCATCCATGTACACATGACCGCCCACTTTATGTCGAGAAGATGAAGGCATATCTACATCAAGCTTTCTCCAAGAGTTGCTTTTTAGACAGTATATCTCCCACAAAGAATAAGGAGTATTTTTTCCCATGTTGCATGTTGTAGGATAAATTATTGCATGTCGAATCAACTTATAGTTATTTCTAATATGGTCATAACCAAACCCATGAAGATGAAGATAATTCAAGGAAGGTTGAGAAGCAAAAGGACTTGAAGGAATGATTTTGTTTTCCTTGGTAGCTAGATTCCACAATACAACTCTTCCTTGAGAGTTATAATCAATACAAATAATGCCATTGACACTAGTATAACCACAAATTTTAAAATGAATTCGATCATCGGAAAATAGATTTGGCCAATCTAATTCAACCCTATTCTCAAATCTCTCTCCAGAAAGAGAAAACAATCCCCCATGTCTAGCCGGGTAACCACTAATCACGTCAGTGTCAAACCATGATCGGTTGTAACGTAGGAAGAGAGATGTATCATTGTAATAAGAATGATTCTTATATAAGAAATTTCTTCGAAACATGGTCTTGAAATAAGGATTATCTAACAAGAAAGACCAAGATTTACGCACACAACCAAATCGAGTCAAGGATTTAAGAGGCAACTTTGACAGAATAATGATGGCAATATCGTCATGTATATGATTGTTCACCTTTCCATCAGCTGCGATCACTGATTTCTCCATCTTTACTTCAAGTAGAAGGGAATGAGTTGAGAGAATCTTTCTGAAGCCAACCCTAATTCAAGTGTAACATTAAAGAAAATTTGATCGGAATTATAAAATTGTTTGCTCCCAAATTAGAGATGTCACGCCTACGTTAAGATTTCAAACAAAATTTATACAAATACTTATTAATATAACTTGTTACTCAAGTGTTATATTTTTTAATATAATAACTTGTAACTCAAGTGTTATATTTTTTAATATAATAACTTGTAACTCAAGTGTTATATTTTTTAAATATAATAACTTGTAACTCAAGTGTTATATTTTTTAATATAACTTGTTACTCAAGGGTTATATTAAAGGCAATTCTTCGATTGGATAACTTGTTGCTCCCAAAACGGTACTACGCGGACGTCATGCCTAACTTGTTTACTTTTGAATAAGATTTTGTTGATTTAAAAAAAAAAAATTATGAGAATTGTTATAAGAATTAATATTATATTTGTTATATTTTTTTGAGGTAAAAAGATAAGTATAGTTTGTATTTTTTTTTTTAAAGATATTATATTTGTTATATAGTATTTTTTGAAAGATATTATATTTGTATATCATTGGTATCATTGAAAAAGATAAATATATTTTGTTACAATATGAAAGTGTAGAATATACGCGTCAGCATAATAAGAAGATGGACACGGATTGTCCGTCTAAACACTGGTATTTTTTTTTTTAAGGAAAACACTAGTATTTATAATTCAAGTACAACAACGTAGATTTTTTTAAAATATATATAACAATGTAGAAATTGTTTCAAAAAAATATTTGTTATCGTTGTGAACTTTGAGATTTTTTTGGGTGTGCCGTTAATGTTGAGATTTATTTTCACTTCCCTAAGTTTTTTTTAAGTACTTTTATTATGTTAAAGAAAAATACATATCAAATACAGGTGGATATTTGTAAGTTGGTTTTAGTCTTAACTTCATATTTGGTCCTTACTATTATCTTGGATTTTACTTTGGTCTCTAAATTTTAAAAAATTTAATTTGATCACTTATGTTAGTTACGATTAGTTGGTCCCAGTTGTTCCGTATTGACTTAACTAGAATCAAATGTGGCTAACGGGCTGTTATTATAACAGTATAATTTCATTCTTTCAAAAAAAATATATAATTTCATTTTTGGTCTCATATTTATTTTTAGTTTCATTTTCGTCGTTGACATTTTAAAAGTTTCAATTTGGTAGGTCATGCATATCTGTTAGTACTAATTAGGATTAGTTGGTCCCTTCAATTTGATCATTTACGATAGTTATAGTGTTACGAAAGTGTTCATATTTTTTCTTAATTACACTTTTCCCGTGAAAATAACAAGAGCTGTTATTATAAGCATTAGGATCTTACACCAACATCAAATAACGTTTCTAAGGTGGAAAAAAGGATTGCAAGAAACAATCAATGATTTTATGAGACGGTAAAAATAGATTTCAGGGACAAACCTATAAAATTCAACTCTCAAGTATAGAAATTTTAATGATTCAGAGTAGAATCCGATACACAGAAGAAATTGTTGAGGAATGTAACACCCCAAATTTTATACATGTTCTTTTCTATAATTATCTCAATTTGTAATTTAGTGTTCAATAATTTATTATATGTGTAAAGAATTTAAGAAAAACCTTGACATTTTCTACTTTGGTTAATTATTTATAATTGGCTCCCATCTATTATTCAAACCATTTAATCTTTATAAATCAATTTGGTGTGGAGAAAATAAGATAATTATTTCTTAAATTTTCTTTTTATTCTAATCCTTTATTGTTGCATTTTAATTTGTGATTTATTTTAAAGTTAATTTTGTATTATATTATTAAATTAGTTTTGGTTTAGACATTGTGATATATGTGTGTGTGTATATTATAGTACACGTTTTTTTAAGGAATCTCTACGGCACACATCATTTAGTCTATGCTTTGAAGTTTTTGCTTGAAGTGCGTACGGTGGACGAATTGGATTTTTATTGAATTGTAATTTTAGAAGTAATTTTGAAGGATATTAATTTAAGAATTTTAATTAAATTATGTTAAGAATTTTGTATAGGTTTTGCTAAGAATTTATTATTGATGATAATATAAAATAGTAGTGATTTTTGAAAAATGAAAATGAATTAGGTATAATGTCTTGGACTAAAATCCGGTGACATTTGAGAGGAAGAGGTTTAGGGTTTGAGAGAGAAGAACGTAGTAAACTGACATCAAATAAAACTAATGCTTAAAATAATCTAATTCACCAATACTTTTAGTTCACTGCTATTACAATTTAAAGTAACGAGAATGTGAATCGGTTGCTCTGGCCCTTGCAGAAGGTGATGGCGGTGCAACGGTTCTATTCACATGTACATCGATATGCAAATGCAAAGTGAGAAAAAGAATTAGATGTGATCCTACAATAGTTTTATTTTGTTGAGATAATATGAGTCTTTGATTAAAGAGCTATAATAGTTCATATTTGGTGTAAGTTAATTCATTTACATATAAAAGCCTCACATTGGTGGCTTGATCAATCATTTGATTTGTGCATAACCCTTCAAATAACATCAAATTAATACAAAGCAAAACAGTGGACCATCATTCTCAATTTCTCACCCATTTCAAACATTAAAAAAAGGCAATACAATACAAATTATGTATAAAAACAAATTTAAAACATTAAATTATCAAATTAGATAGTTATTTTAAAAAAATTATCACATCATTTTAAGTATTTATTAAATTTTTAATATATGGGAAATGCTAATCATTGCTTTTGGGCATTGGTTAAAGTACTAAAATAAGTAAGTTTGCATCGAAAAATGGTGTAATCATTGATAAGAAAAAAGTAAAGACTTGTATTTTCAAGACAAAGTTTCTATTAATAGAATCCTTAACTATTGTCTTTGTGACACTGGTTAGCAAAACCCTTAATATATTTATCATCAATTGTCTTGCCAATAATAGAAAGGTCACGAGTCTTAAGCAGACTAATGAAATTCTCTTAAAATGTGTCAGATACAGGTGTTCCTTATTCACAAACTTCAATGGCAATTCAAATATGTGGTGAATTACATTCAATCTATGGCTAGTGGGTTTCAACACATTGTCATATTCATTAATCATTCACTAGAAATAATTAATCACAAATTTAAATTTTGTTAATCATCCAAATTATTCTCAAAATTTATTGTCTGATTTTGTGTCAAAATTCAATATTTCTCTTCTAAATTCCTGAAGGAAAAAAAATGTGAAAATCTTATCACCAAAAGGACAAATTTTAGATACCCTTGGTTTTATTTTTTGAATGGCAAAATATATATATAAAAAACAGGAAGAGTAATTGTACAACAAACATCAAGAAGGATTTCAGAAGAGAACCTCAAGACAAGGAAAACAACCCTTGGATCACACTCGATCTCAACAAACGAGGTGAGAGAAAACCAGGAGAGCAGCCCCAAAAACAACAATAAAAAGAAAAAAACAACACCCCCACACCAACCAAACACCTGCAAGGACGGAAAAAGCAGAAGGAAACCCAAGAAGTCAGGCCGGAGAGGATGAGGCCACAAAACCCTCCACCTAATTTTGGGTTTTCTGATATGAGCAATGCCTTATATACGTGCCACATAGGATCGTCCACGTGTGCAAGAACTAACGGGAAATAGAAGCATTTGACGGAAGGGATCATATTGACTGACGGGGCAAAAGCAAAGGGACTAAATCGTTGATTTTAGAACTTATGGGATCAAAATGAAAACAATAAATTAGTTAGAGGACCAAATATCGAATTAAGCCAATTTATATATATAGCCTATTTTGTAACTCATTCTCAACCAAAGCATCGTTTGAATTTTTAACTAATCAAATATGACATTTCAAACAATTAGTAAATGGAGTATGGATGGTGACCATCTACGTCGCTTAAAAAGATTGAGCACATAAAACGTGATATAGTGATAGCGAAAAACAAATAAACCCAAAAGGATAATGCATGTATCATCCCCAAGGGGTGAAAAAGTCACAGCCAAAAAAATCAATCATTCAACAATAGATCTTCGTATAATTTTATCAACAAAAAAAAATATAGATCTTCATATGATTGAAAATTTGATTTTCCACAAAATTTATTGTAGAGAAAATAATTTTCTCAACTGTTTCAGTGGTAAGATAAAACCAATTAAGCCAACGTTGAAAACGATATAATTTTTAGTTTCTACTGATATTTTAAAACATCACTAATTTAGTGAGCCAAAAATATATTGTCATTCAAGAACTACTAACACATGAAAATATATTTTGGAAGGAAAGAAATGACAAAAATTTTAGAAATCAAGAAGTCCGTATTCATCAGCTTTTGAACAAAATTAAGCTGATCTCTTTTTGGTGTTTGAAGGCAAAATATCCCTAAATTGGTTTCGATTATCATAATTGGTGGTTTTGTCTGTTTACTTTATTCTTTATTGTTTTGAATTTGGTTGTTCTTTTCTGATACATCTTGTGCTAGAATGAACGAGTTTTCGTTAATATATCTCATTTTGGCTTATTAAAAAAAAAAACACCATAAACAAAATCAAGAACTACGACAAATTTAATTTAGTGGGGGCAACCGACCCCAATTTGAAACAAATTGATTCACCCATGTATGTGAGTTTGACCGTTAAACTCTTAAAAGCAAGTGATTGATGCATGGCGTTGGCTACTACGCGCGAGTAAAATATGTCATGTACCGTGCATTAGTAACTTTTTGATGAGCTTACACTACATTTGCTTGTACTATTGAAGAGTGTTATTTGAACAACTATTTTTGTTGACAACTTGTGAGACAACCTAAATGATTATTGACACAAAAAACAAATCAATAGAGAGAGAAAGTAAAAACAAAATGTGGATATAAAAGAGAAAGTTGTCACAAAGTTGTCAAAAAATAGTTATTCAAATATAATTTCTCATACCATTTAATTTAACACTTTTTTTTGTCCTCTTTCACCTCTTCCTCTTCTTCTTTCACCTGGGAAATAGATCATAACCTGCTTCAGCAAACTCATCAATCTAGTGAACACGTCCATCCACCATTGCAAGACCTCCTTTGTTTATCATAGTCAGTAGAACATTCACCTCAGTTATCTGCTCCCACCAAAGAACCACCGCGGCAGACATACAACATTTGGAAACAAAGTCTATGGCACAAAGAACATGATATCAAATCTTTAAAATACAAGACATAACCCTCCCCAATCAATTAGGAATACCATTGTTATAAGAAGAAAAATCCTTTCCACAATGAAAAAACTGAAACAGGGGAGCAACATAGATGTCTAGTCTTTCCTCTAAAAAAATAGATGTCCAATCTTTAACATTGGAAGAATCAAATTTAAGGTTTTATTTAACTATTCATGTTGTAAATCCTCTCCAACTTATTACGAACATCATTATAACTAGATTGAAATATTTTCAGCAATGAAAAAAGGAAAGCAACATGAATGTTCAATCTTCAATATCTGGCAGGTTCGAACTTCGACCCCTGCACATATTGTGCATTATCCCTTACCAAATGAGCTGCTAAGCTCATGGGGACGGCGAAGGTTTTAATTAACTAATGTGATAAAGAGTAGAGTTTTATTCAATAGTTTAAGAAAGAAAGAAAAAAAAGAAATTTAGTGACAATTTTTATTTTTTGAGAGCTTCACACCTCCTTTAAACCCCAAAGGAGGGATCTAGATTCTTTCACTTCACGAACTCAATTTACGGTTTTCAACTTCCTCCAAAATTCAATACTTGTTGTATACTCAATTGTAAATTGATCATTAACAGCACTTTAATTATCTTTTTGTGAAATGCTAATAACCGCTCTTAGCACACTTGATAAAAAAAAAAATTAAAATGGAAACTATGTTTTGACATTTATGTAGTCAACACATTGAAATATCAAAAAGTAATTTTTTTACATAGAAATTATCAATTGTTTCCATTTTTAACAAGACCTTATATTTTTAATAAATACTCTCTCCGTCCTTATATGTAAGCACTCATTCGATTTTGTTGTTGTCCCTAAACGTAAACCCCTTCTAAAATTATTAGAAGCATTTATTTTTATTTTTTTCCTAAACATACCCTTAATTAATACAACTAACTTGTCTTGAAATATGAAAAGACAAATTTAATATACATACAAACAAATGACAATTTGATAATATTAGCATACAAAATAATCACATTAATTACACTAACAGCTTTTTTTTTAAAATGTGAAAAATGCAAAAGGTGTTTAGAAATAGGGACGGATGGAGTATATCACTTTAATTAATAAAGAAAACTTTTCTTTAAAAAGATAAAGAAAAATTCACAAAATCAAGTTGAAAAAATTTAATCGAATGATTCAGCTCAAATAGTTTATAAACTCTATCAAATGACAAATCATTCAAAAGAACTCAAATTCATTTTTTAGATGAATAATTTTTTGTCTAAGTTTTAACCTACTACATAATTTCAAATCTTCTTTTTCCTTAAGGGGTGTTTGTTTTAAGTTTAAGAATGACATTCTTGAGAATACATGGGTAGAGAATGATTATACCCATGTTTATTATGAGGTTGAGAAAAAAATATTCTAGACCATTACAAAAGGTTAGTTTACTAAAATTTATGCCATTATTTATGCAATGAATCGAATATTTGACAAAAATATTAGTAACGAAAAAAATTTAAGGACCAAACTGTTACCTGAAATTAAGTTAAAGACTAAAAGTGTAATTTTGCCTAATTTTTTGCATATGAAATTTTTTTAATGTTCTTAATATTTGTGCAAAAAATTGTTCAAAATCTTAAAAGTTTAAGCATAATTAAACAAATTTAGATTTAATAGGGACTAAAACTGAGTGCATAATTTTTATATGGATTAAAAACACTATTAAAATTAAGTAAGGATTAAACTTAAAAGATCCAAATTTTATAAGGATAAAAAACATATGATGTCATTTACGACATGACAGTCATGTCACTTGAAATGTCCATGTGGCATGTATGGGTCAGCATTATGTTAGCCTAGTCATCACAATTTGACGGCAAGGACCAAACTTACAAACGGATAAAAACATTGGGGATGAAAAATTTAATAAATTTTGTTTTTTTTTTGGTAGATAGACGAAATGACAAAGCCATTATAAACTCACACATACATAAGTGGAGGTACCGAGGTTCGAACCCCGATCATGACATCCGATCTAATAATTTTAGCATTTTACCAGTTGAGCTAGGACTTATTTGCAGGACTTTAAACATAATTAACTCACAATAAATAACAATTGAGAAAATTTCTATCTCCCATTTACAAGACGAGTTTACAACTAAACCAAGTCAAAGAAACTACGCGTGACACAAGTCAGGTCAACCAGATGAGCCAATCACCCAACAAACACAACATTCGTTCAGCAAAAGACATTTTTCTCCTCATTCATTCCCATATGTTATTTCAAAATTTCCACATATTGACCGTTCCAATTTTGTCATTTTCTCTTCTTTTTCTCCGGTTCAGTCTTTTCTCCGGTTCGAATCCTTAAACCGTTCATACAAAAACCTCCCTATTCTTTCTCATTTTGACCTAAATCCCCTTTCTCTCTCCTCGATTCCATTTTCATCTGTGCTGAAACAACGAGATTCTCCTCCAATCCAATCGGTGAAGCTTTTTCTCATTTTCAATCCTATTTTTTCATCTTCAATTTTTTTTCTTCTTCTTCTTCTTCTTCTTCTTGTTTTGTGATTCCGTGAATTTCGATCTAGTTTTCTGAATATTTGAATATAGTCAATTTCAGTCAAAAATTTATGCTTTTTTTTTTAAGTTTTGCATTTTATGGTCAATTTTGTGTGGTGGGTCATTCAAATTTCACTTTTTTCACTTGATTCTTTGATATCAGCTTTTCTATGATGATGATGATGTTGTTGTGGTAGACTAGCATCAATAGTTGAATTCACTAGTGTTTAATTGATTGATTTGGGTGTGAATTATGTGTGGATCTTGACAATATACTTCTTTAGAGCATGAATTGTTGTAACTCTTTAGTAGATTATCAATTTTCTGAAAGTTTATTTCATTATCTATTTTGAGCTTCTTAGGTTTTAACTTATCATATTATAATACAACAAAGAGTGTGTGATGAATCAATTATGTGCTGTGGTATGTAGGTCCTGTTTGGATAAACAACTTAGACCCTGTTTGGATAAGCAGCTTATAGCACAAGTGCTTATCATGATAAGCGCTTATATATAAGCTTACAAGCTTACATAAGTTATTTCTATAGTAATAATTGAAGTAAGGTTAAATTGTTTTTGTATATGTATGTTATAAGCTTTTATCGTAGGCTATCTTCGAGAACTTATGGAAATAAACTAAAAAAAGCTTATGAAAAATGTCCTAAACTTTTTTCATAAGTTCTTCTAGATAGTAGTTTTACAAAACTTATTCAAGTAGATAAGCTCAAGTAAGTCAATCCAAACAGACCCTTAATTTGTAGTATATAGCATAAGCGGGTATGTATAAGATATTTTTATAACAAAGGATAAAATTAAGTTAAATTGTTTTTGTTTAAGCTATAAGGTGTTTTCATAAACGATCTTGGAGAGCTTATGAACATGTCATAAGCTATTTTCATAAGTTCTTCCAAATAGTCTTCAAGTGCTAATGTCAGTAGATAAGCTCAAATAAGCCAATCCAAACAGTTCCATAATTTGCTTGATGATTAACTGTGCTAGTTGTTGACTGTATAAATATTTTCATGGACATGTCACCACCAGGCTCTAACATAAAGCAATTGTGATTGCAGAAAAATGCTCCCTCCGCGACAGCAATCCCGGGTTGGAGGACTGCAAACATCTTTGTCTCTTGTTTCTTCGGATCCTCGCTTGTCTCCCGAGGATCCTAGGTCAAACTCTGATAACCTCCGTGAATCACCTACTGAAAGTGCTAGTTCTAGAGAAACCTGGCCTACTGCTGATGCTATTGCTGCGAAGAAGATGGAGAATGGAAAAGCTGATATTGACTGTCCTGATCAGTCAGTTATTCGTCGTGTTTCTAGTGCGGACAGAATTAGTCTTCAGGACATTGCTCGGGAAAGAGTGGATGTAATACATGAAAAAATGCTCCGTCTACCTGGTGAATTTTTAGAGGAGCTGAAAACTGGACTTCGAGTTATCCTTGAGGGAGGGAATGGCATGCAGCATAGAGATGAGTTTTTCATTTTGCAGAAGCTTGTTCAGAGTAGATCTGATTTGACAGCCAAAACATTGATTCGAGCTCATCGAGTGCAGCTTGAAATCCTTGTTGCCATAAATACTGGAATTCAGGGATTTTTACATCCTAACATTAGTCTGTCGCAGCCATCGCTGATTGAGATATTTCTCTACAAGAGATGCCGAAACATAGCTTGCCAAAACCAGCTTCCAGCTGATGATTGTTCTTGTGAAACATGCACCAACAACAGTGGCTTCTGCAATCTTTGCATGTGTACTATCTGCAGCAAGTTTGACTTTGAAGTAAATACATGCCGTTGGATTGGATGTGATTTGTGTTCTCATTGGACTCACACAGATTGTGCCATTCGGGAGCAACTTATCTGCATGGGTCCTCCTGTAAAGAGTGGATCAGGGCCAAGTGAAATGGTTTTCAGGTGTCAATCATGCAGTAGGACTTCAGAACTGTTAGGCTGGGTTAAAGATGTCTTCCAACATTGTGCACCATCATGGGATGGGGATTCCTTGATGAGGGAGCTTGATTTTGTTAGTAGGATCTTTCATGGTAGTAAAGACCATCGTGGGATGAACCTCTTTTGGAAGTGTGACGATCTCAAGGAAAAACTGAAAAGTAGAAAAATGGAAGCTAAAGCAGCATGCAGGGCAATATTGACTGTTTTTCAAGGTATAAAATTTATATTTACTTGCAAATTGTAGTCTTCAAATATCTGTGTCGACATAATTGTGGTTTGCACTTTTCTTTTTCTCGCTCACTTTCTATGTCACATTTGGTTATGTCTGAACAAATGGTAATTCATTAAAAAAACTAAATTAGGAGCACATAAGAATAAGATGATAGATGCAAACTGTCTGTTTTCTCTTCTTTAAAACCCAATTTTAAACACATGCGAATAAATTGATAGTTGCAATAGTTAGAAAAGCGTCTATAATAAATAAAAGTTTATGCTACAGTTTCAACCAGATATGCTGCTGTTGCCTTTATTTATTTATCCTCATTCTAACAAATGCTTTTCCTACATGAAGAGCTTGACCTAGACTCTCCAAAGAGCCTGGAAAATGTAGAAAGTGGAAGGTTGATTGCTCCGCAGGAGGCATGCAATAGAATTGCTGAAGTGGTGCAGGAGGCTATAAGAAAGATGGAATTTGTAGCTGATGAGAAGATGAGAATGTTCAAGAAGGCTCGCTTAGCTCTTGAAGCTTGTGATCGTGAACTAGCAGACAAGGCCAGAGAAGCAGAAGAACTCAAGATGGAGAGGCAAAAGAAGAAGTCACAGATTGAAGAACTAGAGAGAATTGTGAGGCTTAAAAATGCCGAGGCTGATATGTTCCAATTGAAGGCTAATGAGGCCAAACGAGAGGCGGAGAGGCTCCAAAGGATTGCTCTTGCGAAGTCTGATAAATCGGAAGAAGAATATACCAGCAACTATTTGAAACAGAAGTTAAGTGAGGCTGAGGCTGAGAAGCAATATCTGTATGAGAAAATCAAATTGCAGGAGAGTTCTCGCTTATCGCAGAGCAGTGGTGACCCCTCTTCAATGCTGATGTATTCCAAAATCCATGATCTCCTTTACAATGGCCCTCCCAAAGCAGACAGTCAATCTAATGACTGCCACCCTTTCCGGACAAACCCGTGATGAGTATTGGTTCATTGTTGGTTGTAATTTCTTAAATATTATTATAGCATTTTCATTCCGTTATACAATTGACGAAGAGTTGGTTCAATTCCATTGCATTTGGGGCACTATAAACCTTTGTGAATGGAGGAGGTACTATTAAGTGTTTATAATTTGAACTTCGAAACTAGGTTGTTCTATGCAGTGTTTGTATGGATATGCTGGTACTATTAAGTGCTGATAATTAATTTAAACTTGAAAACTAGGTTTATTATGCGTAGTGTATGCATGGATATGATTCTGTGACGAATTATTGATTGTTGATTGATTTATGGAATCCAATTAGTTGCTCGGTATATTTGTGTTGGGAGGAGATAGTCTTATTTTATATGTCCTTCGTGAGTTGAACCACGACCAAGTCTAGAGCAATGTTTTAAACTGCATTGAACCATTTAGTTTATCAATCTTGGTTCTATTGTAGTATGGTTTAACCGAATTGAATTTGGGTTGAACCATGATTAGTTCAACTGGTTTTTACTTTTTACTTTTCAGTTTTCACATTATTTTACTTGTTATTGTTATTGTTGCTTCTTAATACTTTTTAATTTATTTGTAATTTGGTTTAACAATGATTGAACTTATTGAATCATGACCTGGATGTCTCAACACATTAGTCTAGAGGCTAAATGAATCTTATGTGGAGACAGTAAAAGTTAGAGGCTAAATGAATATTATGTGGAGACAAAGTAAAAAGTGATGTTTGTTATTTCATAAAACCGCATGGCATTACATTACATATGAATAACAACTATTTCTCATGCCTTGATGCTCATTTTTCTCATAGATGGGTTTGGGTGTGTGTCATTACTGTTCTTTGATGGATCCTTAGGTTCTGGAACACGTTGAAAAGGCAAACTATTTTCAAATGTCAAAGCAGCACTGATTCCATGGCACTTTATTAGAGAGTTTTGACACACATTTGGTGTGACAATCCTTGCATTGTTGACAAACAAACCTGCTCTAGCATTGTTGGTAATGCTGATCACCTTGCTTGGAAGGCCGGAGGGGACTATAGAACCATTTGGAAAATGTAATAGATGATTGAGCAGTAATGGTGTTGGAATAGAATGGCTAAGCAGGAAATCATGTAGCTCCTCTGGGGCTATTGAGAAGTGAGATAAATCTTCATCATTTGGCATTAGGAATGTGAGATCATTGTTTTGCATTTGGTTGGGTAAGCTGTTGAGGATTTTGAGGAGGATTACAAATCCATAATAAGACCGACTTTGCATGTCGGACATGGCTGTTTGCAGGTCGGTTTGGTTAAAAGCAGCTGTTGTGGATTGAGATTCACCAACTGCCAAGAGTGTAAGGATGAGTACAAACCAGAGAGCCATTGTGAAAAGCTTGAGTTTTTGCTTGAATCTCTAATTTTGTGTAGTAATGAATGAAAAATGTAATTTCACTTTGCATGGTATTTATAGCAATGTTATTATCCATTGCCTATGTTGTCACACTTTTTTCCTTTTAAGGCAGGCGACAGGCTTTTTGTGTGTGAAGGGAATGTAGTGGTGAGGTTTAGCATGGGAAAGGGGAATTGTTTTTCACCATGGGAAAGTTTTTTATGAGCATTAGATCATGTAAGGAACATAATATTATCATAGTCTTTCAACACTAGATTATTTTTACATTATCTTCCATCATCCTTCTCTTTCCTCCATGACTCTACTCACCCACCATACCTCCAACAACAACCTCTCAAATTCCGGTTATTAACCACCACCGACTCCATCTTCGTCATGTTCTTAAAACACCCGGTAAATAAAATTAAAGAACAGTTAACAAGAAATACCATTGCAAATTTTTTTATGATTGTTTTTAACTTAATGTTTTGTTCATTAATTCGATTTTGTTTTCCTATAAACAGACAACAATTCAGAGTTTTATAATCCAAAAATCATATTATTATTTCTTGAAAGACAACAAGATTTGTTTTCGATTTTTTACTTAATTTTTTGTTGAACCAATTAAGTTAAAAACAAAACAAGTTAATTCATAGGAAAACAAAATCAAAACCATTGCCGTGAGCAAATTTTGATGTTTGTCTTCAACTTGATTTTTTGTTCATCAATGTTCCCACACTTTTATATTCTTAGACTTGATAATTTTTATTTACATGTGTTTTTAGGTTCTTGCAAAAAAGGCCAAGAATCAATGTGTTTTTGGATTTATTAATGTTATCTGGAAAGGCTTTGGTAAAGCATGGATTTCAGATCTCTGTAAAATTTTGGTATTCATGGGTTGAAGACAATATGAAAAGAAAGAAAAAAAAAATAATATAGACAGTCTATTATAAAATATATACACCTCTTTAATTGAATGGTCATAAAAAAATTTCCTATGGTGGGAAACAACTTCCCTTTCCCATGCTACCCCAGAAAGTGCTTATAGGGAAAATATGGAAAAATTAATCAAGACTGACAATATTATTTAGTGTAAGTGGGAAAGATAAACCAACAAAAAAGTAGGGAAGATCAATTGCGGAAAATAGTTGTTTTATTAAATGAATTCAAATTAATCATAGTCAATATAATTTCTGAATTTAGAGACATGGACAAACAACAATCAACATTCAAGTATTTTCATCACTTATATTCTGAATGTCTCCATCTTATTACCACTTTATATTTTTTATCTGATCAAGGAGTGGTCATTATCACTTCAACAACCTAAAAGTTCCACTTAAAGTAGAATAAGAATAAAAATTATGTTAAGAGAAAGGAATCATAAATAATAAAATTTTATATCTTTTTCCTTGTTTGTTGGAGTACACTTGTTCGATCCAAAAATGCTAAAAGTATGAATTGGGCATGTTGTTATGCATAATTCATAAAATTAAAGAACTTATTAATTTCTTAAACAAACATCTTTTTGAAAGTAATTGATAAAAGATGATTGATAACCTCTGATTTATATGCTCAAGTTTATCAAAAAAAAAAAAATCTAGCTTCTAGTAAAATGCCGTATTTTAAGAAATTGAATTAGCAATCCAAGTGCTAGAGAGTTTTAACCTTTCTTTTTACAATAAATAAAGATAGTTGAAACCATTTTTTTTATATAAAAATGAGGGCATAAGCACGAAAATAAGGAAAACCACAGAAAAATCGAGGGGTAGCAATCCTCATAATATTAGCTAACAATAAATATCTAATCATCTCTAAAAAAAAAAAGTAAATGTCTAATATGAGTCGGACATGCCTCGTATATCTTCAAATTATAATTCAAGGAGCACGCAATATTTGCTACACATCGATTAACCTATTCATATGAATGAGAAAGTTCATCATTCCAATCCACCTCCAATAGTCTTCTGCACACTAACAATTCAATCAACTGCTCTAAATCCCATCCTTCTCACATAGCTTAAACCCTCCAACGCTCCCCAAAGCTCAGCCACAAACGCATTACAGTCTCCAATATATTTAACAAAACCACCAATCCATTCTCCATCACCATTACCAGCTATATTTCCACCCTTGCACGCACCATCTGTATCTAATGAAATCTATCACACGTTGGCTATTGGAAGTAATTTGGTCAGGCATTCTTGCTTGATTATAATCTTATGATAGCTTCAAAATTATTTTCATGCAACCCCTTTTTCTTCCATGTCCACAAACAATGGCATGTTGTTGCCCAAATATCTTTCCAATATCCATTCCCCCTCCAACCAGCATCATGACTTATGTTGAGATTAATTCAATTATCCAAATTATTGGCTTCATATCGAATATTAAAATTATTGTTTTATTTTTTTGTTTAAAGATTAACTACTACTACTACTATAATAACTACATTTACGTACCTTGATAAGGGAAACATAATAGCTAGCGTACAATAAAAGGGTAACCCCTACTTGACAAAAAAAAGTACCCCCTACTAAAACATAAATAAATGCAGCTACCAATTTTATTTTATTTTTTTGGTTATTTAACAAGTGTTTTTAAATGTTCACGTTTGCATTTGTGTGTAAACTAAAACATGAGACGAAAATGAAATAAATCACAATGACATAACTAGTAATTATTTGATTATTATTATATGTGTGTGTATTGCCATTGCAACAAAAAAAAATTACACATACATTCAATTAAAATGGAAAGAAAACTCATTAGCTCTTGAGGTATTCCTTAATAAAAAGGTCTTGAGTACCTATCAAAATTCCCAAAGTATTTGGGGGTGAAGCACTGTAACTGTATAATAAAATCGCCCCTTTTGTTCAATAATATATATATATATAATTATCTATCTGTTGAAATATTATTTGAAGTATATATAAAAAGAGTTATACTGATTCAAAAGACCTAACTCAACTGACAAAATGTCGAAATTGTTAGACCGGATGTCATGACCGGGGTTTGAACTTCGATATCTCCACTTATGTGTGTGAGTTTAAAATGGTTAAAATTCTTAATGTAGTCATGTGTCGAAAAATTATAAGATTTCTGTCCAAAGTAGTAAGTAACAAACCCTCCCCCTTCACTTTTTTTCTTTAACACCATAATGTAAGATATTTCACCCATGCATGCACCCACTAAAAATAGAAAGGCTTAACAAAAGAAACAAGAAACTCTTGTAATGTGTATACTCTTTTTGGAGCAAGATTATAATGCATGTTTCATCTAATTCAATCATATTTTTCATTAATTACGCACTTTATTCTTTTATATCTCACTTAAAACTTTTTCACAAACACTTTCGTCCTTTGAAGCATCAATTGACAAAATGCTCTAAAATTGATTCATCCGTTGAATACTTCAAACTGCACTTGACTCAAGTGGTAGCTAGTCATGTCTCCACTCTCCACCATAAGTGGGGGGGCACCCCCTTGCCCAAATAATCACCAAATGCTAACTCATATATATATATATATATATATATGAGGGCATATTAAGGGAGAGGACTTTTAAAATAAGAGGATGAAAGGATTAAATCATAACCATTAGATCAATCTTTACCAAGATCTCTAATTTTCACAACTACATCAGAATTTTAGCACTTCCTTCCTCCTACGCGTTTTGTCTCTTTTCAGAGACTTTTCCAATTCCTCACCTTTTGAATCCTTCCTTTCTTTTCAAAATTGACTTCTCCACTTCGAGCACAAGACATTTTCGTTGCATCAACTATGTAATTTTTTGTTTAAAATTCATGACTTTTTGATTATATATATATTTTTTTTCATGGATACAACTTTTAAAATCAAACTATGAAATCAAATTTGGGATTATAGATTCTATTATTCTGTTCATCTTTACTATTAAATTTACCGTATCTATGAAATCCAACTTTCTTTCAATTGTTCATCAACAAATTTAACACATGCAGCAAAATTACATAAATGGGACTCTTGAATATTTAGAAAAGAGGACGATGTCAAAAAAAAAGAGAAAAGAGGATTAGTTTTTTTCAAAAAAAAAAAAATGAAGGAAAGAGAAGAGAAATAGGTGGGGTTGATTCATTGTTTACAGAGAGGAGAACAAGATTGAAAAAAAAAAATGGAAGAGGAATGATGACCTAATGGTAAGAATAAGTTTAATCTGGACCATTAATATTCATCCAAGGGTTATAATTAGGTCACCTTATAATTAAGGTGGAGTTTAGCATGGGAAAGGCTAGTTTTTCCACCATGGGAAAGTTAGTTTTTAACCATTGGATTAAGTAGGGAACAAAATTTTACCATGGTCTCTCAACACTTATTTTTTTTTCACATTATCTTCCACCACCACCCTTCCCCTACCTTTGTGTGTTTTTCAATTGTAATTGTGGTCGGACT